>NC_134895.1:25348812-25696312 GCF_041734735.1 Babylonia areolata
AATATACGTCATATAGAAACTACCCCTGCCTTTAAAGCAACTCTAAAAGTCTATCTTTTCCAGCGCAACAACTGAGACCCCTCCTTTTCCCCACTAATTGCTGTTTTCTCCAGGTGTTTTGTCGTAAAATTGAAATTAAAACATACGAGAGGAACAAATATGTATTAGCTTGTCCTTTTTGCCTTTTCTAAACATTTAACAGCAACAAAAACAATATCAACAACACAATAGATTACGTACTACACCCATAACGCACGCACACTATATGCAATGAAATGAAATAAACGAATGCCTGTCTTTAAGTAAGAGTACAACACCGAAGGTTAATCAGAAAACAACCCCCCCCCCCCTGGTCCCCCCCCCCCCCGTCGCCCCCCCCCCCCCCCCCCCCCCCCCCCCCTCCCCCCCCCCCCCCCCCCCCACCACCTCTATAACCACTTCACTGTGTGAAACCTATCAATGGTGAAGGCATCAAACATATACAGGGGCATAACGCTTGTTTGTTTGGTTTGGTTTGGTTTTGTTTTTGTTTTGTTTTTGTTTTTTGTTGTGTTTTTTTTTGGGGGGGGGGTGTTTTTTTGGGGGGTTTTTGGGGTTTTTTGTCGGTTGGTTTTTTTTTATATTCTGTCTCGCTTTCTTTTACAAAACGAAGCCATTGTGGCTTGGATTTTTTGTTTCGCTCCAGACTGTCATTTTGTGTTTGTGTTGGGTGTGATGAGAGAGGGCGGGGAACATGTGTGGTTCTCCTGTTTGGGATTTCTGAGGTACCCTGTTGCCGCTTCAGTTCCTGTTCCTTCACTCCACTTCTGTTCGTCTCTCTTCAGTCCGATTTTTTTTTTAATACAGGAGAATCTATTACTGAAAGAACACGTTGCAATACGAACTGTTATTAGACACAAGTCAAATCAAAATCAAACTTTTTGTTTATTCCGAAACATAGTAAGGGTATCAACAAGGATAAAGAAAAATAGAAAGAAGGAAGTAGATCAATAAAAGTTGATACAATTGTAAATTTCTTATTCAAAAAAGAAAGAAAGAAAGAAAAAAGTAAATAAACAAAAATTAGTACAATAGTAAATTTCAGATTCCATCATCAGTTGATATTCAAGTAAGTATTTGGCAATCTGACAGATATCTAGATAGATGTATACACACACATATATATGTCATATCAGCCATACAGTTCTCTCTCTCTCTCTCTCTCTCTCTTTCTCTCTCTCTCTAGGTTCATTTACGAACAAAAAATATATTGAATTAAAATTTTAATAAAATTCAATGGATGGCATGATCTATATGATGCTGAGTGCAGAAATGCCAAGCGACGGGTCAGAACATTGCTGAGGATATGTCGCTGAACTAAAGACAAGGGTGACGGCGTAACTTTTGGTAATGCTAAAAAAGAATGATATAAGCGTTTACTAAAGAAGAAGAAGGGTGGTTTCGATAGGATTACTCTTGATAATCTCTTCAAATCCATTTCAGATCAAAAGGCATTCTGTTAAAATATGCGAAAACTTTATAAATCAAAATCTCAGCCTCACCACTATGATACGAAACACACACACACACACACACACACACACACAGTGTATAGTGTGTGTGTGAACGCCTGTTACTTCCAAAATCCGATTGAAAGCCTGACGGCCCGTTCCCAGAGACAAAACTGTTAA
Organism: Babylonia areolata; assembly: GCF_041734735.1. Classification (NCBI taxonomy): domain Eukaryota; kingdom Metazoa; phylum Mollusca; class Gastropoda; order Neogastropoda; family Buccinidae; genus Babylonia; species Babylonia areolata. The sequence goes on from NC_134895.1 coordinate 25,350,483, forward strand.
CGATCACAATCGTTCACTTCAGGTAACGCACGGATATATCGATTCGCACGTGGGTGGATGTGTACACGCCCTCGTGGATTTATTCTGTAAAAAAAATAAATAAATGCTGAATAGGGCCAGCGGTTGCTGGTTGAAATGTAACCCACTCGTCACGCTTTCAGTTTGTTTTTAACCATTTCAGAATTGTTCATCTTGTCATCATTTCCTTCTTCTTCTTCTTCTTCTTCCCCCTGCATATCGTCAGCTTTTTATTTCAGCTTCTTCTGCAGTCTTGTTATTATCCGTTCTGCTTTCATCCATTTTCCATTTTCCATCCCCCCATCCCAGTGTGTGTTTATTTCTGTTCTGGAATGTTTTTTTCCCAGTGCCTTTTTTATCCCTGTTTACCGTGCATCTCTCCTCTCTTGGGTTTCCTCGTTATTTCAATCATGTTTGCTTCACTGTTCGTTCGGTGCCGCGTATGAAAATATAGATGTATAGTTTTTGTGTTGTTGGGTTGTTGTTTTTTTGTTTTTGTTTTGTTTTTTTTTTGTTTTGTTTTTTGTTTTGTTTGTTTTTCTGTTTCTGTTTTATGCTTATTTTTCTATCATTGTTTATTCCTTTGAGTGCGCGCGATACCGTGTGTGTGTTTTTTGTGAGCCTCTGCAGTAGTTTAATTATAGATATAACGAATAGATGAAAAGGATAAGTCCGTGCACGTGTGTGGGCGCGCGCACACACGTTTTTTATTGTTGGTTTTTTCCCAAATGTGATAAATGAATGAATAAATGATAGATCCGTGCATAGATAAATGATTTTTTTTTAATAATAATATATATATATATATATATATAGAGAGAGAGAGAGAGAGAGAGAGAGAAATGCATAGGGACATAAACTGTGGGTTCATTTCAATTTGTGTGGGTGTGTTTGTGTGTTCTATTGAAATGAAGTCAGTGAACGTTTCGTCACGTGTTTTCGCAGTTCAGTGGATGCCAGAAGTGTTGTTTATGGGGTTTTTTGTTGTTGTTGTTTTTAAAAAGGTCAGAGAGGAGTGAGACCAGAAGCACTTGATACTTGGTGTTTTATTGTCAATGTAGTTATACAGCCCTCCAGGCAAGGCCGGTACTCGTTCCCTGCATAATGTAGCAAAGCTCTGTGAGAGGACAGAGAGAGAGAGAGACAATGAGATGTCTGCTCAGTTCAATTATTTGTTCATTCAGCTCACACACGCTACCTTTTTGGTCAAAAATTATCAGATTTTATCAAAAGCTGAAACGCAATGTTTGATTTACAATAGTAGTTAGTTTTTAACATGTTTTCAAAGAAACATTCAAAGAAATTCACATTCAAAGAAATTTAATCCTTTTGCCCCTTTTGGGGTGTGGAGGATACAATAATAATATGTACTCATTGAATCACATCTTCAGTCCAACATTATCTCCGAAGCACGCAAAAAAACATACCCACGCACGCACTCGCACACGCGCGCGCTAATGATAATGATTTGCAACAAAACAAATCAAAATTAAACATACTGACAAGTATGTTTTAGATACAACGAAAGTTACACACTCTTTCCAAGTTTTATGAATTTACTTAGATTAAGATGTGTTTTCTTCCCACCACTGAATAAATTTCACGAACTCAACATTGACATATGTGATTTATATTTATGTGGTATAAATTTATTTCGAATTACAGTAATTTTGGGACATTCTAAAACAAAATGAAATTCATCCCCAACAGTACCCATATTACGTTGCTTGCAAATTCTGTTTTCTCTGTTTTCTCCTCTTCCTCCTATTTCGATCTGCAGTTTATGGTTACTGCAACGGAACTTTAATTAAAGGATATATGTAAGTATGTGGAAGTTCAAAATACGGTGCAACTTACATAGACATTTTTAATGATGGAGAGGGTTGAAGCCAGCCATAGAGGTAGTCTTGGTAAAAGTCGACTGACATGGGATGATAAAAGAGGCGACGTATCGAGCCACAGGCTCTCTTCAGGCAAATGGAATGACAGAGAGATACAGACACAGAGAGAGAGTACACAGTTCAGGGAAGGAAAGGGGTGAGAATAATAAGTCACGGGAGAGGATACAAGAAACAAAGAAGAGTGAGCAGTATTATGAGTGTGAGTGTGTGAAGGAGTATCAGTATCAGTAGCTCAAGGAGGCGTCACTACGTTCGGTCAAATCCATATACGCTACACTACATCTCCCAAGCAGATGCCTGACCAGCAGCCGTAACCCAACGTGCTTAGTCAGGCCTTGAGAAAAAAAAAAGAAGAAAGAAATAAAGAAGTAAATGAATATTTAATATTTAATTCTTTTTAGGATAAAGATAATAATAGTAAAGATAATAAATTGAACACATAAAGAAGTAAATGACTATTTGAATATGTTTTTATTTATATAAAAAAAGATGATAATAATAATAATGATGATTATTAATGATAATAAATTTTTAAAAAATAAAATAAAGGAAAGAAGAGGCTCTGAATGGGAAGGGTAGGAGGGAGGGAAAGGGGAAGGGAGAAAGTGCTGGGTGGGGGGTGAGAGGGCAGGAGGGAGGGAAGGGAGAAAGTGCTGGGTGGGGGGTGAGAGGGCAGGAGGGAGGGAAGGGAGAAAGTGCTGGGTGGGGGGTGAGAGGGCAGGGATCAGGGGAAGGGAGAAACTGTTAACATGAAAAAGGGACATTTGAACAAGCAAATGGAATTATTTCAACTGTGCGTGTGTTTTCTTCTTCTTCTTCTTCCTTTCTTATTTTTCGTTATTCTCTTCTTGTGTGTTTGTGAACTCTTTCTCTCTCTCTCTCTCTCTCTCTCTCTCTCTCTCTCTCTCTCTCTCTCTCTCTCTTCTCTTCTCTTCTCTTCTCTTCTCTTCTAAAGCCCGTGAATCTGCAGATAGTATGAAACAGTCCCTGAGACATTATTTCCTTGTCACAAACGCTTTGTATCTCCAGGAGTCAAAGTGTCTGACGGTGCTCTTGGGCGTCTTTCTAGTGGTGTCGTACTCCTAGTTAGAAAAGACGTCTGCAAATGTGTTGAACGAGTTTCCCTCGAAATGGATAATGTTATTGTGTTAAAAGTGTCTCAATCATTACTTGGAACAACATCAGACTGCTTACTAGTTGGTGCATATTTGCCTCCAGAAAATTCCCCTTACAATGAGGATACTGGCGTTTCTTTGTAAGAAGACAATTTGTTGGAGGCAGTGAGTGAGTGTGGAGACCTTCCCGTGATCATTTTTGGGGATCTTAATTCTAGAACAGTTAATGTGAACTCCAGATATTTTGATCCGATATATATATATATATATATATATATATATATATATATATATGAGCAAGAGCGATGACAGCGATCATAAAACCCACCCCCTTGATGAAAATGACAGACTGTCAAGTGACAGCCGTATTAACTCTTTTGGTAAGTATCTGATAAGTGTTTGTGAAGAGTTTGGTTTAACAGTATTAAATGGCTTGAAATCATTTCGTTTTCCTAGTAACTTCACTTGTGCCTCTCATAGCGGCTGCAGTGTTTTGGATTATTATAGTTATTGTTTCTCGTAGCCCATTGTCTAGGTTCGTCAGATTAAACTTGCTCCATTTGATTGAATCTAAACATTCAGCGTTGTCGTTGTCCATTGAAATAAAACCGATGACGTCATAACACAAACACCAATCCCTCAAAAAGTTCGAGTGCAGAAGGACATTTGGGAAGATGAAAGATATGAAGAATTCTCCAATAAGAGGGGGTCTGTTTATGTGACAAATAAACTGGAGAAAGCCATATCGATGATAGACGTAGACATAATCCTTGCCCTTTCAGAACTTAATGAGTATTTTAAATACGCTGGTGACTGCATGTTGAAAACCATAGTCTTTAGGAATGACAAGAGACATTCTTGGTTCGATAATGAATGTAGAGAGAAAATGACGTTTTTAAGAAAATCACTGCGGAAACCCAGTAAAGTAACAATCGATCTGGAAACCTTTGATTATGGGCAAAAACGGAAACAATTTAATGAAGATCGAGATAGCTATTCCCAGAAAAGAATATAAAGAACTGTTAAAACGTATATATTTTTAAGTAGAACACAGAGAGGAGCACGTTCAGTCTTTGCAAAATGATGCTCATGATCCAAAGAAATTCTGGGATACTAGTGGGCATGCTCGCCCGAAAGAGGGTATATCATGTAATATATCCAAGAATGACGGTATAATCATTTTAAAAATGTATTCAACACTTCTATGAATGAAAATGTTCTTAATGAATGTGGCCCGATTGATTACTTTGACTGCAGTGCTAATGGTGACACTGATGATGATGGGAATGTTTTGAACTGTGAGTCTTTGAATGAACCTATTTCAGAAAGCGAAGTAACTGATGCAATCAGAGCACTGAAAGATAGAAAAGCTGCAGATGGTGATGAATTAATTGGTGATTTTTTTTTTTAGCACAGTGTTAATGTTATTTTGCCATTTTTGCCAAATACTTCAATTTCTTATTTGGTAACGGTTTGTTTCCCAATGAGTGGTCTTTGGCAATTATTCAGCCTCTGTTTAAGAATGGTGACCCAAATGTTGCAGATAATACAGATGAATTTCCTTATTATGCTTTTGCAGTAAATTGTGTAGTTGTTTTTTTTATTGGATAAAATGGATTTGGGACAATTAATTTATTGGCGCAGAGCAGGCAGGATTTAGAGAAAAACACAGCACAGCTGATCATATATTCACTTTATTTGCTCTTATTCAAAAACAGCTGGTGTGCCACAGAAAACTGTATGTTGCTTTCATAGACTTTAGTAAAGCTTTTGATTCAGTGTGTAGAGATAGTTGTGGAAAGTGCTAACTTTGGAGCGTGTAGTAAGATTCCATCTGCATTACAAAGTATGTATGCAGTCGCGGCGAAGACTAGAGTACGCGCTGGTGGTGATCTGACTGATGTATCTATGTGTCCATCTGGTTTAAAACAAGGTGAAGTCTGCTCTCCTGTTTTATTTTCGTTGTTTATTAATGAATTAACCAAAGATATTATTGAACACGGTAAACACGATATTCAGTTGTCACTTGATTTTATTGAATTGTTAATACTGTTATTTGCTGATGATGTTGTATTGTTGTCTGACAGTGTGATTGGTCTCCAAAACCAACTGAATGTGTTGCATAATACATCTAAGCGTCTTGAACTGAATGTAAATCTAAACAAATCTAACATTGTTGTTTTTCGAAATGGTGGATATCTTGCTAGTAATGAAGACTGGTATTTCGGCGACAACAAACTGAGCATAGTTAATACGTATACGTATCCCGGTGTCTATCTATTCACCCGGCTTTCCTTTTCCCACAATTTGAATGACCTTGCAGACCGAGCAATAAAGGGTATTTCTGTAATTATCAAAATGTTGTGGTCCATTGGTGAATACTCTCCTAATACATTTTTTCAAGTTATTTGATTGTCAAATTACACTTATTTTGTCTTACGGATCAGAAATTTGGGGGTTAGCTCGCGACCAAAGTGCAATCGAAAAGATTCATTTGTCTGCCATGAAAAGATTTTTGGGCGTAAGTGCTAAGTCTCCAAGACATGTCATTTATGGTGAGACTGATACATATCCTCTCTCTGTAAACACCAACATCAGATGCATTAAATTCTGTCTTCGGATTCTGAACATGTACGATCGTAGATATCCACGTAAGGCATACAATACACTTTTATCACTACAGGAACAGAACTATGCAACATGGGTTCGTGATGTTCGAAATATCAAGTACAAATTTGGTTTTGGGATAGTTTGTGAAACACAAGGCGTGGGAGTTGAAAGATTGTTTTTATCCAAATTTAAGCAGAGGCTTGTTGACTGCTTCAAACAAGACTGGTCTTTGCTTTGAGTACACATGATTTTTATAGTATGTACGGTTCCTATAAAACATCAATGTTGTCTGTTGTGTACTTACGTTATGTAGATGATATATCTGTATAAAGAAATTTTGGCAGATTTAGAATTGGAATGTCACCCTTAAATTGTATTTTTTGCAATTTAGAAATCATGCCAATGTAAAAGCTTATTCTTGCCTATTTTGTACCAATGTCCCTGAAACAGAGAAGCATTTCCTGCTTGAATGTCTAAAAGACAGTGAACCCAGGAACGACTTAATTCCCTATAGATATTACAGACATCCGTCTATGTTTAAATTGGATTACTGATGGCTGCCAAAAAAATATATTTATGAATGTTGTGAACTTTGTACATAAAGCTCATGCCATCAGGAAGCAGAGTTTAATTTAGTGATTCATTATGTTTGTGCACTCTATTTGTAAAGGACCACAGCCTGTACAATTAAACCATTTGTGTCATTGTGTCCTCTCTCTCTCTCTCTCTCTCTCTCTCTCTCTCTCTCTCTCTCTCTCTCTCTCTCTCTCTCTCTTAATGTTCTAAAGTATGACCAATAATGAGAATGTGAGCCGGATAATTCATCTAGAATTTGAGTTGTGTATTGAGAGAGGTGGGGTATTCAACCTGTTATTGTTACAGGATGAAATCGTAATCTTTGCCTGAGAGAGAGAGAGAGTGTGTGTGTGTGTGTGTGTGTGTGTGTGTGTGTGATTCCGTGTGAAATAATGTAAACAGTGCACTTGCGAAATCTTGTCCGTGTATGATTCTTCTGCTGCGTCTCATCGGTTTATCACTTCAAAATTTTGTTGTTGTTGTTTGTTCAACGTTCGTTGTAAATGATTTCTTGGTGAACCATGAGTGTATAATATTTATCTGTCAGCCATGGGTTGTGGAGAAATGAGAAAAGATCGACATTCCATCGGCTGTTGTCCTCTGTCTCCTTGTTGTATTCCTTCCTGTTCAGAAGTGGATTCCACATGTTAAACACTTCTCGTATTTCATCAGTACCTCACCCAGTCTGATTTGAAATGTAAATGCATTTAAACGGCGTTGTAATTCTTGATGTGTTATGGAAATTTGATGCAGATTATCAAATATAAATGATACAAACCTTCCCAGGCTAATTCATAGCTAGAAGGCCTTGGCATTGATATTTCTATTTATATCTATACTTACCTTAGTTTAAGAATTAAGATGATTTCGAACTGAAGACCATAGTGGAAGATAGTTTTGTACAATTTGAAAAACATTTTATTCCAGTCTTTTTTTTTTACTTTTCATCTGTAATGAATCGTGGTGAATTGATGTGTGAAATACATGGGAGGGGTAGTCACAAGACAGAGGGTCAGTTATCAGTCAGGATGGATGGGACCGGAGGGAGGTTTTTGATGGGAGGGGTAGTCACAAGTCAGTTATCAGTCAGGATGGATGGGACCGGAGGGAGGTTTTTGATGGGAGGGGTAGTCACAAGTCAGTTATCAGTCAGGATGTATGGGACCGGAGGGAGGTTTTTGATGGGAGGGGTAGTCACAAGGCAGGGCGGTCAGTTATCAGTCAGGATGGATGGGACCGGAGGGAGGTTTTTGATGGGAGGGGTAGTCACAAGTCAGAGCGGTCAGTTATCAGTCAGGATGGATGGGACCGGAGGGAGGTTTTTGATGGGAGGGGTAGTCACAAGTCAGTTATCAGTCAGGATGGATGGGACCGGAGGGAGGTTTTTGATGGGAGGGGTAGTCACAAGTCAGTTATCAGTCAGGATGGATGGGACCGGAGGGAGGTTTTTGATGGGAGTGGTAGTCACAAGTCAGTTATCAGTCAGGATGTATGGGACCGGAGGGAGGTTTTTGATGGGAGGGGTAGTCACAAGGCAGGGCGGTCAGTTACTAGTCAAGATGGATGGACCGCCAGTCATACTCGGCTTTTGAACGGGGGAAGTTTATACACGTGTGAAGTGAATTGCACTAAAGCCTTGTCCGGCGAGACCATATGGAAGGGCCTTGGAATTCAGGGAATTGATGGGGAAAGTCACTCAGGTTGGTTACATAAGCTATCTGACCAGCGCTAAGTCTGTTTAGCGTTTAGAATTTTCCCCAGTCAGCGCTTGATTCCTTAGACTTTGGGATGTTTTTAACGCTAAGTGAACTTAGCGCTGCTGAAATGCTTCCGTAGACTTTTGGAAATCATTTAACGCTGAGCAGGATTTACGCTGCTAACGTGGTTCCATAGATGAAGAAAAATTCGCAACGTTAAGCAAACTTAGCGCTGCTAAGATTACTTACGCAGCCCAGCCCAGCCCTGCCCCACTCAACTTGTTCGTCCTGCCACTCACCCTGCCCTGTGTGAACCACTGACAGAACGCTCACGTCAATATAGCATTGCCTTCGTCGATTTGGTAGTCGTAAGAATTGTGCTTTAATATGGGGAATAGAAATGGAAAATTTAGGGGAAAGAGTGTGTGTGTGTGTGTGTGTGCGCGAGTGTTATTACTTCGATCAGTGGAATGGGTTCCAACTGGAAAAGCACCTTTACTGAAGGAATAAAAACTGAACGGTATTTCCTTACCTGTGCGTGTTTGTAAGTACATGTGTTTGTGGGAGGGGGTGCGGGATTTGTGAATGATATCCGGGTTTTTACTTCAAACATAGCTGTAAATATGTAAACAAAAGTATTGTGGTGTGTCATGCTAATCCCCGCCCCCCCCCCCTCCGCACCCCCCTCCCCCCGGCCCCCACCCAAACCCTCGGCCCCCTTCCCCACCACCCACCCGCCAAACACACACTTCCGTATATTCCAGTGACCGCAATGAAACGGGGTTTTTTTGTTGTTGGTTTTTTTACTCACTTGTGTAAACAAAGTGAGTCCATGTTTAACCTGGTGTTCGGTTGTCTGTGTGTGTGTGTCTGTGTGTCCGTGGTAAACTTTAACATTGACATTTTCTCTGCAAATACTTTGTCAGTTGACACCAAATTAGGCATAAAAATAGGAAAAAATGAAGCCTAATTATATGCAAACTGCATTTACTGTTATATTTATATTTTTTGTATTCTCTAAACTTGGCACTTTGATCTGATATTCTGACACAACAACAAGAGCAGTCATTATTATCATTTTTTGTTCAAACAGGAACTTCTGTTGCTAAGCATGGAAGTTTTATTTATTTTGCAAACGTTTTGGTGCAGATAGTAAAAAATAAAAAAAAAAAAAGGGAAATTACTCTGTAATTAATGCTAGGGGACTTAATTTGCTTTAAACTGATCTTTCTCATCTTAAACATTACATTTTGAAATTATACTCAATACATAAAAAGCTTGTGTGTTTTACTCTCAGTGTACAGGGCTTCCACTATGTTCATTCGCCCAAGTGGTCTTTTTCGGAAAATACTAAAATCAATATGACGAGTGGAGTTTACAGATCTGTTGGCTGAGCCCTGAAGGTCATGGACAAAAATCAATTGCGTACGCATATTTATACACATTCAAAGCGCGTGCTCATATTCTTCGCGAACGCGAACGACGCCATTTTGTTTCAAGTTGTTAACCTGCCTGTTCAATCCTATATTCAATGGACAATACACGATAACATGTGATGGAAAGTTGGAGAAGGAGACCGTTAAATATTTATTCAGAGAAAGATTTGTGAACGCCTCATCACTTACTGGATTATGCCCCAAACTGCCATAAAAATATCCACAGAATCAGTCGGAATTCACAGTTAAAAATTGTAAACCATGCGAGTTGATACCCCTGAACTGATCACGATGAAACGAAAAAATTTCCAGTCTTGACTTTTCTCAAAATGAAGTCCTTTTCACTTCTTACGACGTTTAGAAGTACTTGTACTTGGCTCTACATGTTATTAGTTTAACAAAATACTAAATTTTCATATCAACTTTAAAACTAGAATGAACATAAAAGAGAAATTGAATCAACCATGTCGTACTACATTCCCGGCGGGTGTAACTAAACTTGTACATCTATCCAGATCTAGTGAAAACGGCTAAATGTTGCAGTGTGATTGTGGCGATAGCCATTAAAAAGATTTTTTTTTTTTTTTTTTATTTTTTTTTTATTGCCCTTAAAAAATTTTTGAATGCCCAAGATACACCAGAATAATATGATTTAAACAGCGTTCTCACTGCGAATACCCCAATTGATTTATCGCCCTTTAAAAAAGTATGTTCAAATGTTAAATTTTAGAACGTCAGTTAAGGAGCCACGATAGTATAATGGATAAGGCAGTTTTATCTCACCCGAACACGCGGGGTTCGAATCTGGTTAGGACTTTTTTTTTCTTTTCTTTTTTTTTAAACGCGAAGCTTTATAATAACAAATACAGAACACATTTTAACGATTAGATTTTTTTTTTTTAAGTGTATCACAAGTGAGTCTTGAAGGCCTTGCCTCTCTTGTTTTTATTGTTTTGGTAGTGGTGATGGTGCGCGCGCGTGTATGTGTGTGTGTGTGTGTGTGTGCACATTTGTTTGTTCAAATCCTATCCTGTCTGACTTCAGTTGTCCAAGAGGAAAACAATATGCCCAGTCGATTGGTATTCATTCTGTAGCTTTCTAAGGTACTTTGAAGTCGACCACGGTTCCTGTGTTTTGGGGTTTGAAAAGGGAGCAGGGGATACATTGTTTTCTGTTTTCAAAACGCTTTGCAGTAAAAACAATTTGCATTTTCAAAATATATTTAAACGTATATACTGTTCATTCCTTTATCTGCCTTCACAACCAACAAGGTGGTAACCCATATTAATCAAACGGTGGTGTTTGGTGACCGAAGACCCAGTTTTGTGCGAAAATTGAAAGACGATTCATGCATGTCACTTGAAGGCCCATATGCATGTTCGGGTATGTATGTATGCGTGTACGCGTGTAGACCTTTGTATTTATAACACCAATGCGTATGTGTTTAGAGAGGGGAGAGAGAGAGAAAGAGTCTGTGTGTGTGTGTTTGTGCGTGTGCGTGTACCCACGCTAGTGTGTTTGTGTGTGTATATGTGTGTTCGTGCAAAAAGCATGTCTGTGTGCTTCTACATGTTTGCATGCATGCATGACCTTCTTTTTTTCTATCAGATGTCTGTCTGACGGTGTATAGGCCTAGATGTATGTGTATATGCTGTTAATTTTGAAGGGGCGTGTGTGTGTTTGGGACCTTTTTTCTCAAGAAAAAGTCAGTTTTGAGCATTGTTTTATCGATGCATGCTGATTTTACTGTTTTTCCACGAACAATTTGAGGCTAAATTCTATGAGCTGGGCGTAAAATCACCAAGTGTTTTAAGGAAAACGTTCATTATGATACACAAGAAACGTTTCACTCTGTTTTGTTGCTGAGAATCAAGTGAGGATCGACACTCCACATGGAATCAGTCACCGGGAGTTTCGATTTGACAGTGTGTAGGACCAGCAGACTGATGAAAACAAACGGAGTGAACGAAGAAGGCTGGAAAATAGGTCCTTGGTTTTGTTTTCTAATTATCTCGGATTAATTGTGGAGCGTTCCTTGGATATGGAATTTCGCGGAAAAAAAAAATGTGATTTTACACCCAGCTCACAGGATTTAACCCAACTTGATCAGTGCTACTTTTTCATACTGAATCAGCCACTGTGACAACTTGGTTATTAAAACACAGTGGAAAGTATATCGTTGTCTGATTTTTCGGCCCTGACCTTATCTTACCAAGAACTCCCTGTGCCTCAGCCGAAATGGGAAGACAGGAACCACACATTACAGCAGCATCACTCCACAAATTCAAGTGTCTTTGAGAGCGTTGCTTTCAAATTCCCTGACCGACACTGAAGCTGTCTGTGTGTCTCGGGCCTGGTTGATGCCGGGATATTTCATGAAAGGAAGCGTCGCTGTGTACAGTCCTGTCAGAAGCCTCAAATCTGAATGCTCAACACACAGTATCTTCATGATCGTGGTGACCGTCAGTTTATATCCGCCTCTACTTCCGTCCCTGCAGCGAGATGTCCAAGTGTTCCGTGGCAGACGATATTTGGTGGGACGTGGCGCCAGTCTCCAGTCTGAAGGGGTCACTCATTCACTCTCCGCCTCTGCAGTTAAGCGATCAGCTTCCTCAGGGTGGGCTCGGGGGTGGACTGAGCAAGGTACTATTGATGTGATTCGGCAGCATTGCAGGATCTCCTCTGGTGAGGTTCGTGGCGGTATGACGCTGACAGCTCCCCGTGGATTGCCCGTGAGGGACTGTGACACAGAGACTGTCCGTGTGGCTGGGCACTGGGCACTCTGGCTGGCTGGGCACTGCGCATTCTGAATGGGCACTCCGAATGGCTGGGCACTCTGGATGGCTGGACACTGGGCAATCTAGATGGGCACTCTGGATGGCCGGGTACTGGGCAATATGGATGGGCACTGTGGATGGCTGGACACTGGGCAATATGGATGGGCACTCTGGATGGCTGGACACTGGGCAATATGGATGGCTGGACACTGGACACTCTGGATGGCTGGACACTGGGCAGTATGGATGGCTGGACACTGGACACTCTGGATGGCTGGACACTGGGCAATATGGATGGCTGGACACTCTGGATGGCTGGGCACTCTGGATGGCTGGACACTCTGGATGGCTGGACACTGGGCAATATGGATGGCTGGACACTGGGCAATATGGATGGCTGGACACTGGGCACTCTGGATGGCTGGACACTGGGCAATATGGATGGGCACTCTGGATGGCTGGACACTCTGGATGGCTGGACACTGGGCAATATGGATGGCTGGACACGGCAATATGGATGGCTGGACACTGGGCACTCTGGATGGCTGGACACTGGGCAATATGATGGGCACTCTGGATGGCTGGGCACTCTGGATGGCTGGACACTGGACACTCTGGATGGCTGGACACTGGGCACTCTGGATGGCTGGACACTGGGCAATATGGATGGGCACTCTGGATGGCTGGACACTGGGCAATATGGCTGGACACTCTGAATGGCCGGGCACTGGGCACTCTGGATGGCTGGGCACTGGGCAATCTGGATGGACATTCTGGATAGCTGGACACTCTAGATGGCTGGGCACTGGGCACTCTGGATGGCTGAGAACTCTGGATGGTTGGGCACCGGGAAATCTGGATGGGCACTCTGGATGGATGGGCACTCCGGATGGCTGTGTATTGTGCGGCACTGGGCACTCTGGATGGGCTCTATGGATGGCCGGGTACTGGGCACTCTTGATAGCCGGGCACTGGGCACTCTAGATGGTTGGGCACTGGGCACTCTTGATGGCTGGGCACTGGGCACTCGGGATGAGCAGCGTGTGAGCCCCAGGAAGGTTGAGCAGCACACAAGAAATAGTTGTTGTTTTTTATGTTGTCACTGCTATATGTATTTTTCCGTGTACTTCACTGGAGTGTCTTGATATACGTGGAGCAAATGAATGAAACTGATAGTCTGTGTTGTTGTTGTATTTTATCATGTGTGTGTTGGGGGGCGGAGGGGGGAGTGGACGTCATTTCTATGTTCCCAATACAGAGCAAATGGCGGCAGATAGTGTTGATGATGCCCAACCATTTTCTGTTTGAACCTGATGATATATATACCCCTTTTCTTTTCTTTTTTTGTTAGTGAGAAAATTCCTGCCTTGGAAAATTGCTTGCCCTTTTTCTGCTGCCCCCCTGCCCCATTGTGCAGCTAATTTAAAATTCGTGATCTTCACATCACCCTTCGATCTCTTCCCTCTCCCTCTCTCTCTCTCTGGCAGCCATGCGTCTGCGCAACATCCTGCGCACCCAGCATGCCGCTCGGCGGTCTCACAACGAGACTTCCGTCCTTACGGGGTCGGAGAGCACAGTGGCGACCCCTATACTGAACGGCAGGCGGGGGGTGCTGGTGGAAGGCAGGGGAGAGAACAACGGCCGGCACCTGTTCATTCACTACCAGGGTGGCCCCCCCTCGCCACAGCCGAGCAGGCAGCAGCAGAAGCAGCAACAGGCCTCGCCAGTCGCTCACGTGTAAAACCATTGCACTGGGGTTAGAACTTTTTTTTAATTTTTATTATTCATTGTGCAGATCTCTTACTGCTACTTTTTTTTTTTTTTTTAATCCCTGCCTGCCCTTTGCCTACGTAGTGGTACCCCTTTTTCTTTTCTTTTTACCCTTTCTTAAGGGTCGTATCTTCATGCTGGTTATCGTCCTTTGCTAGTCAGTATAGCTTTTGCTCCCTCCCTTCTTTGTCAGTCAGCATAGCCTTTCCTCCCTCCCTCCTTTGTCAATCAGCATAGCCTTTCCTCCCTCCCTCCCTCCTTTGCCAGTCAGCATAGCCTTTCCTCCCTCCCTCCTTTGCCAGTCAGCATAGCCTTTCCTCCCTCCCTCCCTCCTTTGTCAATCAGCATAGCCTTTCCTCCCTCCCTCCTTTGCCAGTCAGCATAGCCTTTCCTCCCTCCCTCCCTCCTTTGTCAATCAGCATAGCCTTTCCTCCCTCCCTCCTTTGTCAGTCAGCATAGCCTTTCCTCCCTCCCTCCCTCCTTTGCCAGTCAGCATAGCCTGTCCTCCCTCCCTCCTTTGCCAGTCAGCATAGCCTTTCCTCCCTCCCTCCTTTGCCAGTCAGCATAGCCTTTCCTCCCTCCCTCCTTTGCCAGTCAGCATAGCCTGTCCTCCCTCCCTCCCTCCTTTGTCAGTCAGCATAGCCTTTCCTCCCTCTCTCCTTTGTCAATCAGCATAGCCTTTCCTCCCTCCCTCCCTCCCTCCTTTGTCAGTCAGCATAGCCTTTCCTCCCTCCCTCCTTTGTCAATCAGCATAGCCTTTCCTCCCTCCCTCCTTTGCCAGTCAGCATAGCCTTTCCTCCCTCCCTCCCTTGTCAGTCAGCATAGCCTTTCCTCCCTCCCTCCTTTGCCAGTCAGCATAGCCTTCCCTCCCTCCCTCCCTTGCCAGTCAGCATAGCCTTTCCTCCCTCCCTCCTTTGCCAGTCAGCATAGCCTTTCCTCCCTCCCTCCTTTGTCAGTCAGCATAGCCTTTCCTCCCTCCCTCCCTTGCCAGTCAGCATAGCCTTTCTTCCCTCCCTCTTTTGTCAATCAGCATAGCCTTTCCTCCCTCCCTCCTTTGCCAGTCAGCATAGTTTTTCATCATTCCCTCCTCCACCTGACCCTCACCACCACCACCCCCATCCCCCCTCACACACACACACACACACACACACGCACGCACGCACGCGCACACACACACACACACACACACACACACTCCCTCCTCCCTTCGCGTTGCTGCCTGTCACCAGTGTCAGTCTCGCTGTGCTATCCAGGCTTTTCAGTGGGTCCCTGCAGCCAGTTTCAGTTTCAGTAGCTCAAGGAGGCGTCACTGCGTTCGGACAAATCCATATAAGCTACACCACATCTGCCAAGCAGATGCCTGACCAGCAGCGTAACCTAACGCGCTTAGTCAGGCCTTGAGAAAAAAAAAAGAAAAAAAAAGAAAAAAGAAGAAGGTTTTTTATGTTTGTTTGTTTTTGTTCGTTTTTTTCGCTGTTCCGCTTCCTCCTACTGCCCTGTCTTACTTTTCACTTCCTTCCTTCAGGCTTTTACTGACCAGTTTTTATGCTGTGTGATTAATTTTGCTAAAAGCTTCGCCCCCCCCCTCCTCTCCCCCTCCAGCCCACCCCACCTCTTTTTTATGCATCATCATGGTGGTCAGGTTACGGAACGTATGGCGCTTCTTACGTTTTTTTTCTCTTTCTCTGTTTTTGGGAGGTGGGGTGGGGTGTGTAGGTTGATAATTAAATGTCAGTTTTATCGGTCAGCTTCTTATTGAAGATGTTAATGATTTTTGAGGGATGATTACAGGGTCTGCTGCTTGGTTGATTAAGTAGACATGCGTGCTGTTTACAGGACTCGTGCTTGACTTTCTCGCCTGTCGTTACAGTTGGGTTGCTAAGGTCCGAATTCTTCGTGTCTACGTTCCATTTGTGTGTGTGTGAAAGGGGGGGGGGGTTCTTGTTTGTTGTTGTTGTGTGTGTGTGTGTTTAAAGATAATATGGATCCTTCGAGAAGTTGCTTATGGCATTATTATTGTTGTTCTTATTCTTGTTGTTTCCATTGTTATTATCATCATCATCATCAATATCATCATCATTATTTTTATTATTATTACATCTGCACGTACTGTTAGTGTTACTGCTACCGTTTTTTTCTGAAGATCTACATGGAAAAATTCTAATTAAAAAGTCCGAAAATAAGCTGATGGAAAAGACTGGAACTGTTCATAAAATGGGTACACTTTTTAATGTATTCAAATTTACGTAGTTTATAGTCGTGTAGCTACCAAGGAGTCATCACATGTGTTTAACCCCCCTTCCAAGAGAGAGGGAGAGATCCAAACATTCGCCTTTAGCTTTTGCGCGCGCCTGTATGTGTGTGCGAGTGTGTGTGTGTGACACACTCCCGGGAGTGCGTGCGTGCTTGTATACATCCAGCCTTCGTGCGAGTTCACGTGCAGGCGTGCATGTGGCTGTAAGATTCCCTTTCATACCAGGAAACGTCGTGGTTGGCTCGGAATGCCTTTCCGGAACTTCCCAACGTGTTCAGGAAATGAAGATGACTGAAGGAGAAATCAAGTGGTCGGTTTCTCCCCCCCCCCCACCCCCCCCACCCCCATTCATACACTTTCTCTTCTTCCTCCTCCTCCTCTTCTTCCCCTTCCTCCTCTTCTGTTCCCTCAGCTCTGTAGAGTCGTTGGGGCGCCGCATTGAAGAGCTGTTCACCAGATTCCTACAGCTCTGTCGGTTGTCTGTCAAAGCCTAGATCTCTGTAAGTGTATTCCCCTCCCATCCTGCAATGTTGTCAGTCTATTGGGTTTTTGTTTTCCTGTACTTGTGAGCCTGTCCGATAAAACACGAACGTGGCGATAGCTAGCTTTGAGATGGCCTTTGTGGTAGGCGAGGCTCTAAGCACCATAATTTGATTTGATTTGATAAGACCAGATAACATGAGATAGTTTACAACTTTATTGTCTGTAATTTTTTTCCTACAAATTTCTCTGGGATAGGCACACGGACTGTGCTGGTTTTGTTGTTGTTTTGTTTGTTTTTGTGTATGTGTGTTTGTTTTGTTTTTTGTTGTTGTTGTTATTTGTATATGTTGTTGTTGTTGTTTTTCTTGGGGGGGGAGGAGAGAGTGGGGGGCGGGGGGGCTTCTGCCCCATCATCTGCACCGTTTCAGTGGCATTACTCCCACGCCGCTCATTCCGAGTCCCCCATACACAGCCACACCCGGCTTCATCTGTCACAGTCCCATCATCGGCAGTCCGCAGGGAACCATCGATGTTCGGTCGCATGTCTTGGGGTTTTTTTTTTGTTGTTGTTGCTATTGTGTGTGTGTTGTTGCTGCTGTTTTTGTTTGTCGTTGTTATTTTTTGTGTTTGTTTGTTTGTGTGTGTGTGTGTGTGTGTGTGTGTGTGTGTGTGTGTGTGAGTGAGTGAGTGAGTGTGTGTGTGTGTGTGTGTGTGTGTGTGTGTGTTTGAAAGCTAGATTAGAACACTTTCTGGAGAAGAAAGGAATCTTACCTACTTTCCAGGCTGGTTTTAGAAGAGGTAGGGGTGTTACTGATCATGTTGTCCATCTAACTTCTCATGTTAACAAGGCACTCGCAAAGAGTCACTCCACGGTCGCAACTTTCTTTGACATTCATAGAGCCTATGACTCTGTGTGGCACTATAAATTGGTTCATAAAGCAAATACATTGGGGTTGGGACCATGTCAATCTTTCTTCGTTCAGTTGTCAGCGCTGCTCTTCTTTTCTGTCACGCTTTCAGCTGGCTTGCACACAGTTGGTTTTGTTGTGTTTTTTCTCTCTCTCTCCCTCTTTCTGTTCTCTGTCTCTGTCCAACCCCTATCTTTCTTTCTTTCTTCCTGTCTGTCAGTCTCCCCCACCCCCTTCTTTCTCTCTATTCTATCTCTTTATATTTTAGAAGAAAAAAACAGTACAGGTAAATAAGCCAATGATATAGTAATTGAATCCAAATGTTTATAAAACAATCAAATTATGTGTTGAAATGAGGAGGTCGGTTCATTGTAACGAATAAAAGAAATGGAAATGAACAAGTGAATGAGATTTTTTTACATTTTTTTACAGCCATCATCAGTTGTCAGGGCCACTCGGATAGTGTATAGATATAACCGAGAATGGCACAGCTGTGAATTAATACAGAGGTACTTCAGTTAAAACCTGACCAAGCTAAATAGGGCCAACTGCCAGGAACCTGAAACGACACTGAGAATGAGACGAAGGAAGATTTGTTTTGCTTCCTTTTTTTCTTTTTCCCCTTCTTTTTTTTCTTTTTTGTTCGTCTTCTTCTTCTTTTTTTTCTGAGGGGGTTGGGGTTTATTTCCTTCTTCTTTTTTTCTTTTTTCTTCTTTTTTTTCTCTTTTCTTTTTTTTCTGAGGGGGTTGGGCGGTATTCATATTTGTCTACTTGTTTATTCGTTTATTTATCTATTCATTTATATGTTTATTGTTTATCCTTATGTTAATTTGCTGAGGAGGAATTCAAAGGCATGATATTCGATGACATTCAAGCTCATCTACAATGCACCAGCAGTAATAATTTATGGACACCTCATTGGTATGATATTTAATGATGTTTATGTTTTTTTCTACAATATACCAGTTAGTCATAATGATATCATTTATAGACACCTCAAGCCTGAACAAACATCAAGAGAAGGTGTCTGTGATAATAAATTCTATAATTTAAAAAAAAATAACTGGATCGGAATTGTGTACATATCAAAGCCGTTCAGACAACATCACAACCATACACTATATGCACACGTACTGGCCAGCAGTCAGCCCATTCTGTAGTCGACTGAGTCGGAATTGATCACGACAACCTCAGAGCTATAGTCTGCTATGATCTTGGTAATGATCTGATATGTGGAAGAGAATCGTTACTTTCAAGGGGTAGACCAAGAACGTGCGATGAACACCAACGCAGCGATTTTTCAGTTGGAATCAGAATCAGATAATTCGTTGTCGTGAAAGGAAATGTTTCAACTGGATCCTGGTATACAGCTGCTGCTAAAGCCGTTGAACAGTGGTTGTGCGGGTAGGGTGGAGTGCGTGGGGTGGAGTGGACGGGAGGGGTGGGGAGGGGGGGTGGGAGGAAGAAGGTGGCATGCAGTGACGTCAGCATCAAGCATCAAACCGAGGTTCAAAGCTGACCATGCATAAGGAAGCTCTTTCCCCTTCTCCAGAACCTCACAGTGTCAGAGCATTTCTGGACTTCAGCCTGGCTGGCTCGGAGATTTCCGCAGAGGATATCACCATTCATGAGCATCAATACTTTGCGGGGAGGTGGTGTGGGAGGTGTCTGCAGGCATCAAAGAAGATCTGCAAGAAACTGATGATCACCGTGAACTACGGTTAATGGGCACAGGATTTGACACAGTTGGCAGGAAATTAAAGATAAATTTCCCCAACGTTACTTTGATGTCAAGTACATCCACAAATAGACTGTCCAAAGAAATGCGGAAAATAAAAACACCGTGTTTGTATAAAGATAGAATCCAGAGACCTCAGAATATTTGACGCATGCATCACGGAAACCTGCTAGCAATGTTGTGAAGACTTGATCAAGAGGCGGGGCGTGGGGGGATGTTGATGCTATGATGATGATGTTGATGTTATGATGATGACGTTGCTGTTATGAAGACGTGATCAAGAGGCGGGGTGTGTTGGAGGGGGGGGGATGTTGATGTTATGAAGACGTGATCAGAAGGCGGGGTGTGTGTAGGGGGGAGGGGATGTTGATGTTACGAAGAAATGATCAAAAGAGGGGTGTGGGGGGATGTTGATGTTATGAAGAAATGATCAAAAGAGGGGTGTGGGGGGATGTTGATGTTATGAAGAAATGATCAAAAGAGGGGTGTGGGGGATGTTGATGTTATGAAGAAATGATCAAAAGAGGGGTGTGGGGGATGTTGGTGTTATGAAGAAATGATCAAAAGAGGGGTGTGGGGGGATGTTGATGTTATGAAGAAATGATCAAAAGAGGGGTGTGGGGGAATGTTGATGTTATGAAGAAATGATCAAAAGGCGGAGTGTGGGGGAATGTTGATGTTATAAAGACGTGATCAAAAGGCGGGGTGTGGGGGAATGTTGATGTTATAAAGACGTGATCAAAAGGCGGAGTGTGGGGGAATGTTGATGTTATAAAGACGTGATCAAAAGGCGGGGTGTGGGGGGATGTTGGTGTTATGAAGAAATGATCAAAAGAGGGGTGTGGGGGGATGTTGGTGTTATGAAGAAATGATCAAAAGAGGGGTGTGGGGATGTTGATGTTATGAAGAAATGATCAAAAGAGGGGTGTGGGGGATGTTGATGTTAGGAAGAAATGATCAAAAGGCGGAGTGTGGGGGATGTTGATGTTAGGAAGAAATGATCAAAAGAGGGGTGTGGGGGATGTTGGTGTTATGAAGAAATGATCAAAAGAGGGGTGTGGGGGATGTTGATGTTATGAAGAAATGATCAAAAGAGGGGTGTGGGGGGATGTTGATGTTATGAAGAAATGATCAAAAGGCGGAGTGTGGGGGGATGTTGATGTTATGAAGAAATGATCAAAAGGCGGAGTGTGGGGGGATGTTGGTGTTATGAAGAAATGATCAAAAGGCGGAGTGTGGGGGGATGTTGATGTTATGAAGAAATGATCAAAAGAGGGGTGTGGGGGGATGTTGATGTTATGAAGAAATGATCAAAAGAGGGGTGTGGGGGATGTTGATGTTATGAAGAAATGATCAAAAGAGGGGTGTGGGGGATGTTGGTGTTATGAAGAAATGATCAAAAGAGGGGTGTGGGGGGATGTTGATGTTATGAAGAAATGATCAAAAGAGGGGTGTGGGGGAATGTTGATGTTATGAAGAAATGATCAAAAGGCGGAGTGTGGGGGAATGTTGATGTTATAAAGACGTGATCAAAAGGCGGGGTGTGGGGGAATGTTGATGTTATAAAGACGTGATCAAAAGGCGGAGTGTGGGGGAATGTTGATGTTATAAAGACGTGATCAAAAGGCGGGGTGTGGGGGGATGTTGGTGTTATGAAGAAATGATCAAAAGAGGGGTGTGGGGGGATGTTGGTGTTATGAAGAAATGATCAAAAGAGGGGTGTGGGGATGTTGATGTTATGAAGAAATGATCAAAAGAGGGGTGTGGGGGATGTTGATGTTAGGAAGAAATGATCAAAAGGCGGAGTGTGGGGGATGTTGATGTTAGGAAGAAATGATCAAAAGAGGGGTGTGGGGGATGTTGATGTTATGAAGAAATGATCAAAAGAGAGGTGTGAGGGGATGTTGATGTTATGAAGAAATGATCAAAAGAGAGGTGTGGGGGGATGTTGATGTTATGAAGAAATGATCAAAAGGCGGAGTGTGGGGGGATGTTGATGTTATGAAGAAATGATCAAAAGGCGGAGTGTGGGGGGATGTTGGTGTTATGAAGAAATGATCAAAAGGCGGAGTGTGGGGGGATGTTGATGTTATGAAGAAATGATCAAAAGGCGGAGTGTGGGGGGATGTTGATGTTATGAAGAAATGATCAAAAGGCGGAGTGTGGGGGGATGTTGATGTTATGAAGAAATGATCAAAAGGCGGAGTGTGGGGGGATGTTGATGTTATGAAGAAATGATCAAAAGGCGGAGTGTGGGGGGATGTTGAAGAGGAAGTCAAGAGAAATAGTTGGGGGTTGTTGTTGTTGTCGTTGGTATTTTGATCAGTCCTTAGGTGGCGGCGTTCCAGTGACCAGAGAGTTGGAAGCGAGGGTTAAGTAACATTAGGGATCTATGCAGATATTTTTTAGTCTGCTGGGTTATTTGTATTTAGATTACTCTTTTTGTCACAACAAATTTCTCTGTGTGAAATTCGGGCTGCTCTCCCCAGGTTGAGCGCGTCGCTACACTGACAGCGCAACCCATTTTTTTAAAAAAATTCTGGCTGCAATTTTATTTTATTTGTTTTCCTATCGGAGTGGATTTTTCTACAGAACTTTGCCAGGGACAACCTTTTGTTACCGTGGGGGTTTTTTACGTGCGCTGAAGTAGACTCAGCACTGGTGAGATGGCCTGGGCAACACAGCCCCTCTCTGTTATATGGATGCGAGCACAGGGTCAGCAAACTGGAGAACAAACATGATGGACATTTGTCCGGCAGTCAGTCGATACTCTCTCTCTCTCTCTCTCTCTCTCTCTCTCTCTCTCTCTCTCTCTCTCTCTCTCTCTACCTACTATGTCTCTCCCTCTCTGTGTGTCTTTCCCTCTCTCCCCCCCCTCTCTCTGTCTACTCTCTCTCTCTCTCTCTCTCTCTCTCTCTCTCTGCTCTGTTTCTCCGTCTCTGTGTATATGCCCCCCTCTCTCTCTTTCTCTCTCTGTCTACTCTGTCCGTCTCTGTGTATATGTCTTCCCTCCCTCACTCTTCCACTCTCTCTCTCTCTCTCTCTCTCTCTCTCTGTCTCTCTCTCTGTCTGTCTACTCTCTCTCCGTCTCTGTGTATATGTCTCCCACCCCTCTCTCTCTCTCTGTCTGTCTGTCTCAGTCTCTCTCTCTCTGTCTCCGTCTCTGTGTATATGTCTTTCCCTCTCTCTGTCTACTCTGTCTCTCAGTTTCTGTGTATATGTCTGTCACACTCTCTGTCTGTCTGTCTCTCTCTCTCTGTCTACTCCGTTTCTCCGTCTCTATGTATATGACTTTCCCCCTTCTCTCTCTCTCTCTCTCTCTCTCTCTCTCTCTCCACTCTGTCTCTCAGTCTCTGTGTATACGTCTCCCCCCTCCCTCTCTCTCTCCCTCTCTCTCTCTCTTTCTGACTTTCTGTCCGTCTGCCTCTCTCTCTCTCTCTCTTTGTTTTCTTTGTTTCTCTCTCTGTCTCTGTCTCTACCTTCTCTGTCTTTCTGTCTGTCTTTCTCTCTCTCTCTCTCTTTCTCTCTCTCCTAAGTCTTCCCCGTCCATTTTCTCTCTCTGTTTTTCATTCACCCCATTTATTGTTTCTTTTCCTGTCTGATTGACCCACCCACCTCCAACCCCTTCAGCATATGTCGTCACTCCACCTTTCTTATTTATCTGTCTGTCCAATGATATCTACGTCTTGTCCCCGATTCTCTATCTCTGTCTACTCTATCCGTCTCTGTGTATGTCTTTCCTCCCTCTCTCTCTCTCTCTCTCTCTCTCTCTCTCTCTCTTACCTAACACCTCGTGCGGTATCTAGCCAGCTGAGAAACAGACACATGCAGGAACAGGCAGGGGGACAACCCACACATCAGCATGTCACACACCATGCCACACGATCAGCATCGCTCAGTCACACAGGAACCCCTGTTGGTTGGCAAACACATGGACAGCTGTGGCCTAGTGGTAAAGTGTTCGACCAGGAAGCGAGGGTCCACAGGTTCGAGTCCTATATGATAAACATACCGGTATCTTTATACCTTGAGTGGTGGTCTGGGTACCAGTCTTCCGAATGAGGCGATAAACCAAGGCCCTGTGTGCAAGGTCCGAGCGCACGTAAAAGAATTAATCCATTGCAACAAAAGACCTAAAGACATAATTTTGTAAGCAAATTGATAGACAGAATTTTTCAAGTAGATGCACTGTCACAGGAGAAAAAAAAAGGACAAACAATAGGCCTGCCGGTGGCGCTGTGTAATGTGGCGACGCGCTCTTCCTGGGGAGACAACCTGAACTTCACACAGAGAAATCTGTGGTGACAGGACAATAATAATAATGCAATGCATGCATTGTAATTCAGTCCAGTACAATACAATACAATACAATACAATACATGTGTGTTGGATACATTCTGCACAACTTTCAGCAAGAAGTGCAGTCACTTAGCATATGACGTCTTACAAACATGATCCGTCAGGAACAACACGGTAAAAACGTCACTGTCTGACGTCAAATAATGCCTCTGGAACCCGACACTTTTAATGAAGAATGTCTCCTGATTTGGAAGAAAGTCACATTTCATGAAAATAAAAATACATGAAGAAATAAAAATCTAGGCATATCGCTGGTGTTCTGTCACAGTTCAGTGAAAATATGATCCATCATTATCATTGCAAAAACATTCTATGCGCCATGTCAGAGTTGAAAACACGTTGAGAAATAGTAGTTGTTGTTTTTTGTTGTTGTTGTTTTTAATCCATATCGCTCGTGCTATGTCGCAGATGAGTGAAAATATGATCCATCATAATGATTTTTTTTTTAATAAAAAAAAACAAAAAAAAACATTCATAGCCCAGTCGAAGGTAAAGGCCAAGTCAGAGCTAAAAGCACGTAAAGAAACAGTCGCAAACTAAATTTCGAGATTAAAAAAAGACTGGTCGTGACACTTCAAACAACATCATTACATGCGAAACGCGATGCTTCTTCATGTCTTTGTGTTTTCTGTCAACGTCATAAACATGGGCTGGGTTGCGCAAGAGATCATTGCAGCCCTAATTAAGTTTGTTTCGCGTTAAGTTTCCGGAGTCAGTGTCAATTCCACAGAGTTGAGAAAAAAAAATTGATGCCAATCCTTCGTTGTACTGTGACACCCAGTTTTTGCGAAATCACACGGACCGTGGAAATATTGAGATTAATGCAAATAAATGAACGTGTAGCATTGAACGGAGTTCGTTTTTAACACACGGCCCTTACTTCCGATCCAACGGTTCTCGTTTTTCACTGTTCCAATGAATTATCTATCCCTGGGGGCTATCACCAAAATCAAATCAAGCTGCTTTACGCCCATCCCTGCAGGGGTCATGTCAGGTCTGAACAGTCGGTTCTTAATCTATAAATCGAGTTGAAGAGAACTCAAAATGACGTTAAAGAACCAATTGAAAGAAAGTGGGGTTGTTGTTTATTTTTTTTACCATAAAGATATTAGAAATTGAAAAAAAGAAATTACATCACCTGACGACAATCCCATGGAACGGGAAATAGTGCGATACCTTTTTTTTTTTTTTTTTTTTTTTTAATCAGCGAAAACAATTTTTCATCGTAGATTAGAACATGTTTACCTTTTTCACAATCGCAGGAAAAATAAAACAGAAATGTCATATAGACGTTCCAATGAATCTGGTACGTTTGTTTTGTTTTTTGTTTTGTTTTTTTATAATAAATATATAATCTTTTCTGAAGAGAGAGGAAGGAGGGGCCAAGGTCAGATACAGGACTGAATGGGTAATTTCCTTTAAACAAATGAATTGCAAAATATTGTAAATGCAAGGTGAATTTGATTATAGTTATCTGCTCTCGTTTGGGAACAAAGAATAAATTGGGGAGGTGGGTTGTGGTGGGGTGGAGGGATTTGATTGAGAGGTGCAAAACAGACATGTTGGAAAACAATGATCTATTACATCAAAATCGTACGATGAATGAAATACTGCAATTGAAAAAAAAAAAAGTCGCGTGCACATTACGATTATTATAACAGACGTATAAATAAATCTTAAAAGTTAGTAAAATCTGTAAAATAAACCTCGTTAAACAAATTGCTTTTAACACGATTCGTTTTATTTTCTGGTAGCAAATTTAAAGTGTGTGTGGGGGGGGGGGAGAGATAATCATAATAATTATTATCATATTTATATAGCGCTGAATCTTGTGCAGAGACAAATCAATGCGCTTTCGCACCAGTCATTCAAACGCATGCATAACTGTAAAACTGAAAGAAAAGAAAACTGAAGACAAGGAAGAGGCAGGGAAGGGAGGCTATTTTGGGAAGAGGTGGGTTTTAAGGCCAGACTTGAAAGAGCTGAGTATGGAGACCTGACGAAGCGAAAGAGGATGTTCGTTCCAATTACAAGGTCCAGAAACAGAGAAAGAACGGCGGCCAACAGTCGAGTGTTTGAATCTGGGTATGCGTTAACAGAGTGGATCCGAAGCTAATCGTAGAGAGCGAGAGAGAGAGAATGTGTGTGTGTGTGCGCCCACGCGCGCGCTTGCGTGTGTGTGTTTAATGAAAAGTTGTTTTACATATTTAAAAAAAAATAAAAAATAAAAAAAAAGATTCCTGAAGACATGTATCCAATAAAGCAGTTTGAGAAAGCAAAATGGCTCGGACAGATTTTTGTGTGGCATTCTTTTTGAGCTGTGTAGAGAAAGATTGGAGACACCATCAAATCAGAAAATCAAAATGAAGCAGTTTACGTGTTGTTGATGATGATGATAATGATGATTATGATTATCATACTGGTATTTCCATCATTATTATTACCATCATTCATTCATCAGTAGCAGTAGTGGTACTGGTGGGAGTATATCATTATCATTATGTAGTTGAAGTAGTAGTAGTAGAAGTAGTAACAGCAGTAGCAGCAGCAGCAGTAGTACTAGTAGAAAAGCATCTTGTTTCAAGTTACCTCCCACCCACCCCTCCCTGAAGGCCATCTTTCTGATCGTAACGGTGAAAGTTTCTCGAAGTCTTTGCTCAGCATTTCTTTCTGTCCTTATTTAAATGTCGACAAAAATGAATAAATACATGTGCACAAGCGACCTGCCGCTCTGACATACCATTGACTGTTGTCACTGGGGACAACAACAAACACAAACAACAACGCCAACAAATTACATTTCTTTCAATTTGAAAAAAAAGAGAGGTGTGTGTGTGTGTGTGAACGGGGATTCCCGTTTCTTCCTTTTTTCTCTCTCTCTCTCTCTCTCCCTCTAAGTCAAACAGCAGGTTATGCAGTCACTGTGGGCATGAGGTCTTGTGATCGTTGTCCGACATTAGACAGATCAGACAGAAGCATGCGTTGATCATTGGAATTGTTGCGTCAAGGTGTTTGTTTTTTTGTTTGTTCTTCGTTTGTTTGCTTTTTGTTTTGTTTTTTTTGTTTTTGTTTTCTCTTACTTTATTTCATTTTATTCATTCATTTTCATTTTTCACTTTTTTTTTCTTCTTTTTTTCTTCTTTTTTGGGGGGCGTGGGGGTGCGGGGAGGTATTTACTTTTTAGTTCCCTGCTTAGTTTCGCGTGTTTGTAAATATAGTAAGATTTCTTCTCTTTTTTTAGGAAAAAAAAAAAAACAACGAACAGAAATCTTGGATTTGAGGCCTTGTGTGGCGATGTGGCATTAAGATGTGTCTGTCCACTCCCACCCTCATACCCCCCCCTCTCTCCCACCGTCCACCTGAACCGCCACCCCCACCCCCCACCACTCATCGTTCTTCCCTTCCTCCCATCTTTCGCTGTCAACAGTTGTAGGATGAGGAGGAACATCAGCAGAAAGTGGAGAACAAGAGGGATTAAAACAAGAATGAAAATAACACACACAAAAAACATTAGAAAAATAATAATTCTGGGAATGCTCGTGTTGCTTCTGGCAAGTGGTGATGTCGCTGCTACTGCTGCTCGTCCATCACACGGCGCTGTTGTTTTCTGTCTGTCTCTCCCACTACCTGGTGTCCTCTTTCTGGTTCCCCTAGTTTCGCCCCAACTCTTTCCCCTCACTTCCTCCCACCCTCCCTCCTCCATCTCCACGTATCCACCTCCCACCCCCACCCCCACCCCCATCCCCCGCCCCTCCACGGCCCCCAGCACACTCCCCTCCTTTCGCATTCTTGTGTTGTTGACCTGTTTACCTAATTGTTGTTGTTGTGCGTGTCAGATTCCTTCTTTTGTCGTTAACCAGTGTATTCAATTTCGTTTCCGTATTTATTTCATTTCTGTCGACACATTCATAAAATGAAATAAAGCACAAAAAGGAGGGGGGGGGGTAGCTTGCCTTTTATCGACAATACGAATAAAATAGAAAATGTTTGGCAAACCCAGTTCCCCAGACCGAAACTTGAAACGAGTTAATGGTTAAGTTTAGCCAGACAACTTCATTCTTTTTTAAATTTATTGGAAGTAATGCTGGAAACTGATATTTTTGCTGTCGTATGTTGTAGGTGGTGGTGGTGGTGAATGAAAACATTCTGTAATTTAAAAAAAAAAAAAAGTCGTGTCTACATTACGATGATCACTTTCGAAACTTGTCAATTCTATAGCAGACGTATGGATGTCAGTAGTTTGTCTTCAACCCACTCCTCAGTTCACTTTATTGCTCCTAAGTGCATTGCTCTCAGCAACATAACACGAATGTCAAAGAAAAACCACATGTTGTAGCAACACTTGTACGTTGCTTCGAGCTGTTTCTCGAACTTGCCATGGCTTCAACCCTCATTGCTTAAAAAACATTCCCTCAAAATGCAGACCTCCACACGAGTTTTATTGCATGGATCTGCTAGTGGCACAGTGGGTCCGCAGCAGATCAATCACAGGTAATTACTATCATGTGGAAGGTCTTTACCCCCTCCATCCTGTTACTTTAGGCTAATTACTATCATTTCAGGAGTCTTTATGCCTCCAACCTTTTACTTAAACCTTTTACTAAGAGCTACCTATTGCCATTTGGAGAGTCTTTACACCTCCAGCCTTTTGCTTAAAGCCACTTGCTGTCATTTGAGGAGTCTTACGCCCCCAACCTTTTACTCAAAGCTGATTACTATCATTTGGAGTCTTACGCCCCCAGCCTTTTGCATAAAGCTACTTACTGTCATTGGAGAGTCTTACGCCTCCAACCGTTTACATAAAGCTACTGTCATTTGGAGAGAGTCTTACGCCTCTAACCTTTTACTTAAAGCTACTTACTGTCATTTGGAGAGTCTTACGCCTCCAACCTTTTACTCAAAGCTACTTACTGTCATTTGGAGAGTCTTACGCCTCCAACCTTTTACTTAAAGCTAATCCCTGTCAGTTGGAGAGTCTTTCGTTTACAACCTTTTACTTAAAGCTGCTTATTGTCATTTGGAGAATCTTACGCTTACAGCCTTTTACTTAAAAGCTACTTACTGTCATTTGGAGAATCTTACACCCCCAACCAAAGCTACATACTGTCATTTTGAGAGTCTTTACGCTTATAACCTTTTACATAAAGTTACTTACTGTCATTTGGAGAGTCTTTATGCCTCTAACCTTTTACATAAAGCTACTCACTATCATTTGGAGAGTCTTCACGTCTCCAACCTTTTACTCAAAACTAATTACTGTCATTTGGAGAGTCTTTACGCCCCCAGTCTTCCACTAAAGCCTAGCCGAGGTGCCGAAAATCATATAAACTTCACGAGAGGCCGATCTTTTGACGGAGTAAATGAACAAACTTTGTCCTCAGTTGACATCATTTGTCTATTTCGATATTTGTATATATTATATAACAGGAATCGCTTGTCATCAGAGCAGTATTGTACCTTGTATTCTGTTCTCTGTGCAATATATGCGTGCTTGCTCTATTGTTTCGTGCTTGAATATGTGAGTTTGCTAAATTAATATTTGATTCCTATGTCATTTTTATGCTTGAGCAGGCGCTCGCAGAATGAGTGGATGAATGAATGAATATTCATACAGTTATCTCCCCTGCATTCCTTTTGATTGGTCGTAGCCTCCCCTGTAATATGTGGCCATGATGAATTGCCCTGTGATTTGATTCCTGACGTCATTCCAGAGTTGTAGATGGGATTGTTTTTGTTGTTGTTGTTGTTGTTTTTGTTTTGTGTTGTTGTTTTGTTTTGTTTTTTGTTGTTGTTTTTGTTTTTTCATTTATGAGTTGCTAAGATCGTTAAACAACCGTGTCCCTGGGCAGTTAATGCGATCAGTTAACGGCGTTCATCGTGCTTGTACTTCACTTCAAGGGGCTGCTGTCTGCCTGTACGTCTGTACTGATTAGATCTAATAACCGACTTTCATTTTGACGTATTACTACATTACCTAAACATATTGCTAAGAAACTTGTTTGCAGGTGATTATATCAGTTATGGTATCTTTTTAGACAGTTATAAATTTCAGTCGAACAAAATCGATATTTGCTTGCCTCGGTTTGTCTCAGTTAATGTTTGATGTGATGTTTTAAACATGCCGCTTGTGAATGTAATTTGGTATGGTACAGAACAGCAAAGTTTCAGTCAGGTGTTGCGTGTGGACTCATCCATATACGCCAATTTGCAAATAAAAAAAAAGTGGGGAGCAGATGTATGACCTTTGCATGAGATTGCAAACCATTGCATGAGTCAGGTACTTATGGACATATACACCGACGAAACTGTGTAGCAAATAAGTGAACAGTCCTCCTACTTAGACACCTGAAGCATTTTGATGATGCTTTGTGAACCTTTGTGTGCATATTTATGTTTTGTGTACATGCAGTACAATACAGTACACAATATCAATGTTGGAGGCACGTACAAAGTCACATTTTCAACAATAACAATGAAACAAGATGTTTATATAGGCTGCTAATAAAAGTTTGCTGTTTTAAACATGTCGATTATGAATGCAGTTAAATGCAGTTGCCATTTACGAAGAGGAAAGTGGCATAATGGTTAAGACGCTCAGCTGTCAATACAGAGAGTCCGTGAGGGTGTGGGTTCGATTCTCGCTCTTGCCCTTTCTCCCAAGTTTGACTGGAAAATCAAACTGAGTGTCTAGTCTTTCGGATGAGATGATAAAACGAGGTTGTTTTGGCAAAATTATGTAAAAAGAAATCCACTTTAATAGGCACACAAATATATAAGCATGCACTCAAGGCCTAACAAGCACGTTGGGTTGTGCTGCTGTCAGGCATCTGCCTAGCAGATTTAGCGCAGCGTATATGGTTTGTCCGAACGCAGTGACGCCTCCTTGAGAAACTGAAACTGACACTTATGGTCACATGTTAAATGTTGTTTTGGCGATGAACGCAGCTGTTATCAGACTTTATGGGGAATTCAAATAAAGGTCACAACACATGCAGACAAGGATGAGTGTGACTATGGTACCGTCAGTCTGTCAGAAATGCTGGTCAGTGAGAGAAGAACCGGTGTGACGGACACGGATGTCACAGAGAATACTACCAGTGGAACATGTTCCATTCATCTCTGTTTTGTTTTATGCCTGTTGAACATGTTCCATTAATCTCTCTTTTGCTAGTTGCCTGATGAACATGTTCCATTAATCTCTCTTTTGCTTGTTGCTTGATGAACATGTTCCATTAATCTGTTTCTTTGTTGCCTGTTGAACATGTTCCATTAATCTCTCTTTTGCTAGTTGCCTGATGAACATGTTCCATTAATCTCTCATTTGCTTGTTGCTTGACGAACATGTTCCATTAATCTGTTTCTTTGTTGCCTGTTGAACATGTTCCATTAATCTCTCTTTTGCTTGTTGTCTGATGAACATGTTCAATTAATCTCTCTTTTGCTTGTTGCCTGTTGAACATGTTCCATTAATCTCTCTTTTCCTTGTTGCCTGTTGAACATGTTCCATTAATCCCTGTTGTCTTCGTTGCCTGAACATGTTCCATTAATCTGTTTTCTTTGTTACCTGTTGGACATGTTCCATTAATCTGTTTTCTTTGTTGCCTGTTGGACATGTACAATTAATCTGTTTTGCTTGTTGCCTGTTGAACATGTTCCATCAATCTGTTTTGCTTGATGCTTGTTGAACACGTTCCATTAATCTGTTTTGTTTGATGCCTGTTGAACACGTTCCATTAATCTGTTTTGCTTGATGCCTGTTGAACACGTTCCATTAATCTGTTTTGTTTGATGCCTGTTGAACACGTTCCATTAATCTGTTTTGTTTGATGCCTTTTGAACACGTTCCATTAATCTCTGTTTTGCTTGTTGCCTGTTGAACATGTTCCATTAATCTATGTTCTGTTTTCCTCTGCTGCACAGCCGCTGCACCACGCTCCGTCTCCCCAGAAAGGTAGTTGTGGTTCATTTATTCTTTTTCTGTCTTTCTTTCTTTGTTTCTTTGCTTCTTTCTTTCTATTCTCTCCTTTGTGGGCTGAGTTACGCAAGCGAGCTTTAGCAGCGTTAAGTTTGCTTTGAGTTGAGTTTACGGAATGAGCGTAGACACGTAGTATAGGAGGAAAGTTCCTAACATAAAGCATACTCAGCGCTGTGAAGGTCGCTCCTTCAACACGGCCTGTTTTCCTTTTGTCTCCTCAGTCATTTACTGTTGGCTTTGTTCATCATTTTCATTGCTGTAGTTTTGGGCTTTTGTTCCGTTTAAGTTCCTCTCAGCTGTGTTTCGTGGTAAGTCTTCGTGTTCGTATCACTGTGGGTTTGTCGTTTCCTTTCACTTTGGAGTGTTTGTCTGTTTTGTTGTTGTTATTGGGTTTTTTGTTTTTTGTTTGTTGGTTGGTTGGTTGTTTTTTTGTTTTTTTGTTTTGTTTTGTTTTTTGTTTTGTTTTTGCTTTGTTTTGTTTTGTTTTTTTGGGGGGTTGTTTGTGTGTTGTTGGTTATTTTTGTGTGTGTTTCATTGCAATGCGGTTGTTTCTCTGTGAGTTTGCGGATAGTTGTGGATGCATTTGTGTTCTAATGGATGTGTGTGTGTCTGTGAGTGTGTGTGTGTGTTTGCATGTGCGTGTGCGAGTCTGTGTTTGTGTATGTGCGTGTGTGTATGCGTGTGTATGTGGGGCTCTGTGTGTGTGTGTGTGTGTGTGTGTGTGTGAAGTGTCTGTGTGTGTGTGTGTGTGTGTGTGTGAATGTCTGTGTATGTTTGTGAGTATGCAAGTGTGTGAATCTGTGTGCGTATCTGTATGCATGTGTGTACATGTGTGTGTGAATGTGTGTATTTGTGTGTGAGTGTTTAGCTGAAAGGAACGTACAAGACTTCCAAGAGAATGTATTTGCTTCTTTTTGTTCGCTTCCGAAATTTTCTCATAATTTATTTTTCTCCTTTTTTCCGCTCTTTATTTGTTGGTGAAATCGATTAATATACCCCCGAAAAAGGAGTATGGCTGCATGCATGGCAGGGTAGAAACGACCATACACATAAAAGCCCACTCGTGTTCATACGAGTGAACGTGGGAGTTGCAGCCCACGAACGAAGAAGATTAACGTAATTCTCTCTCTCTCTCTCGTTTTATGTTTCCGTCGGCATCTATTTTTTTCTGTGCATGGTTGGTGAGCTTTTGTTTTTATTTTTACAACTGTTTTTTTCTGCTTTTCGAAAAGTCTATGCTCAAATGGAAATTTCCAAGAATTTGACAAGTTAGTAGTAACGCTACAAACAAACGTTAACATTCTGTATGAACGGTTAAGTTCTTTTGCAATTCACAGCTCGTTTCAGACAGACGGCTCAGGTTTATACAGCGTTTTATGAAATATCTTTTTATTAAGCCCATGCCCGAGCGGAACTTTCTTGTGATTTCCGCCAAGTTGCTGATAACGCTACGAAGTAACTTGCATGTTATATTCTGCGTAATAAACGGTACGCATCCTCATAGGCTTTACAGCTTTTTTCAGACAAATGGTTGTCTTATGGACATGATTGGTAGATGCATAAAAAATTATGTAGTGTTTTGTTTGATTTGTTTTTGTCGTTGTTGTTGTTGTTTAGACGTTGTAGCATAGAAGGTGACGTTGTGCTTCCAGTGGCTATCTTTAGTTTATTCTGACCAATCGCAGAACGGCCGAACCACTAGCTGAGCCCTTGCCAACCAATCGCGTGCGACTCTTTCCCATTCGCAAGTGAGTAAATGGATATGGGTGTAGATGGAAAATAGTTCGCGGAGATAACATTGTGGAGGGGGGGGGGGGATGTGGGGGGGGGGAGTTGGTTGTGAGTTCGAAGTGAAATCAAGTTTTCAAAGTTTGAATCATATTCAAGTTCGGAATAAGTTTGGTTTAATTTCCCTTTTTTTTAAAGTGTAAGGGGAAAATATGGCTGTTTAAACGATTTTCTTGTCTGTTCTGTCGCGGAATATTTTGTTGTTGGTTTTTAAGAGCTTGGAATGTTATGTGATGGAGGTCTGGAATTTATCGTTTCATTCAAGTGAATTTCTTGCTTTTTACAGAGTTGTTTCCCATGTTTTTATTTGTGTGTGTTGCACCATGCTACTTCTTTATTTCATTTACTTCATTTTGTACGTGTGTATGGTTAGCTTTGGTTGTCTTTCCTCTTGTCTTTTAACCTTTCAAAGTGTTCATTGATTTGTGTTTATTAAATTTTGTCATGATGCAGTCGTTCCATATTTTTAAAACATACACACACACGCGCGCGCGCGCGCGCGCGCACGCAGAGAGACAGGGGGAAAGAGAGAGTGTGTGTATTAAGAAGCTTTCGAATAAAACGAAAATTCACATCTGGAGAAAAAGGAATTTTTTTCTGTATTCATCATGTTTATTTAAATGTATCAAATGCATGTATGCATGCTCACACACACACACACACACACACACACACACACACACACACACACACACACACACACGCACGCACGCACGCACGCACGCACACACACACACACACACACACACAGAGAAGACAGAGATGTGTGATGCGGATGGTACGCGCGCACATACATAGGTGTGTAGAGACAGAAAGGTTTTTTGGTTTTTTTTAAGAAAACAGAAAAAAAAACCCAATGTTTTCACACACAACCTGCCAGGTCAACACAAGATAATGACAGCAAATAAAGATACAAAAGATTGGATAAGATAAAAACATTTTCTTGTAATTCATCGTACGAGATATATGAGCTTCTGTGTCTTTTCTTGCTAATTTATATTTTCCATTCAAAGCACTTAAGTTTTAACGCATGATGTACAAAATGGTTTTCTTTCATTTCTGACTCTGTGTGTGTGTGTGTGAATGTGTGTGTGTGTGTGTGTACGTGTATGTCTGTGTGTGTTTACACATGATTCACTGTTATTCTATGTATGAGACTGCGTGCGCGAGGGCGTTTGAGTGCAAAAGAAATATTTTTCCTTATCCTTTTTTATTCTTTTTTTTTTTTTTACTATCTAGGTCACAGTCTTAATTGTTGGGAGGGGGGGGGTGCCCTTTTTTCACTCATTTACGGTTTTCCTGTGACATTAAGATACAAGTAATCAGAACCGTTTTACGAGCTGAATGAAAGGAGATAAAATGTTAGAAAACAAGTAACTTTCTTTTGTTTTCCATTCTTCTTCTTCTTCTTCTTCTTCTTCTTCTTCTTCTGCTTTTTCATCGTCGTCGTCTTCTTTTTCTTCGTCTCCTTCTATTCTGTGTTGTTCCTTCGCAGCCGGTGAGACTTTTTGTATTTGAACTCATCTTTTACTGCGTCACACAATAAACTGATCGGGCAACCTTGGTAGAATGACTTTAACACCGGTCATGTTTTTCTTTGTTGTTGTGTTTTTTCATGTATGTTTAGCATAATTATAGTCAAACACAAAGATAAAATGAAACGAATGAGACAAATGCATATCTCTACAGAGAAAAAAAAAGAGCAAAAAATGAAAGGAACCAAATTAATATACCCCCTCCCCTTCCATTTCCGCAAATAAAAAATCACAGTGATGTTTATCAAAGGAAAACACCTTTTCCACCTTGGTCCTTGAATTATGTTCTTGATCTTGTTTGACGCTTGTGGCCTGGTAGTGGCCTGTTCGCCGTTTTGGGCTCGTCACTATTCTAAACACTTGTATGCGTGGTTATAACTACAAACTAGTGGTAGCACTCCGGGTCGTAAAGGGTAGGAGTACTCGCCCAGTGAGTGTCCAAGCTGCCCTTGAAAGCAGCTAGTGTTGGAGCTGTCACCACCTCTTCTGGGAGACCATTCCAGGTGTTGATGACCTGTTCCGCAAAGAAGGCACTCCGAACGTTGAGTCGACAGTGGACCTTGCTCAGTTTCAGGCTGTGGCCTCTGCTCGCTTTGTTGCTGGAGAGCGTGAACTGTGGCTTGTCCGTCTTGTATACACCATGGACATATTTGTATGTGTCGATCATGTCGCCACGTTTCCTTTTGTGCTCTAAACTCGGCAGTTTGAGCGTGGCCAGCCTCTCTGAGTACACTTTGTCCCTCAGCGAGACGGTGAGCTTTGTAACGCGGCTCTGAACATCTTCCACTTCTCTGCAGAGGGTCTTCAATTGGGGATTCCAGACTGAGTGTCCGTATTCAAGAATCGGTCGTACCAGTGCCTTGAACAGTTGTACGAACAGGTCCTCTTTTTTTAGTCTCCCAAACTCAGGGACCCATTTTTGACGGCAGTGTTCGTGCAGAGTGAAGCGATTTTACTGTGTGTGAATGAGATGACCCACTTTATGTGGGTTTGGGTTTTTTTCTGTTTTGAGGCTTGTAGTTGTCGTACTTATTGGATACAGACTCAGTCGCTTAGCGAACGTGCTACCATCTAGGTCGACAAAAGGTTCCGGAATGACGCGTGCATTCAGTCTGTAACAACCAGAAAGCATCTTTTTTTTTCCTATTGTTGGTCTGCCTGACCATACAATGGTAAACAAGAAATATGGCGGCTGAAGTCGAGAAATGCTGGTTCATGTTCATGAAATTGGTCATTCCACGTCATTTCTCTGTTCATGGTATGTGTCGTTCCGCGTCATTTCTCTGTTCACGATTTGGGTCATTCTGCGTCATTCATGTGTTCATGATATGGGTCATTCCTTGTCATTTCTCTGTTCATGATATGGGTCATTCCCTGTCATTTCTCTGTTCATGATATGGGTCATCCCGCGACGTTACCATTTTTAATCCAGAATTTGGAACACACCGCTAGAAGGAACAGCCACCATATGCATAGTTCCAAATGTCGTAAGGGTTTCGTGAGGTTTTTGAGGCAGTGTTAGGCCTACACGTAGTTTGGAAGTACTGGCACGCGCGAACTGAAAAGATTGTCAACATCTTTGGTGTGAAAAGAAGTTTGTCAGTCATGGCTTGTCTCTTGTTCAGTATGCCTACGGAAAGGAGACACCGCGTTGGAAATGTCAACCACATGATAATGTCAGCATACATACAGAGACAGCGGGGCGTGCGTCTCACTTTGTCGCTTGGGAACAAGACGCCATGACCCCACGGCGCGAGATGTGATGACGTAATGACGGATGTCATTGCTACAGACGTGTCACATTTCCGTCTCCAGACAGCTCGAGGGCTGACTGCCGCGGCGTGAGGGAATGATGTTCCCGAGTTGTTTTTGCCAAAGATTGTGTGACAAAATTGATTTTTTTTTCTCCTGTTATATGACAACCACCCCCTACCCCCCACCCCCTGCCACCCTCCTCAACCCCTGTGTTATTCTTCACTTGAGGTGCGTGTCACAAAATATCAAGACGGGAAAGCGGGTCAAAGCAGTGTCATCTTCCATGCAATTCCTCTTCGTTTCTTGGTTTCTGTTTGTTGGTTGCTTTTTTTTTTTCTTTTCTTTTTTTGTTGTTGTTGTTGTTCGTTCGTTCGTTGGGCTGGGTTGTTGTTGGTGGTGGTTTTTATGTTGGTTGTTTTGTTGGTGTTTGGGGGGGGATGTTGTTGTTGTGTGTGTGTGTGTGTTTTGTTTGTTGTTGTTTGGGGGGGTCTGGTGGACTACGCCTGTCCATCGTGTTTAGTCCACACGTTTAGAGAGAGAGAGAGAACACTGAATGATTTTAATGACTTGGGCCAACAGCTAACTGCTGACAGAACAGAACAAGAACACCACGAGAAACTCAAAAAGCAAGAAAGACACAGACAGATGACTTCTGCGCTTATCGTAGCGTTTTTGTTTTTCGTTGGGTTTTTTTTTTTGGGGGGGGGGGGTGTTGATGTTTTTCTTGTTGCTGGAAAGAATTTTCAGACATTTTTGAGCGATTTTCACATGCATTGTAAGGTATATTCCAGATGCTTTTGGAATACTTTGGATACGTTTTTCGGTCTATTTTGGTTACATTTTTCAGGCAAATTTTCCACCCGTGGGGATGCCGGGGGTCTTTCAGTATAAATAGCATCCCCGCCTTCTGGAAATTCTGTGCTAGAAATTTCCTTTTTTCTGTCACTCTCTTTCTTTCTGCCTTTTTTTTTTCCACTGTTGTCTCCTTTTTCATCCTTCCCAGTCCATTCCCCTTTCTATTTTCAAGCACGCCTTGACACTTTTTTTCTTTTTTCCGCAGTCTGTGATGTACTATCTGTGCTGTTTTGCTCTGGCGATTAGGTAGTGAGATGTAAATACTGGGATGGGCACTAGCTGCCCATTCTGCAGTGTTATTTTCCTATACGACATTTTTTATGTATTTTTTTGTTTGGCTTTGAAGTATTGGTATTTTTTCCTTCTTTTTTTTTTGTAATCTGGGGATGATTAAGCGGAATGGCTGGCGTCCTCAGCATGGCCTAGTCTTTTTTGCCAAAAGGAGCTAAATGGTTGGGATATACTATGTCATGAACTGTGTTTTGTGGGTTTGTCTTGGTGTTGTTTTGTTGTTGTTGTTGTTGTTTTTGTAGATGTGACAGTTAGTTGTTGACGCGGTTGAGCATTTGTGAGGTTTGACAGTCCTGATATGGCCCTGTGCAGTCGGCTGGACTATGAGCAACAAGAATAAGAAAAAGGCAAGTTTCGGTTTTCTTGTTTGAAAGCAAGAATACCATGACATGCTTCAAGAAAACACAATCTTTGCGTGTTCATTCAAAAATGATGTTTGTATCATTCTTTTACTGAGTTATCAACAGTGCGTGAAAAGCTGTTAATTTTGGAGAGGATTACAGTAATGACTTATACTTTTTCAAACAGTTTCTTATTATCAGAACTTGTTTTTCCAAGTATCAGAACATTTATACTAATGTATTTAATTGTATGTATATACATATATATATATACAGAGAGAGAGAGAGAGATGATATTATATCATGTATATGAGAGAGAGAGAGAGAGATGATATCATATCAGATCAGATCAGATCTTTTTCTTTCCTTTTTTATAATACAGTCTTGAAATAGATATACCATAAAATCAATGCTTCTTGGTACTATTTCATCATTACTGGAAACAAAAGCAAATGTATTGCTCTGCACACTTAATTAAAAATCATGTCTTTGTTTCTGTTATGTGTGTTGTGTTATCGATCTCTTTTTTCTCCTTAATTTGAAGATGTTGTGCATTTACAACAGTTCATTTCCAGGTGTTTTTCTGCCATCGGTTTATAACGGTAAGACTGATTGGTTTATGCTGATTGTTTGCTTTATTGATGAATTTCATATTTTCAGAGCCCCTCTCTCTCTCTCTCTCTCTCTCTCGCTCTCGCTCTCTCCCCCGCCCCCCTCTCTCTCTCTCATGTACACACTTACGCACGGAGGTATATACGCACGCGCGCACACTGGCACGCATACACATAGTTTCGCTCGCTCGCACGTGCTCTCTCTCTCTCTCTCACTCACTCTCTCTCTCTCTCTCTCTCTCTCTCTCTCTCTCTCTCTCTCTCTAATAATAATAATGATGATGATAATAATAATAATAATAATGTTGATGAATGGCAATTATATAGCGCATTTCTCGAAGTTGATTCAGATCATATCCACCGCTGACGTTTACACCACATGACTACCATCAAACCACCCGACATTATGAATGTATATACACCACTATAACCATAATCCATCCCCCCACCCCCCACCCCCTTTCCCTGTGTTGGTGGGCAGCACCCGAAGAACCCGCCTGAGCACCACGCCCAACGTGCAGCTTCAGCTGGATGTCTTCAACGCCATCGTCAATAACACGGGCAAGGCCAACACCACCATAGACCCCAAAATGAAGGCTCTGATGGAGATGCTGTGACTGAGGACACCACCATAGACCCCAAGATGAAGGCTCTGAGATGCTGTGACTCTCTGTGTGGATATCGGCACTGTGGGAAAGGAGCATGGGGAAAGAAGAGTACCACGGGCGTCAGTGTTGGATCAAACTGTCGGTTTTCGGCTCCATCACCGTTAGGGTTGAAAAGGGTTCGGGTCAGCAGAAACCGTGGTGATGTGGTTGGCCCCTTGTGCGGATATATGCTTTGATTTTTCTGCACTTGACAACAGTGACCATGAACATGGATAATTAGTATCGGAAACTGCTTGGGACAGCAGTGACCATGAACATGGATAATTAGTGTCGGAAACTGCTTGGGACAGCAGTGACCATGAACATGGATAATTAGTATCGGAAACTGCTTGGGACATCAGTGACCATGAACATGGATAATTAGTATCGGAAACTGCTTGGGACATCAGTGACCATGAACATGGATAATTAGTATCAGAAACTGCTTGGGACAGCAATGACCATGAACATGGATAATTATTATCGGAAACTGCTTGGGACATCAGTGACCATGAACATGGATAATTAGTATCAGAAACTGCTTGGGACAGCAGTGACCATGAACATGGATAATTAGTATCGGAAACTGCTTGGGACAGCAGTGACCATGAACATGGATAGATAGTATCGGAAACTGCTTGGGACAGCAGTGACCATGAACATGGATAGTTAGTATCGGAAACTGAGCAGGACAGCAGTGACCATGAACATGGATAGTTAGTGTCGGAAACTGCATGGGACTGTTACGGAGTCATACACACACTGTGATTTTGGGCTGTAGTGCTTTCATTGTTGGCAAGGGTTTGGGGGCAGCAGAAAGCATGGTGATGTGGCGTCCCTCTTGCAGACAGAGGCTGTGATTTACGGCAGTAGCACTGTCAGTATCGATAA
The DNA here is from genome assembly GCF_041734735.1 of Babylonia areolata. Classification (NCBI taxonomy): domain Eukaryota; kingdom Metazoa; phylum Mollusca; class Gastropoda; order Neogastropoda; family Buccinidae; genus Babylonia; species Babylonia areolata. Next base: position 25,390,814 of record NC_134895.1, read on the forward strand.
TAGCTCAACACAGCAGAAACCTTGAACGTCCATTCTGGGTCAGATACATGCTGTGATTTCCTGCTCTAACACTGTCAGTATTAGGAAACGCTTTGGAAAACAACAAAAACCACGGACGCCAGTACTGCATCAGACACGCACTATGATTTCCAGCAGTGGCACAGCAGACACTGTTATCTAACACGGGATCCTTCTTGCAGATATAATATGCTGTGATTTTCGGCTACAGCACCGTCAGTTTCGGAAATTTTGGACTGCACAATATAAACCTTGAACGTCGATACGAGGTCAGATACGTATTGTGATTTTCGGCTATGGCGGTACTGACATTATACTGTGGTTCATTGATTGTTAAGCATATCATTCCAGGCCGATGGGATTGTCAGAAAATGATGTGGGCAACAGATAAAAAAAATTATCATTCCACACGACTGACTAATTGTACAATAGTGTACCATTTTTGGCTGACAAAAGATGGACTAATTCATTACCACAAATATGATTATTATTATGATATGTACACTAAAACCAGCATTTAAAGTGTAGTCACAGTTTGAGATTTCAAAAGAGAATATATATGATTCCTCGACTCGTGCACGAATTCCATTCAGGTGGTGATTTTCATAAACTGAAGGCACGGTTGGCATGATCAGCATTTGTTATGGATCACGATGTGACCTCGTATAATCATTACAGGCCACAGCATGTCTGTAGATACTGGTGCACAAGGCACAGGAGTAACGGTGATCACGTGTCAGTGGCACTGTCCACCACCTCGAAACATTGCGTCATACACAGCTACAGGCCGACGTGACGTCAACCCGTGCAAACCGTCGATCAGGGGCTGTTTCTGCCTCTCACCACCACTACACCGTCAACAGATCAACAAGCAGTCAAGCAATTGATCAGTCAGCCATGTTGTTGTTTTTCTAGCCAACCTTCCCCATCCTCGCACCTCCCCCTCCACCATCCCTCGCCTATCTCCCCTTATTTCAGCCGTCAGGTCGTCTGGAGAGCTGGGACAGGGAGAAGACAGGAGTGCAACAAATGAAAGCTACAACACACACACACACACACACACACACACACACACACATGAGAGACAGAGACAGAGGGAATGAAAACAAACGATAGCATGATGGCCCACAAGACTCCCCAAGGGTCTAAACATGCACTCAGCCAACTCTGAATCATATCAGATGGGTTATATCGACCCCTTCCCAGAAAGAAGTGAACAGACCAGTGTACCATCACATCACGTCGGGAGCAATATCTGTTGTCTTCTTCGAGGATGGGCGGCAGGGAGGGGTGGGGTAATTGGGATTGAGGTGGGGGAGTACAGGAAGGGAGGCGACCGGGGATGGGGTGACGGGGGAGGGGGATCGGTCTGTGTGTTGTGGAGACGGTGAGTGTCGTTTCCAGTCTCAAGAGGCCCCCACAAACCACATCTCCTACATTCGGGTCTTGTGACGTCAGAAAGGGGTGTGGGGGTAGGATGGGGTTGGGGGTGGGAGAGTTAGGGACATGACCTACATCTCAATGGATCTCGTGACCTACATGCCGGTTGTAAGATAGGCTACGGTCTCTTGTGTCTTGTTTACGAAATATGGCGTGTTGTGTGTTTTCGTCAGTTGTCAGAGTGGGTTGCTGGGTGTATGGATGTGCGCGCGTGATGTGTGTGTATGTGTACGTGTGTGTGTGTGTGTGTGCGCGCGCGTATGTGTGTGTGTGTCAGTGTGTGTTTCCGTGGTGCACTATGTGGGTGAGTGAAAATGAAAGTTCTCCTGTAAGCTTGTGTGTGCGTGCGTGTTGTATATGTGTAAATGTGATAGTGCATGTGAATGTGTGTCTATGTGTTATCGTTTGTGCCTGTGAAAGAAAGAGAGAGAGAGATTCCGTGCGTATGTGAATATGTGTTGGCGTGGACAAGTTCAGTCGCGCGCTTGTGGTTTGTATCCGTCTGTGCGTGCGTGTACATGGACGAAACGCAGTGAGAAGTTCAAATGCACCCGTTAAATATCATGTAATCCACGGGCTCGTTCAACGCTCAGCTTGTCATAAATTGACTTACAGTTGGATCGGTTTACAGTTGGGCCGACAGCAAAGTGAGAGCTGTATGATCAATGGTTTATCCATAGAAATGGGAAGTCATTTACAGCTTTGTCTTTTGTGAAGGACTGTGACTCTCAGACTAGGAGGCAAAATTACACTGGTTCTTAGTACTGCAGCCTTGGGGGCTAGTTGACCTTTGGGAACGTTCCCAACGCCGACTCTCGGACTGTCCTAAACCCTGTTGGCAAAGAGAGCGGGGATGTAACGTGGGCAATACACTCTCCACTATAATCAAATTCAAGTCCAGATAGTCGGGACAGCAGTTGCCTCATCTACTGTTCTGATGGTCATGTCATGGTCGGACACGACTATCGTATCATGTCAGCGTTTGTTAGATTATGGAAACAAGAACATACCCAGCATGCACATCCCCGAAAACGGAGTATGGCTGCCTACATGGCGGGGTAAACATGGTCATATATATCGAAGCCCCTCCTACATACATACAAGTGACTGTTGAAGTTGCAGCCGTGTGCTGAAGAAGAATATCAAGGAACGCAGAAAATATTTCTCTCCAAGTTCTCTGATCACATACCTCACTTGGCCCCATTGCTGGGCTCACGTCACTAGGCCGGCGTCCATCCTGGTGGTCTGGATGCTAGTCAGTCGGATGAGACGACAAACCGAAGTCCTGTGTGAAGCATGCATTTAGCGCACGTAAAAGAACCCACGACAACAGAAGGGTTGTCCGTGCTAATTTTCTTTCGAAAATCCACCTTCACAGTAACACAAATAGACTTGCAGGCAGGGGAAAGAAAAAAAGGTGGCGCTGCACTGTGGCGACGCGCTCTCCCCGGGAAGAGCTGCCTGAATTTCACTGACAAAAAGTAAAACAATACAATACAATACAATACAAAGTGCTTTTGACCGGGAGCGAAAAACTGGAGTTCCTGACAGTGACGTCATGGGAACTCTGTTCAGTCTGCAGACTGTTCACTCTGACTTAAGACATGCATGACTGGACTGGAACCCGTCGATATCTAACACTGTTGGCTGTCTGTCTGTATGATTGGACGATATATCATGAATAAATCAGGATGTTTCATGTGTTATTGAGAATGAAAGACGCAAGAGAATATGTGTGTACGTTCTGAAATGCATAATATGCCATGTGAATGTATGCAAGTTCACATATTTTGCGTGTGTGTAGGTATCTATGAACGTGTGTGTGTGTGTGTGTGTGTGTGTGTGTACAGGCTATGAAAGTGACTGCATGTTTGTGTGGTTTCTTAGGTGATGTGGAGGAGTTAGGTGTACGTGCGAGCGCGCGTGCAAATACAAGCCCTGAATGCGTATGTGATTTATTCGTTATCGTGAAAATGGGAAAATTCGAGTCCTGCTCATTCCCATGAGTGTTATTAAAATTATGAACACACTCTGAACTTGCGAGACACTTACATTTTGTGGTTGTGGGGGAGACAGAAATCTTGACGGTTCTTTGAGCAAACGAAGAACATTGTCAAAAGACCCTTGACAATCAGAACATGGCAACAACAATACATGCTATGCTGGAGTACCATGGAACAGTTTGCAGTGTCTTGACATATTACTGTCTGGTATGGAAATAGCTAGTGGCGAAGAGATTCGTGTGGAGAAACTGCTCAGCTTGTGCGCTCCACCCGTACGTATAGTTACCACAAGCCTACATGCAGGTAGGGGCGGTATTCATGAGACCATCCTATCTACGGGTAAAGGTGGACCTGCGGGTAAATCTATGTGAGACAAGACCCGTTTGCCTTGTCTCATCTGGATTTGCCCGTAGGTAGCTATACACTTTTATCCGCAGGTAGGATGGTCTCTTGAATATCACCCATAGGTGACCGAAGCAAGGACATTCCGATTATGTTCAGGTCACTGACATACCCCTCATTTGACATGAAGATACGGCAGAAGAAATGCGCTTGGTGAAGTCTGTGTGTGATTTTCGGGGCTTTGGTATTATCGATGGTGTACTGATGCTGCATTTTTGTGTTCTAAATACGTGACGTTTCAGATTTCTTTTTTGGTGTTATATGTCTATACGTACAATACGCATTGTTTCATATCCGTGTGTACATGATTATGAATTATGTTCTCAAGATTATATGTGAAGATATATGTGGGTGGTTTGTGGGGGTGGGGGGTTTATGAGAAAAGGTGAGGTATGGCTAGTTTTATGTTACAAGCCGTGACGGTGTTTCACGAGTCGTACATTGATCTAGAATTAACATTCTTCTTTGCCTCAGCATGTTTTCATTTCTTTTTATTAGTCACGGTGTGTGTGCCTCTGTGTGTGTGTGTGACAGTAAGTTGTCTCTGTGTGTGCGTGACAGTGGTGTTACTCGCTTTTAGTTTTCAAAAAAATAATGTACCTTTGTTTTAAGCTCAGCCGTTGTCAGGTTAGCTTGCTAGGACTGATCATCACCACGAACCAGTCGTAGTATATATCAGTTAACACGGGAATTAACCCACGAGCTGTGAATTATATATTATATATACCCCATAGATGAAAAATACAAACTTGTGATCCAGATCATGTCTTTGTGTGTATGCAACTTTCAGTGAAAGTTTGGTTCTGTGCGTATCGGTCTTTTGATGAAAACAAAATATATCAGTAGGGTACTTGGTGGCAGTGTGTTGCTGGAGTCCAATAAAGCGTTAATTGTGTGGCGACAGTGTCAAGGTTGTGCTTCGTGTTTTGCTGTGGCTGGAGTGGAAAGAAAAGCGGTGAATTCACGAACTAATGTCTATGGGTGTGGACCGACTTACGATCCAAGGGAAGTAATCGATTTGAAAAGAGACTGATGCCGTCCGAGTTTTTCGTGTTCCCTCCCTTTACCCTTTTTGTGTGTGTGCTCTCTCTCTCTCTCTCTCTCTCACACACACACACACACACTCGTGCACACTTCCACATGCACTGCATAGTTTGCACAAATGCATAAAAACCTGCTCGGTGCCTGAAGAATAAAGATTTTCCTTCCAGTCTCCAATGTAAATCTGTGAAGATCCGCAGACCTACCAATGCCCAATCTCCGTGTGCATACGCATGCAGAAGACAAAACTGACACGAACAAAGATCCTATCACCCATGGGTGATCCACCAGTGAGTTGGTAAAAGTGGAAAACACCCAGCGCGCATCTCCCTCAAAAACGACAGCTGATGTGTCAGGAAAACACGGACAATAGTGGATGTCTCCAGAACAACTGCTCTCAGCTTTGGTCAGTGTTGGTATCGAGGTGATGTGTTCGTCTCCAGAGGTGTGAAAGAAGAAGACGACAACAACAACAACAACGATTACTATTATTAACATTATTGCTGTTGTTGTTATCATTATAACTTTGCTTGGTACAGGTTCTCTGTCCGTGGATACATAACTCAGTGAAGCAGAAAGTTTTCTAAATCAGATCAAAAGCTGAATTCACTTTTTTTGATGGTTTCATGTCATTTTTCTCGGATAAACTCAGCGCTACCGATCATTGCACTGACACACAGCGGCTCAAAGTCATCAGTAGCATCTCAGCGCTTCCTATTACACTGACACACAGCGGCTCAAAGTCATCAGTAGCATCTCAGCGCTTCCTATTACACTGACACACAGCGGCTCAAAGTCATCAGTAGCTTCTCAGCGCTTCCTATTACACTGACACACAGCGGCTCAAAGTCATAGCTTCTCAGTGTTTCCTATTACACTGACACCAAGCGGCTCAAAGTCATAGCTTCTCAGCGTTTCCTATTACACTGACACCAAGCGGCTCAAAGTCATAGCTTCTCAGCGCTTCCTATTACACTGACACACAGAACGGTGGCCGAATGGTTTCAGTCAGTGCTGGATCCTTGCCCGATTTTCCTGCGGCCTACCTGGTGGGTAAAGGGCGGGGATTTTTCCGACCTCTCATATCAACATATGTGCAGACTTGCTAGTGCCTGAGCGCCCTTCGTGTGTATATACCGATGCAAAAGATCAAATTCGCACGTTAAAGATCCCGTAATCCACTGATGTCGGTGTGCATCGACCACGAGAGAATCGTCGGCAAGTCGATGTTGGAAAGAAGAAGAAGAGAGAGGGAGAAAGAGAGAGAGAGTAGAAGGTATAAAAACAGGGAAACAAACGAAGAAGGTACAAAAACAGGGAAACAAACGAAGAAGGTACAAAAACAGGGAAACAAACGAAGAAGGTATAAAAACAGGGAAACAAACGAAGAAGCTTCTTCAAAAAAGGACATTCCCGATCCGTTTCTATTTTTCTTCACGAACGTGCCATGAAACAGAGGAAAGTAACAAACATGCCAGCCATCCAGATTAATTTCCAGCATATATTTCCCGGGATTCACGTGAATAATAGGCACGGGAAACTGGTGAGTGAACCTAGTTTATTTCCTGCTTGATTTTACAGCACATTCAGCACAGTATGGTGTCAAATGGTTTGTGTGTGTGTGTGTGTGCGCGCGCGTGCGCGTGCGCGCCTTGTGTGTCAGTGCCAGTGTTTGTTTTAAGGTTCTCAAGGCCTGACGAGCGCGTGTGGTCAACATGTGTGTATGCGTGTGTGTGTGTGAGAGAGAGATAGAACGAACGAACCAACGAATGATTTATCGAATGATTTATTGTGGTCAGGCCCAATCAGCCCATTCACAAGGGGACATGGTGGGAAAGGGGTTGTAAACGCAAACAATATAACGAAATAACGATAACGCGCACTGTACAAATGATCATGACATAGATATCACGACATGTGACCAGTTATATGTCATGCAAAGACAAAAGTACATACATTAATTTTCAAATCTGTCTCAAAAAATAAAATTCACATTCAACTGGAAACAATTACACTGCAGAACCAGTTAATCAAGTTCTAATCAGGATTTCCTTTCCTTGCACTTTCCCAAGCATTTTGGGTTAATGTTTCTGAACATATTCATTAAGTTGTTCATTTTCTTGGCTCACTCTTCTACATATAACATTATCTGTTGGCAAACATCTCCCGACTGGACATTGTCATGCTGATACCAGTTCACACGGTTCATTACCAAGTTGGGAATCATCGTTATTTCCCAGTCAGTGTTTTGGGGCACGAGGGCCGTGCAACTTCCTACGCCTTTCAACTCGCGTATCTCTGCGTCGCACAGTGTGTCAGCACACGTGGATTCGGTTTGAGGAATTGTCACTGCACGTGCATCTGTGTCGCCTTGAGCCATGTCGATCTGCTGGTCGCTACGCCGTGCATCGGTTGGTGACAGGGGTGCAGAGGGAGGGGGTTGGTTGTCGTACCCAGACATGTCAGCGTCAACAGCCTCAAAGTCAGTGTTGTCAGTGGCGTAGGACAGACAAGGAGGGGTTGGCAAAAATAGTCCTGAGGGGGACGGTGCACAATCACTTGCCTGTCGCTCCTGGTTCAGTCTGTAGGCTTCGGCTCGTTTCTTGTCCCTATTCGCCTGTGATGGACATTTTTTTTTCGGTATACAGCGGGACTGTGTTGTTGAGGGCGTGTAACATGGGATTGACCGATCGCTGTCAGTCTGAGCACGACGACAGTTTTTTCGCCCCTACCTTCTATATTGAAAGAGGACAGCATCATATGTTGCAGCATTGCCGGTGTTCAGCATGCCTGCTTTCCAGTATCGACGGCAGTCCCACAACAAACATATTGGATGGTATTTAATCGCAAAGAAATTATTTCGTTCAGTTGCAGCTGGAGATTTTAACGTCTTGCTGCCGGGCTGCCAAGCAAGGAAAGCTACCGAGAGAGAGAGAGAGACAGAAACAGAGGGAGAGAGAAAGAGAGATGCAGAGACAGTGGATATTGCCATGAAAACAGAGTGTAGACTGACAGAAGGGTGGACACGAGACAACCGCCACCTCACTCAAGGGGTTAAACAAACACTGAGGAAACACACTGAGACCAGGAAAAAGCGGGTAGTGACTGACGCACGGGACAGGTTCAGTCAACTGACCAAAGGGTGCCGTTCACACAAGCATGCAGTGCTATACTACAGTACTCAGACCGACGAAAACTATCATTTTCTTCAGTTGTGCCAGAATACTGATTCTTACAGACTGTCAATCAAACATGTCTGTTATGTGGTTTGGTTTTGGCGCCACAACCGACGCATGCGGTTTGAACTCTCTATAACCACTTTAAAACGCAGGCCAGTCTCAGTCTCTTCCTTCCATACTCCACCAGACCTACACACACATCCCCTCTTTTTTTCTTTTCTTTTTGAATAATAAATGCACTGCTATGTATATGGATCAGTCCACATGAATCAGTCCACACCGCCTTGAAAATGAAAATGAAAACGAGGCCTGTTTCACAGTCCGTTGAGAGGGTAGATGCACTGGATAAATTTATGGCCCGGATGACTGAATTCAGTCAAGTTACTGGGGATGCTCATATCCACAACTCAGTTCCCAGGAGAAGATGCCAGAGTGCATCAGACTGACACTGAGGTAAGATACTGAGTTACCATACACAGTGTACCGGGTATACCCGCCGAAAACGGTGTCGTATGGCTGCTGTAACGGCGAGGTAAAACAGATATGCACGTCAAAGTGCAGTCGTAGGTATACTAGTACGCCGCCGTGGGCGCGAGGGAGGGAGTCGCAGCTCACGAACACGCTCGAACTTGAAGAATGAATGAATGGAAACCCAGTACGTAAATCAGTAGGACACCTCCAGTGAACGGATCGAATTTAACATAAAAAGCAGAAAGAATATATCACTGAATCTAAAGCGTGAATGTGTACGGCGTTACATAGCCTACTATCATCAGTCCTGACTTACAAATTGATCAGATGTCAGGAGGTACGGGTTGGAGAAGGACTGAGGGGCCGCTTGCAAACACACACAGTGAGTGAGAGTAGCACACATACAAAGATGACAGATTAATTATTTTGTTTAATTCACATATCTTAGCTGCAAATGATGCCCCTGTCCAGCAAAAACTAAACTGGGAAAGGAACAAGGGATCTCAAACCCACGATGAAAAACAGAAAGGAGAAGCGCATTTGTGTGTGTGTGTGTGTGTGTGTGTGACGCTGTCATGGTGACACAGACAGAAAATTTGACTGAGAAACAGAGGATGACGAACAAGAGGGGAAAAGCCAAGGAGGGGGAGCACACTGGAATGTCCGAACTAACGAACAAGGAAGGGACAGGATCGAGAGGGGGGCGGAGGAGGGGGGTCCTGGTGTGTATGTGTGTGTCAGTGTGTGTGTGTGTGTGTGTGCGCGCGCGCGCGCGCGTGTGTGTGTGTGTGCAGTGTGAGGTGGCGGCCGCGGCTCTGCCGAGCTGGGTTTAAATACCGAACTGATTTCAATGACTCATTGACAGATGCCCTCAGTTAAGGTGAAGTTGTTTCGGGCTTGGGTCTTAGTTCGGTGAATGTCGCGTTGCTCGAGGGGGTTCGTCCTGAAAGGGGCTTAGGTCCACTCCCCTATTTACCACCAAAGAGAAGAGAAATAGTCGGTATTCTGACAGACCCACACAACCGTGCGTGTACCAGCTTGGGGAACATGAATCGGTATACCCATTGGCTTATCCGTGGTCGGAAAGCCTTCAACGCTGGTCAAAGGCATTTGGTGCAAATGGTGGTAGCCTATTTGCATCCGTCGACTCAGTGTGTTAAACGTGTTTAATTTTCGGGGGGAGGGAGTCAGGAGGGCGAGGGTCAGCGTGAAAGGATGTGTATGCCGTGCTTACTTCGGATTTAATGTCAGAACGTAACAAGATACGAACATAAATCGAAAATCATACACAAACACAGATACAGTAGAAATTAGGATATATACACGTCACTCAGTTGAAGTGCATATCAATATAAAAACTTGTGCATACTGTACTCACACACTGCCACTGATGCACACACTGCACACACACACACACACACACACACACACACACACACACACACACACACACACACACACACACACACACACCTTTGTTAATTGCACAATTCGATTTATCATACTGGATTTGTTCGGTCAGTAGTATCAAGTTACTGAAATCCTCTCCTACCCTGGAACGCAGGTTTTGTCGACTGATTTCGGCTGTGCGTGGCAGTGTGTGTCACTGTGTCAGTGACGGTGTCAGTGTGTGTGTGTGTGTATGTGTGTGTGTGTGTGTGTGCGTGTGTGTGTGTGTGTGCGGCGCCGGCGCGCGCGTCAGTGTGTGTGTATGTGTGTGTGTGTGTGTGCGCGCGCGCGCGCGTATGTGTGTGTGTGTGTGTTGTTCGTTCGTTCTTTAGTAACGTCTTTTCACTGTGATATTAGACGAGGGTAGGGAAAAATAATCGAGTGGGTGGAGGGGCGGGGAAATTACTGTGTACGCATGCGAGTAGTGAAAGTGTGTGTGTGTGTGCGCGCGCGTATGTGTGTGTGTGTGTGTGTGTGTGTGTGTATGTGTGTTACATATAGAAAATGATTGATTTAAGTTTTGTTGTTGTTTTTTTAAGCATAACAATATAACATATTTCTAATGAAAACCTAACAACTATAACAGTGAACCAACTGAACTATTTAACAAGGAGTTGAAAAAGTCATAAATTAGCAATGGACTGCTGAAGATCGTCAACACTGAAGATGATTTCAGTTCAGGGATGTGTGTGGTGTGTGTGTGTGTGTGTGTGTGTGTGTGTGTGTGTGTGTGTGCAGTGTTCGTTCGTTCTTTAGTTCAGCGTCTTTTCACTATCAATGATATTAGACTGACGTTAAAAAATTTTTTTTAAATAAGGGGGAGCCGGAGGGGGCCAGGGAAGAGGAAAACGGAAAAGGTAGAAAACTAGAAAACTACCAAAAAATGCATAACTAACATGCAATTACATTTAACAGTAACAGTTCAATAATAATAATGATAATAATCAGAAACTATTCACATTGTTCTGAAGTACATTAAAGGAATGTAGAAACAGGGCTATGAACTAATGCCTGTGAAAGTTCGACCATAAGAACCTCGTCAGAAATAACTGTACAAAAATCACTCTGCAGAATAATTATCAGTCTCTTTGAAATACTTGGGCAAGAAGGTACGTAACTGCTGACAGTGAAACAAACAATGATGCAAGCTGAACTGCTTACCACAGATGCATGTAACATTTTTACTATACTTTGTCTTCAGCGCATCAAGTTTTATACGGAATAAAGTAGAAGTTATTAATCTTGTATAGCAAGCTGATGGGTTCGGTATCTTTTCTTTAATAATATTCTCGGGGAATAATGTTCCTCTAGTTTATATTTTAAAAACTTTTCCTTCCATCGGTTATGAAATCGACCCCATGCTGATTTTTCTAACAAAGTGTATCAGTGCCTCTTTTACGGAAAGACGGACATGTATTTTTGTCGATTTTTCTTAATTTTGTGCTCCTCTTTTAGCTGCTTTATCAGCAGTTTCATTGCCATGAATGCCCACATGAGAAGTCACCCAACAAAAACTGACCTCAGTCCCTTTAATCCTTAAACAATGTACCTATTAAATGATTTGACTCAATAACTAAGTCAGATCTTGTATCAAGACTAAATAATTCCAGAGTATAAAGTACTGATTTGGAATCAACAAAGAATGCTATTTTCGAGAAAACTATTTGATGGCTCACTAAGTAGTTCAGAGCTTGTATGATAGCAGTTAGCTCAGCTGTGAATATGGAATGATGTTTTCCAATAAAGTAAGATTTTTCAACTTTAAACGGGCAGAATATAGACAGTGAAGCCGCACCAGCATTTTTGTCATCAAGAACAGATCCATCTGTAAATATATGGAGATGATTCTGATATTTTTCTGCTATATGAATTCTGGCAGTACTTGTCGTGATATTGATGTTTTCTTCCTTTTTTGTTTCAGAATAAGTTATATCAAAATCTGCTATCAACATTTCAATGTCAGATCTTACCGTCTGTCAGTTCATCAGCAATGAAAATTTTCAGTGGTCATTGAAGTGTATCTCACAGCAAATTTTGCTGTTGCTAACTCACGATGTTCATTTAAGGGAGGAATTCTGGCTGTTTTGTATGTTTCCTGATTGGATGCATGAGAGGGCACTCCGGGGGCAATTTTGATAGCCCTACAAATAAACACCTATAAACTTCACCACCTGTTTATATATAATCAATGACGTCACCAAGTAATTTAAAAATGGGTATGCTAGTTGGCTTACCACCTGTGTGTGTGTGTGTGTGTGTGTGTGTGTGTGTGTGTGTGTCAGTGTGTGCCGTGTGCACGGTGTGCGCGCGCGCGTGTGTGTGCCAGTGTGTGTGTGTGTGTGTGTGTGTGTGTGTGTGTGTGCGTGCGTGTGTGTGTGTGTGTGTGCCACGGTGTGTGTGTGTGTGTGTGTGTGTGTCACAGTGTGTGTGCATGTGTGCGTGTGTGTGTGTGTGTGTGTCACAGTGTGTGTGTGTGTGTGTGTGTGTGAATGTGTGCGAGCGTGCTGCAAAACACTCGTAATCACACGCTGTCGTGGACCGTCTGCCCATCGTATTTGAATGCGTTTCGGTATTTTTTATTCCGATTCTGCCTTTTCCAAAACCGGGCGATTTGTACTACTTCCCGTCAGTCGACAGTTGTTCATCTTCAATGGCTTCCATTTACTGACAGAAGCTGTGTTGTTAACTGTGAATTTTGCCTTCAAATCTGAGAAATGTCCGAACCAGAGGCCGAAAAACCTGCAAGTCTTCATCCAAATCCTACCGAACAAGCAGAAAGTGCCGATGAGTCTGACGATGAGAGTGAAGTTCTGGAAGAAAGTCCGTGTGGCCGCTGGCAGAAAAGACGAGAAGAGGTGGGCTATTAGTATTATCATGTCCTATTTGATGCCAGTTGTTTTGTTTATATGAACGTAGTCTGCTTTTGCGTCGGCTTGTGCATTGAGCTGAAACATTAGTTTAACCATTAATGCATGTTGAGCGAACCATGTGGAAAGTGTTAAGCCTGAATGAATACACATTTTAAAGAGCATAATAAAAATAGTATCAATGGCGTCTGCTACAGTGCTAGTGCAGCGACGAGTGCTCAGTTGTCAGATGGAATTTAACAGTTGCCATTTTAGTTTTACTTTTAGGCAACAGTGACAGATGTATTGACAGTCCATCAAATGCTGTTCCCAATGATTTTATTTTATGTTCAAGTAATAATAATGTAATCAGTATTCCAGGTACTGAGTTTGCACAAATGATTCAACCACACTGATACTTAATGCATAGTCACTGATACTTAATGCATAGTTATTTTAATGAAATTTCCACTCTGATTGTATAATTTGTATTTATAACACTTTGATTTTCCCATTCTGACAGGAATAACAAGGTGATTCCAGCACCAAAAAAATGTATTGTTTATAGACTTATAAACCTTGATTACCTCCACTGTGCCAGTCTGTTGCTCTTTATTTGATGTCAAGTTTTTTTTGTTTTTGGTTGTTCGTTTTGTTTGGTTTTTGTTTGTTTGTTTTTGGTTGTTGGTTTGATAAAAGTAAAAGTTGTTGTTTTTTTCCATTCTGACACCAGTAATATATTCTGTTATTTATTATTTTGTAACCCTTCTCTAATTCATAGTCTGTTGTTGAACCTCAGTTACTCACTGTCTCTTGTATTTTAATTGGCATCAAATATAAACTGGCTTTCCATTCTTACACTTTTGTTCAGAAAGCTCAAGGGAAGCTTGGAGTCTGTGGGGAAAGAGAATGGAAAGGGGACTGTCACATTTTCTAGGGATTGATTTTGTAATTTGCTTTTTAACCTTTTGAGCCCTGACCACTGCTTTACCAGTGGTGGGGAGGGGTGGCATAATGCCTGGCCACCAGTTGAGCGGTGCGTAAACACTTGTGTCATGTTTTGCTATTGGTTGACTTACATTGAAGAGCCAATCAGAAAAACCGTAATATTCTGACGTCAGCGAACGTAGTACCAACATTGCTGCGCCTTTTCACTGTGTTTTGTGCATGTGCTTTGGATAAAAAAAGATTGATTTCTACCATGAAGCATGCAGAGTCTCAACCTGACACGCCTCCTTTGATCAACTGATTCTGCCTGCTCAGATTCGTTTTCAACATCACTATCTGTAGCAAAATCATCCGATTTGAATTCCACGTCACTATCAGAGTAATCATTGTCATACTTTACTTCCGATAAATCATCAAGCATATCAATTACTTGCTGCGTTGTGTACAGTTGTTTTCTCGCACGTTTTGTCCCAGATTTCTGCCCTGACGGGCCAGGTTGAGACTCTGCACGCTTCAAGTGTTTACGCACCGCTCAACCGGTGGCTGGGCATTATGTCATTTTTCTCTGCCACCGGTAAAGCGGTGGTCAGGGCTCAAGAGTTATGAATTCTTTATGACCACTCCAAAAGCATAATAGATTGGATATGATAATCATATTGTGGGAACATGCTGAAGTGACTGTCAGGCACCAGCGGATGAGTGGGTTAGAGACTGAAGTGAAATCAGTATTTAATGGCTGTGTTGAACAGGTAGAGCAGCGCGATGTGCCAGGCATTGACAATGCCTTTCTGGCTATGGACACAGAGGAAGGAGTGGAGGTGGTATGGAACGAGGTCCAGTTCTCTGAGAAAAAGAACTTCCGTGCACAACAGGTAAATGGTCAGCTTAGTTAAGTAAAACTCCAGTAAACTAAAACAAGCAGTTGCCCAAAATCAGTTGGCATCTGATGGTGAAATTGAAACTGAAAGGCGGAAAAAAAACAAAAAAAAACACAAAAAACAAAAAAAACTGCTGAAAAAAGTGCAAAAAGTGAAGGTGATTTTTTACAGCCCAAGATGATAGGGTAGAGGCTAATACGCACAATAGAAATGATAATGTTGATCACCATTCCACCAAAAGTTAACCATCTCAGAATGAGTATTTGTCAGTCTTTAGATTATATTTTGGTTTTAAGTATTATCTTTAACCAGTTCAGTGCCTGTGACTGTAAGACGTCAGCTGATGTCCTGCATAAAGTGTTGCCATAGTGCCTAAAAGACATCCACTGATGCCCTGCATATGTTCTGATTTTTCTTTCATTGTAGTTTTGGTTCAGTGAACATAAACAGACTCTGAACAGTTAGTTTTATATGTCTGGATTATAAAAATGATATTTAAATGCATAGAAGACCCCTTTTCCCTTGATGATGATTTGCTGACTGAACCACGTGGAATGTGTTTGGATAGGGGGTTGCATCATTATCATATGCCAAAAAAAGGTGTTGCAAACTTTATCCAGGAAAAAAAAGCTGTCCCAATCAGTAGGTTTTACATCATTTTGCAAGCTGTGCTTATGACTATGGGTAGTTATAATGATGGAGAAGAATCTCTCTTGTTGGATAATTTGTTTGAACACAAAAGTGAATCACACTGAATGACAACAGTAGTGACAAAATTGACAGCCCATTTGATGATAATTCAGTCTGTCTATCCAGTCAGATGGCGTTTTTGAGCAGGTAAGTATGACTGACAGAGTGCATGCAGAGAGCATTGGAAGAGAGGATCAGAGGGAGAGGAATAAAATGATAAGTCAAATGCCAGCCAGAGGGCGTGGAAGTGGGTGTGGCAGTTGGATGTCAGTGCACTGTTATTTCAGTGCATTCTCCTGGAAACAGACGGCACCAGTGCCCCATGATTTTCATGAAATGCAGGGTTGGAAGTGTACTGGACATAAAACAAATGCTTTCATTTTCACTAGTTTTAGTTTTTACGCTTTCTGTCACTGAATCAGTTGAGTTGTTTGAAGAAGAAGAGGCAAACCTGATGTATGGCAGACTCTTTAACCAGCCCAGTTCCAGCTTGGAGGAAGTGAGTGTCATCAAAGAACTTCACCCTCTAATTGGGGAAACCTCTTAGCTGTCAGAAATCTTGACTGTTCAGTTTCTGAGAACATGATTGACTTTTTATGTTGACTGTACCCACACTTGTCATTGTTGGGACAGTTATTCACTTACTCAATACATGTCTACATGAGATGTGATTTGTTTTCAGGAACTTGAAACCTGTCTAAATTTCTTCTACAGGTGTAATCTGACAATAGGAATGCTATTTCTAGCTGTATTTTGTTTGTTTTCTTCATGGATGCCATTCATGGAGGTGGAAATAGACTCTTTTTGCTACATGAAAATTAGTATCTTCACTTTCAAATGCCTGAATAGTTATCTACAATTAAACTAATTGGGGATCAAATCCCAGAGTCAGAATCTCCTCTTCCTTTTACTTCACAAAAATTGTTTCCTTTCTTTCTGTATCTGCCATAGTTTTTATGCTTGAATTCATTTTTTAATAATTATTACCACCGATTCCCACAGAATTCCCTGGCAAGGGGAGAGCACTTTTATTTTACTACATTTTCTGGCACTGAACTGGTTAATGAGTAAGTCCTATTGTACCACAAGGCTTTTGAAATTAAAATGATTACAGTTGTGTAGTCGTGTCAGTTTATAAGTGTTATAGATGAGAGAGATGTGGAGGAAGGTTTAGAATTAGTATGTTTTTATTCTTTTAGTTTCTGAATAGATTCAGAGAGAATTTGCCTCAATGCCTTATGTGACAGAAATAGTTTAATGTCTATATGTTATGTTTGTCTGTGTGTGTTCATGCACATCCATGAACATGTTCTCACTTGCCCCAGACACACTCACATATGCATGCACACACATATACACACAGACATGTTTGAAACTAAACACCACATTCAGGTCAAGAGGGACTTGTAGCTCAGCAGTTGAATTTGAAAATTGGATATTTTAGACACTGCATTTTTGGATGTTTGGAGCAATACTACAATGATTACAAATTACAAATAACTTAGTAACACATAGTTACAATGTAGAAAATCGTAGGACTGATTCTTGACGTAATCTCAGATGGCAAGAACTCTAGAATCTCTCCATGTCTGTCTTCATGGCAGGGCACGTACGACTCACCTTACTCCCTTAGCCTTGCAGGGCTTTATGCCTATCTTTCTTCATGGCAAGGCAGTTTCAACTCGCCTCTTTCCCTTGGCCTCGCAGGGATCTATGCCTCAGTACTAATGAAACTGGTGTGGACTCAAGTGCTTGGCATTAAACCGATCTATTATTGTGAAATTAACGGTGTTCTTTTCACTTTGGTGAGAGCTGGTGATGTTGACTGTCGCTTTGAGTTTGCAAGTTGAGGGCTTCTCTCTCTCCCTCCCTATCATGTTCTCTTTCTGTCAGTTGAGCAGTTGTTGTTTTTCTTTTTAAAGTTTGAACTTTGGTCCCTGTTGTGTTATTGCTGAGGTCAGTTGGTCTTGTTGAGCCTTGGCTGCTGTTGCAGGGCTGGATGTACAAAGTGGGCATGAATCTGAATCGGCATGACCAGCCCAGCCTGCCTGCAGAACATTTAACTTTTTCTTTAGTTCAAAAGCTAGCCGTCTGTCTTGCGTTTGTTAAATGATAATGGATAAATAGATGGCATTGGTTTGAAGTTGTGATTGGTGATTTTAAAATACATAGACCAAAGAGAATCAAACAAGTGTAAAAAATGGCACATTTTGGACTGTTATTGTTTGGATGTACCAAAAATCTTCCATGTTGACAAAAAATAAGAAAATACTCTTAGAGTAAATAAGAAAATATTCTTAGAGAATAAGGACAGTGTATGTTCAACTGGTAAAGTGCTGCTAATGTTTGTGATTGAATGTGTGGTTGTTAAATGCAGACTTTTTTCTTCTTTTTTTTTTTTTTTCTTTTTTTTTTCTTTTCTTAGGCAAGTGCATTATTCTTCCATACACTAATGCCAGTAATGGGAGTAATGCGGTGACACATACTTTTTGTATAATTTCAGGCTCAATCATTCCTTTGAGTCAAAGACGGTGAAAATACTTCAGTACATTTAACTTAAAGCAGTTAAAAATGATTCAGATAAAGAAAAAATTAAAGGATTGATAGGACTGATAACACAAATGACATTATTCTATACTTTGTGATCTTGGTGATATTGTCTGGAAAAAGAAACTTATCCTGAATCGGTTGCTTACTTACTAATGTCACCTGTAATTCCCTGCCACGTTAACCAAAGAATATTCTTATTTATCAGTGATTGAAAGCAATAAATTTAGTTTTCCCTTCACAGTGTTTCACATGTGAAAAAATGCTAGAATGCAGTTACACTGTCTTATGGCCATTAAATTGATGGCACAAACAATTTATGCCTGATCAGATTCTTGACCATTTTGTGCAGTTACCTTTTTTTTGTTGTATGGTTCATTATCCTTGTTTTGTATAAAATGATTATTCATATTTACTGCTTTCATGTTGTGTCCTGATTTATTGTTTTCTTTTAATTACTAATTTGCCCAGTCACTGTTCCTTTAGTAATGTTACAGTTACACTTACATGAACAATCACCCCCATTGAGTGCTTGATCTTGTTAGAATAACAGAGAGTATTCTCATGCAACTGGAACATTCTGCTCTGCAAAGCAACATGGCCAAAAATGTTTTTAAAAAGAGAGCCACTTCTTTTGTCAGTCTGTCTTCCTCAGTCAGACACGCAGACACATGTAAGAAAAACAAGTTTATTCATAACTTTTGGGGGTATAATTTGGATTCAAACAAACATTTCTTGTGGCACAACTATTGATTTTCCTGATGTCTCTATGATATATATTTAAACAATTGGCAACTGACTTCTTGTGTGTGTGTGTGTCTGTGTGTGTGATGGCAGGACAAGATTCGGCAGGTGTTCGACAACTTGATCCAGTTGGAGCATCCCAACATTGTCAAATTCCATAAATACTGGACTGACACCAAAGGTGAAAAACCCAGGGTAAGTGAATGCATACATATATATCTTAAACTTTTACAGCTTGATTATTGAAGCAATTACATCTTTCTTTTTTTTTTTTTAAAAAAAAAAAGAGTAAATGAATAAAAAGATGAAAACAGCTGAAATAGGATGGATTAACTGGAATTGAATGAAAAATCCACCATTCAAATTCAAAACAAGAGAATTGCTTATCCGTCAATCACTGAATCAGGATAAGAAAGCCAACTGTTATTTGTGAATGTTTTTTTTTTAGCAATTTTTACTTCAACATTATGTTTTGTTTTCAATATTATGGATTAAGTGAGTAAGTGAGAGAGAAAAAATGGTACAGTAATTCATTTGAATGAGTGTACATATGCTGTCACAGTATTAGAAATGTGTTTGCATGAGTCCTAATCAATGTTGGGTGACATACCTACAACCTCTGCATCTTGTCCCAGCTATAGGGAGTCACACATGGCAGTGAACATTTTTGAGAAGGTCCAGGAATGGGTCAGGAATTGCTGCAATTCAAAGGCTACTTCTGGATCAGCTCCTGATTGTTCAGCAGCCATAGGGTTAGGTATATATGCATCAAAGGATTGTTTTTATCATCACCAACAATATTCACAGTGTTTTAAGCTCTGGTGTATGGCCTTGGATGGTTGGTTGGCTTATAACAAAGCAACAATAATGATGATAATATGAGTTGAACAATGTATGCATGAATTTTGCTATTATATTTCAGTGTGTTAGTTGTTTTACTGACAGTGATGTACAGGTGATTTTTTGTTTGTTTGTTTGTTTGTTTTGTTTTCTGATTCAGTACATATTTTCAGTGATTGTTTTTGCTTTGTGTATGTTTGCAGGTAATCTTCATCACAGAGTACATGTCATCCGGCTCCTTGAAACAGTTTCTAAAATTGACCAAAAAGAACAACAAAACATTCCAACTGAAGGTAAGGTTGTCTTGCTCTGTGCTGCCTAGTGGCTTGACTGCCTGTCTGCTATCTGTCTCTTTCATGCCTTCTTGCCCCGCAGTCTTCAGTCTCTTCACCCTGTGTTTAGTTTCACAGTGTGCAGCTTGTTTGCAGAGTGCTGACAGATTGGAGAAGAATGAGAGACTGGTAAATGTGAAAGCCGGGGGAGGGGGGATGAGGTGAAAGTATTAGGCTACATTTGCATGAAGCCCAGCCAGTTGCTGCCAGCCATTTGCCGTCAGCCTGACACAGCAACACTAGTTGATGCAGCCAGTTGTGTCAGTGGAGCGGCTCCCCAGACGAAAGAAATTGATACTATTGGGATTCATGCTGCTTGTATCATTGAAGAGTTCTGCCCCTTGGATCAGCTTTCCGTCTCATCTGTGTGCATGCAACAAATCAGACGGTTGGCTGGAGATGGCTGGTGGCCAGTGTGAACACTTTCCAGCTGCAAACATGACAGGAAAGTGCAAAATGACATGCTCAAAATTCTCAGCCAGTTCCTGTCAGCTGCTGGCTGGGCTTAGAGTGAACCCAGCCTAAGAGGGGCTAGAGAAAGCTGTAGAATTTTGTGTCAAGGGATTAAACAGCTTGTGTGTTGTTGGGGTGGGGGATGGGTGTGTGAGAGCTGTTTTTGTTAATAGTAGGCAGTTACGTCTGTTTGTAATTGTTTTTGTTTTTTTGTGTTTTTTTTTTGGGGGGGGGAGGGAGGTGAGGGGGGGTTGACACTTACATGCGTTATAATTAGTTGAATAACTGGGTCTTTCCCACTTCTGTCTGTTGTTTATTATTTATCAACAATATCAGAACTTTGCTGTTTGTATTAACATCAACACTCACTTCGGTTGATAAAGTATCAATTTGATAAGCATTTATTTTCAGTACAGTTCACCATGCCTGGTATGTGCATTTAAGCATGTCGTTCCTTATCCTTTCCCTCTTAACAGTGTACATGACCATTGAGCTGCATTCAGCAACGTTTCATTCAAAAAATATTTGTTGGAAGCAGTTGATTTGACAAGGAACATGTTAGGAAACTTGTGTCCAGAGTTTAGCAAGCAACATAAAGCTTGTTTCTTCAGGTCTTACACTTTGTAACAATATTTTGTTTGTGGGTAGAGTGAGTCATTTTGAAAATAGATATGTATGTATGAAGAGTGTATACATGTGTGATAGTAAATTTTTGATTTCATCAGTTTGAATCCGTGCCACATAGATGAAAAATATTAAAGTCTGCTTCTTCTTTTTTTAGGCCTGGAAACGGTGGTGTACCCAGATCCTTTCTGCTCTCAGGTGAAGAATGATTTGTGATATATATGTGTGGTTTCCTTGTCACTGATATGACTTGTACAAATGTATTCATGAGCATGTATTGTTTTATCTCAGTACGAATATATGAAATACAATGTGGGTGTGTCAGTGTGCATGTGTGTGTTTTTTTGTGAATGTTTGAATGTTGATGAAATGGTTTCACAGTGAACCTTTTTTTTCTTTTTTTCTTTTTTTTTTTTTTTTGAAAGTTTATCAATGGAACATCTTTTGAAAGTTACAAGAGGATGCAGTTTACATGTACAGACCTTTCAATGAGAGTTAACATTGGTCTTAGACTTCCAAGTATATTTTGAAGATAGGGAGACACTGTATTGCCCATCCCTTTCTTTCTCCTTCTCTCTTTCTGTGTGTGTGTGTGTGTGTGTGTGTCTTATCTGTCTTTTTTCTATTGGTCTCTCTCTCTCTCTCTCTCTCTCTCTCTCTCTCTCTCTCTCTCTCTCTCTCTCTCTCTCTCATTTCTTCTATTGACACAATAAATGATAAATCTATTCCACTATTATTGTGGATGTGTTGAAAATATCAAAATGAATTGCATGTTGTATTGTGGTGACTGATATATTTGTGACAATATATAATCTCAGTGGCCTATTATTATCTAATTGTTCTCTTGTTTATTGAAAAACATCTGATTTCCAAAAGTACAAGTGTCACATGTCCATTGATATTAATTGTTCGCTTGTTTGTTAGAAAGGATTTAACTAACTGTTGTTATGAAAAATCTGTTTGCCAAAAGTACATATTTATCTCACATGCCCTTTAACATCAGATTTTCTCTCTATTGCTTAAAACATATATCTGACATGCCCATTATTATCTGTATTGCTAAACTAGTAAAAGCACATTTTTCACATGTATGCTATTATTCAAATGTCCCCATATTGCTAATAATACATGTATCACATGCCCATTAGAATCTGATTGTTCCCGTATTGCTGTGAAGGCATGTTTCTCATGCCTGTTTTTCACTGTTGTTGTGAAGGATGGGATTTCAAAAATTGCGTTAACATGTTCAGTTACCTGCATTCCTGTGAACCACCAATCATCCACGGCAATCTGGCCTGTGACACCATCTTCATTCAGCACAACGGTCTGATCAAGATTGGGTCAGGTATGTCATTGTAGTATGCTTCTTGATCTGTGCTTCAGTCTCTGGGTGTGTGTGTGTGTGTGTGTGTATGTGAATGTGCATGTGTAACGTCTAACTGTATTTAGAATGAAGAAAGTTGCATGTGTGTGTGAGTGTATGCATGTGTGTGGATGTGTGCAGATGTAGGTGTGTGTATGCATGTGTGAGAGCTTATGCACATGTGTAATTATATGTACGCATGTGTGTGAGTGTATGCACATGTGTAGTTGTATGTATGTATGTGTGTGGGTGTGTGTGCAGGATTCATGGTCATCACATTTCTGTCATTTTCTTGTGTGTATGTGTGTGTGCAAAGTCAATAGTTTAACAGCTGTCATGGCATTCTTGTGTGTGTGTGTGTGTGTGTGAGTGAGCGCACACAAAGTCAATAGTTTATTCAACAGCTGTTTCTGTAATTGACTGGTGTACAGAAATTGAATGAACATTGTTCATTTATATAGAGAAATCTTGCTGTGTGGTGTGAATTACTGACCTATGAAGTGAATAATACACCCATGTTCATCACTTTTGCTGGTTTTCTTTTCTCATGAAAAGTGTATGGAAACGCCTGCATTTTTTTTTTTTTTTTTTTTTTTTTTTTTTTTTTTTTTTTTACTGTGTTGGTGTGGTTCTTTTCCCTTTTTTTTTTCTTTTTTTTTTTTTTTTTTACTCAGAAGCTTTTCTTCCTCTGTCTTTCATTACACTGTTTTCAGACCTGGCTCTCAGCTGCTTTGAGTATTGTTATTGTATGACGTGATCTCCAGAGCAAAGTATGATGTGTTTTGAAAAGTCTTGTAGAAATAGTCAGCTGCACACTGGTAAACAAAGTACAGGACATCAAAAGACAATCACAGTGTTTTCATGGTGGGGTTTCTGTGGGCTTTTTTTTTTCTCTAAATTGGTAATGTGGATTGACTGGACAGTTTTTTTGACTCACTTGTGTAAACAGTGTGAGTCTATGTAATAACCCAATGTTGTCTCTGTGTGTGTTCTTGTGTCTGTATGTATGTCTGTGTGTCAGTGATAAACTTAAACATTGTCATTTTCTCTGGAAATACTTTGACAATACCAAATTTGGATTAAACATAGGCGAAAAAAAAATTCACAGTTGTACTAATAATAGGTTGTTAGTCTTCCGAATAAAGCTGTATTTCTGAATCATCAGCATTTTATTTCGTTGAGGATCTGAAGCCAAAAAATCACGATTTATGGTTTGCTTTGAAGACGCCCTCACCTTGTTTATCTTGTTCACTATTAAAAGAAAAGAAATAAAAATTGTGGACAGAACACATGCCGTGACACTAAGATTTACTTCATATGAATAGTTTGAAGTGGATGCTAAATTCACAAGAATGAACATGAAAGAGAAACTGAATGGACTGCATTGTATTTCTGTCAGCCTGTTGAAGACGCAGGTCTCCAGAAAACAGCTACGTGTTGTGGTGTGCTTGAGGCGATGGCAACATCTCCATTACTGCAGACTTTTAAAATATTTCTTGAATAATCAAGATATACCAGAGTAATACGATTTGAACGGTGTTATCACCTTGAATACTGTAATCGATTTATGACGCAAAAAAACAATATACGTTTAGATATTTATTTTTGAACATGATTGGCAGGCATTGTAGCGCTTTAAGTAAGTCTACTAACTCTGGAAATGATTCTGCTTCGTTCGAATCTGCTAATATGCTCCTTTTTTTTTTTCTCTTTCTTTCTTTCTTTTTCCTCCTGAAGCTTTATATTATTGAATACAGAACACAATTTAACTCTTTTTGGGGGGTGTGGGGGTGAGTAAAGTGTATATCACAAGTGAGTCTTGAAGGCCTTGCCTTTCTTTTTTTCTTATTCATATATTTGGTTGATTTTTTAATTTGTGTCAGTATCATAGAGGTTTTTTTGGTTTGGGGGGGGGGGGGGGGCTGTTTTTGGGGTTTTTTTTCCAATATGATGTTTCAGTTTATGTATGTTAAAAAGATATTGAGCTTTTCTACACCGTTCAGAATGTAGAAAGTTTGAAAGTGAAGTGTGCTGAAAATTGCTTATGATTTTTTTTTTTTTTTTCCCCCTTTTTTTTCTTTTTCTTAAGTCTTCAATATCTTAACCTTCTTGCATTTACTCCAGCCACAGCCAAGGTTTCGGAAACGTTTCTCTGTGAAGCATGTGAATGCAAGAGGGTTTTTAACTTGGGGAATGAAGCATCTGTGTAAGATTATAATCAGTCGCGGAAAAAGACACCTCCAGTTGGTGTTTCAGAATCAACAACATCACTTCCATGTGGTGAGTGGAGCATGATAGCTGCCCCCCTGTGTTCCTTTTCCTCCTGTAGTTTTATTTATTACTCCTACTTGTGCAACATGGAGATTTTTTTTGGTTTGGTTTGGTTTATGTATCACTTTCTAGAAAGAGGAGAGGACAAAAAAGATTGCTGTAGGGGAAGCTGTGTCACGTCTGTACGTGTGTGTCTGTCTGCCCATCTTCTTGTATCTTGGTACACGGAGAGCTATTACTTGCACACTGCCAGACCAATTTTCATGCAGCTTTGACCTGTGTAAGTGTGGTCACTTGGCTATGAGAAGAGTTGAAACATTTTCACCCATTGTTGTAGACCAGTTTCCCTGATTTAGATAAAACATGAAAGTCAGGTCTTCCATATGAAGTTCACTATGCTCTGATGACCTTTAAAAATTACCTTGACATTGGCAAGGTCTGCTGGTCAAGGTCACAGCAGGCATACTTTGATCTGCTTGCATCAACAGTAACATTCTGACCAGTTCCACATTGTTTTGTTCTGATAAGTGTGAGAGATCAAAACCAGTTAGGTCTGACTGACCGTTTCACTTTTGACTTTCACTTTCATTCAAGGTCACCAAAAACATGTTCATATTTGCTTTGATTATTTTCACCCTCGTTCAGCTGATTTAATTGTATTGAAGTTTTGAAGTACCATAGCAGATGCAACATTCAATTGATTCGGAATTTGAGAGTTAGTGGGTATTTTGAAGTGAAAGTGAAAATTGCAGTGAGGACAGTGCTTCCACAAATGGGTGGCAGGGTAGGTAAATAATCTGACTGTCTTGGGTGACTTACTCTGGCTCAATGCTCCTTTATCAGTTTCAACTTTTTTTTACCCACATACTTGTAAACATAAAATAAAATAAAAAATCTTCTGGAAGAACATTTTACAGTCAAGCACAGTTGACAGTACAGTAGATCGTTATGGCACATTGTATTGTAGTTTAAGCACAGCAGTATATGCATATTCTGCTTGTTTAAAGAATTTTCTATATGTTTTTTTAATAACTTTTTTTCTCTTTTCTTGTGCTGTAGAGAGATGTTTCAAAGATGTGCCAAGCTTGTGTTTTCAGCAAACTGCTGTTGCAGAGATTTAAAACTTTTTGCATTTGAATTTTTTTTTTTTAATGAGCTTATAGTAATATGAAAATTAGTATTTAGTCTGATGTAAAATGTCTATATAAAAAAAATGAAATAGAAGACTTTCACCTTACCTGTCCAGTGCAGTATTGTCACATATTCAACACTGTTTCCTGATTTTACAACTGAGGAAATAGAATTGCTTGATATACTTTGCACGATGTTCAGTCTTCTTGTGTTCTATATTACATTCTGTGGGCTGTGATGCTTTGATGTGAGTGGGTGTGGATCATAAATCAAAAGAAGATTATCTTGGTTGCTGACATTTGAAGCTGTATGTGACTGGAAAGGAGGTGGCTAAGTTATGATGTTAGTCACTGAATGCTTTGCCTGGCCTTCGCAGATCTGCCAACCATTCTGGTTTGTGCACTTGATCGCACTCTTCCGCATGCCTAAAGATGAATCTGTTGCCAAAAAAAAAAAAAAAAGGGGGGGGGGGGGTGGTGGAAAGGCGGTTTTACAATTTCAAGTGCCCTCAGTTGCATAGCTGCAATGTGTATCGCCAATGGAGTGTAGAACAGAAGTTCTAGTTGGAACTTTTGGCTTCAATTTCAGCTTATGCAAAGGTGAAATGTGTTCATATGAGGATAAGTTAGATTATTGCATCAGCTCAGAATGAAAAATTATGTTGAGGTCGCCTGGGCATCATACAGTGCAGTTAAGTTAAATAGTGGAACAATCAAAAAACAAGATGAAATAAGACTTACCAATGGAAACACACAAAAAGTGTGCAGACCAACTTTATGTTTAATAAGTTCTGATCTTTTTCTTTTTTTCTTTTTTTTTTCCTTCTCTTTTCTTTCTGCATGTGAGTCTTGATTGTAATACTGCTTAAACTAATTCAGGGGGTAAGGGTTTATTTCTCAGTAAGGTTTGTCTTTTGGTTTGTTTTCTTCAAAATCATCTCTTTATTCTTTGGGAGTAAGTGAATGGGGAAAGAGTACAGCAAAGTAGTGTATGTTCATGGATATGGCTTCAGAGCTGCCACTTCGCATACAATAGGAACAGTGAATAGGAAATAAAGGTCATTTGCATATGGCACGAATAGTTTTTTTCTGGGGGGGTGGGGGTTAAAATTAAAGGTAACTTATCTTGGTTGCATCATATTATAATTTGCATGTAGGTGAAGGATGCCAGTATTATGTAGGTGAAGGATGCCAGTATTATGATAGATCATCTGCATGCATTGGTTTATATCATATGAACAGTGAGAAAGCATCCACTTGGCTGGACTTTATTGTTATTAATATTATTCACTGTTTACTTGCTCAAAGGTAGTCTGAGTTTACAGGTCAAGTGTTGTAGCAATTGAACAAGTCTATCTTTAAAAAAAAAAAATAAAGTAAAGAAATAAAAATAAAACAGAAATAACTAAAAGGATGTTCAAGCAATTTATTTTTCCAGCATTTTCAGTCACTTTTCTTATTTGAGAGTTTGCAAACAAACCAGTGGATGGTCCGTGATTGTCTAGCATCTGAGAGTTCTGGAAAAATGGAAACGAATAAGGAACGTCAGCCTTGATTATTGAGCCCAGAAAATTGGCAGTTAGGAGTGGAGTATGTGCACACTTGGACTTGAACACACATGAAGCACACATTTTTTTTTTTTTTTTTATAAAATAAAAGAAGGGGGAAAAAAGACAGACAAAAGCATTTATAAAGCACATACACACACACATGAAAATCAAGAGCACCTGCATGTGCAGTCAAAAGCAAATGAAGAACACCATTACTCCCAAAAGTGACCAAACACACCCATACATGCATACATGCATGCACACACATTATTTCATAAGTATGCAAAATGCATGTGTAAGTCATGGTAAGTATATTGAATTAAACAGCTTTTTTTAATTAAGAAAATGACTATGAATTTGATATTAGAATCAGTAGGTTTTTTTCTGTTTTATTTTGGGAACTTGAGAGATGTGTATTTCATACATATATATATCATAGACCATACTCTTCTTCTCCTACCCCCTGCCATATTACTGCATTCGTTGCTGGATTACTGTATATTGTGCAGTGACATCAGATGGATTCCCTTGTGTGATCTAGTTCCTTTGTTGCCATTGTTTTTGTCGTTTTCATCTATTAACTGAGGGTCATTGTGCTCAGAATTCCTGTTGGCAGAGAAAAAAGATCTCCTTTACCTGGGTCATGTTGAGCCTCATATATGGCTATATATTACATATAGGTACATATTGTACACTATAATAGGCTTAATAACATATTCAGAAGCTGTTATGCACTGTATGACTTGTATGATCAATAATTTTTTTCTTTTTCTTTTTTTTCTTTTTTTTTTTGTGTTGGTTGTTTGTTTTTTCTTGGATATATAATAGTCTCGTGTGTTTGCCACAACAAGGGGGGAATTGGCATATTCTTTAGTTTATATTGAACACTTTCTTCCTGGCTGCTTGTGTCAAGGTTTTCTCTCTTAGTATGTATTATTCAGTAGTTTTGCTTAAAAGGCAGAGTTTATTATACCAGAAGATGCAGGGGACCAATGTTTCTTCATTTGTTGTGTTGTCAAATGCGTCAAGTTTCCTTGTCTTATACTGTGCACTGCATTGATGCTGTACCTTTGTCACTGTGGTACTGGTTTGCACATATTTGTGTATCGACTCTGTACTGTACAGCTTACTTCTTTTTGTGTGTGATTGTCATGTGTTACAGACATTGAATGCTTTAAGATCAGTCCAGTCTTTTTTGGCAAAAGGAATAACAATCAAGACCTGTGTCTCTTGTAGAGATGAGTTTCCTCAGCTTTTGATCTCCACATTCTGTATGTATATGCACTCGCATACACATTTATGATAATGATAATAATAGATAATAAAGTGCAGGCTTATATAGCACAGTACCCCCATCTGAGATGGGGCTCAGTGCGCTTTACAGAAAAATATACAAATTTAAGACTAAGTGTTTTAAGATATGTACAAAGTCAACACAGTTTCACATGACATTGGCTAAAATATACATATGTAAGACTAAATGACTTTTTTTTTTTAATGTAAATCAGCAAGGCACCATCACAGTCTCAAATCACACAGGTGCAAATCACAGCAAAACAAAGCACATCACATTCACCATTGTCAAAAATAAAAACCAGGGAACTAGGTATCACAAAGAACACACCAAAATTATCACAGATGCATACAGATCAACACAAAGAGCACATCCAGCAACAAAAATCACAACAAGTATATGCAAATGAAAAAAAATTCAGTGAGAAAAGTACAGCTTGAAAAGATATGTTTTGAGTGCTCTCTTGAATGCAGGTATTGGGGCGTAACAGGTGTGAGAGCAGTGAATTCCATTGTTTAGATGGAACAAGAGAAAAGGAACGTTCACCATAAGTTTTAGTACAAATCTTTGGAATGGACAATGTGCGCTTGTCATATGAAGAATGGAGTTGTCTGGATGGTGAATAGCCAGAAAGTAGGTCTGAAAGATAGGACAAGAATCAGAAGAATTATAATGAATTGTTCTTATGTAGCATGTAATCTTGCATAGAACTCTGGTCACACAACTGATATACTAACACCCCACTCAGAAACATCCATCCCCACTCACACACAGCCAATATAAGATTGTTGAAGGAATTCCTGGCAAAAGTAAATGTGCCTTGAAATTCACTCAGAGATGGAATATTACACAGACTGGATGGCAGCAAGTACCATATTTTTGTAGTTGTGAAAGTAATATCACAATCCACAACTGTCTTCATGTTACATTTTAGAAGTTTTTAATGCTTTTCACTGGAAGAACGAAGAGTAGATAAAAGTGGGATTTGGAAAGTTCAGCAGATAGATAAAAGTGGAAGTGACCCATCAGAATAGCCGTTGGCAAGAAATGCAGGACTCATACACCAACGGTGGTTAACCTGAAGGATTTTAAATTGAAAGATTTGTCATGTAAGCACTGATCAGCAGAGGATTTTAAATTGAAAGTTTTACTTTATACTGGAGTTATAGGTGTATTCTTTTGCTCTTTGGGGTTCTATTTGCTTGGGGCGGAGGGGAGGGGGTGGGTGTGTGTGATCGATTTTGGACAACCCTGATCATGAGAAGTTGTGTTGTGGCATATTGTTGTGGGGGTGTTGGTTGGATGTTTTTATTCATGAAAACGAAACAGCATTTGGAGAAAGAAAAAAATGATCTAAGTATGTCTTTTCGGTTTTGATTTAGGAGATTGGAAAAGCGTGATTTGTCCAAATGAACTGATTGTTGTGCGAATAGATATTGTTTCATCAAAACTGCCTAATTATATTTGAATTTTAATTATGAATAATTTTATTGAGATTGATTCCAATGCAAGTACTTAATAATTTTTGTGTGTGTGTGTTCAGAATTTTCGCTTGATTTCTGTTATCTGAATGATTCTGTTGTGAATGATGACTGCTGATGAGATTAAGTCCTAATCACTCATTCTTGGTGAAGTGAGGAAGTGGTTTAAACCCAATTTTCAAATGGTTTGTATTGAACTAAGCAAGAGAATTTATTGGCCAGTATGTCTGTGTGTTTTCAGTGGCCCCTGATGCCATCCACATGCACGTCAAGACATGCCGGGAAAACATCAAAAACATGCACTGCATTGCTCCAGAATATGGAGGTAAGTGGTGTCTTTGTGTTAAACTTTTCAGTTAAGTTGTTAGTTTTGAGTACATGCACACACACACATGTACGTGCGTACACTGCATGCATGGGTGTTGGGTGGCACACACATGCACACACACACACACACACACACACACACACACACACACACACACACACTGTATTATGCATGCATTTATGCACTTACTCATGTACACACTTCAACATGGGGATGTTGAGAGAATTGCTGGCACACTAGTGTAAATGAAGCAAGTCAAAATAATCATACTGTTTGGATTGTCAGCAAGAGCGTGTGACATTAACATACGTATTTTAGTAGGATTTATTTCATAGATCTACGAGTGCAAAATGAATATTGATACTGGTGTCACCTTTTTGAACATCTCCACCAGTCAGGCTGGCCTGGCACAGCAGCATAGAATTACAGTTTTGCAGTAAATTAACTTTTAAAATATTTGTGATTTTCTAACTGAACACAAACACTTAAAGAGTATTACACACGTGTTCAGCGCTTCACGTTTAGTTCATCCGAGGAGAGAACTTGACCCTGCATTCAACTCGGGAGGGAAAGGCGCCACCTAAAAATAACACGCTACCGCCGGAAGGGTTAGAACTTTAACTTGGAAGAACTGAGAGCACAAAACGCTATGAGTTCTCTTTCATGTTGCGCCTCCAGCCGTTATCAGCTGTTGGGAGGGAGAAAGACCAGTGTGCTGTTCCGCGCGATGGCAGCGGCCACAGGGAGAAAACAACACCTCTTCGTTAACTTTTGATAACACATTGCTTGTCATCACAATCGCTTAATGAATAGTATGGTTTGAAAGAGCACAGTCTTAGCTTTAAAACAATAGGAAACTCAAATGTGAACATCCGATTATTTTTCTCAGGATAACTGTTTGAAAAAAGCAGGTATGCTTACCACCAGTTTGTTAACTTGTATTTTGACGCATTTTTAACACACTGAATCTAATCTCACAAAATTCTCTCAACACAGACAATACATTCCATGCGCAGCATTACACATCAGCATGCCTCTCACTAACCTGTGTTGATAGCTGGAAATTCTGAAGGAAGCTATGGCGTGTTAAAGATCACAACTGTTTTGCAGCTTGTACAAGTACTCCACAGGCACACTGATTCAGTCATTCACGCACATTGAAGAAAAGAGAGAGAAGGAAACAGAACGAAAGAAAGGAAGGGATGAAGGAGAGAAAGAGAGGGAAGTAAACAGCACGAAAGAAAGACAGAGAAGAAAACAGAATGAAAGAAAGGAATGGAAGAAAGAAATGTGAGAGAACAGAATGTGAAGGAAAACCAAACTCACGGTACTTCTGCTATGAAAAAAAACCCACACCACCGCCAGTCACAATTGTCAGCACAGTTCTGTCAAGTAAATACTGCTATCTTAAAAAATATTTTCCAGCCAAGGAAAGTACTACCACCAACAAAAAGAGAAGTGTCCGCTCTTTCCAACAGTGCAAACATTAATGCCACAGAAGTAGGAGTATGCTCACCAGCCCGCTCAAAAGAGGCGCGCAAATTGCCACGCTTTAATAGAAGACAAAGAAGGGTCAGTGACGGGTTAGCAGGCACAGCAGCTGACCTACTTATCAGTGTCTGGCACTATCAGGCCTGTCAGGGGGATCTCGCTGTCGGCTAAGTGTGTGGTTCTGCTTACAGCCTAGACAGCAGTGATTAACAAACACACTTTGTAAACTTTATTTTCTGACCTGTTTGTGCCTCAACCCCCTTCATTTTGTGAGACCAAATACTCATGTCAAACTTAAGATCCCATGATCTGTGTCAGTGCTAGGTGGGTCATTCCAGCACCAGCATTCCCAGCATGATTCCCCTTGAATGAGGAACATCTTCCCGAATGGCAGGGTTACAGTTACATGCCTTTTTGAAGAGGCCAGTGAATTCATCATGTAAAGCCCACAAATGCATCATGTTCATTTTGCATTAGCCCCAGTCTCTGAAATGCCAAGGAAAACTGCTGATCTCCATGACATACCAGTGACCTTGCTTATGCACATGAAAAAGTTTGATTTGAGTTACTGACTGCAGCAGCATGACTTGTTTTGAATGCTTTGTGTTTTATGTGGACAAATGTTTTGTTCCAGGTTCCAGTCCAGTCACCATCAAGGTGGACATTTATGCCTTTGGAATGTGTGCCTTGGAAGTGAGTTCATTAGGTTCTTTTGTTGCTTTTGTTTGTATGTCTAGTGCACATGTAGGTGAGGGAGTCCCCCCAAATTGCAGCAAGAAATCAGTTGCAAAGTTTTCTTTTCAAACTGACATTTACATTTTTACACTGAATCATATCCTGATTTTGAGGCTGCAGATGGTTTGCAGAGAATTACCATGTTAGTGTTGATATAAATGCAGTTTTTGACCAGAATATTTGACAGTGAAATTTGTCAATCAGACATGGATATTTTCCAAACATGCAGGAGAAAGCCTGACTGAAACATATCAGTTAGGTTGAAAGGCACAGTACACTAGTTCTTTTTTTACAATTGTTTGCCATGCCACACATGACAGTGAAATAGTTCCTGTAGAATGTGGCAATAAGACAACTCTTGTCACCAAAGCTGTGGCATGTCCAGATTACAGTAAAATATTTGGGCAGAAAATTCAAACATTGCAGTTTGGCTACTGCCTGATTGAAGAATTCAAAATAAGGAAGTTTGTGATTTGCATATATATAGTTTTGGATGACGCTGACAGTGTGATAGAAAAATAGAACAAATTTCAGGTTCATGCGTATCAATTGGCTGATTTTTCTGTTATTTGCTGTACGTTTGTTTTGTGTTAAATTTAATTGGACATACATTGACAAGCAGGCTCATTAACTGAAAAAGCAACAGAACACATGTCCACGTAGGGACTAGGGGGAACACCAACATGTTGATACACCTTTGTGGCACATTGCTCTCACCAGCCTGTTGTGGAATTACCGTCATTCCTGCTTATCCTGAATCACCCATACACAGCCATACCTGGGCTCCATTTGTTACATTGCCTCTGCAGGCTGATAACAGATCACTGATGGTTCACCAGGAAGCCACAGACATGCTAGAAGACAGCCTGCACTGCTGCTGGGTCACTTTGATGGTGTTTTGTATCAGTGCATCCAGGATACTTCCTGTTGAGCCCCCTGCTGATGACAAATGCTCAGTCATGGAGACACAATCTGTCTGCTCTGAAGACTTTGGCTTGACTTTGCCACAGGCATGAAAGTGGAGCCAAGAGACACTCTAAATTGTGACCAAAGTCAGTAGATTTAAGGAAGTCTTTCCACAGATGCAACTGTCAAGTGGGCAGAATGATCTGAGTCTTACAGCTGAGTCCATGTTAAATTCAGTCATGGCAGGAGTGGGCCACAGTCGAAACAATTTCACAATAATATGCCTGTGTTGGGATTCAATCTCGCAATCCTTCAGTCCTCATGAGGTCCATGACGTTCACCACTTTTGCCATGGCAGCTAGTGGCTTTAGCTGGCTTGTAAATTGAGAAGAAAATAAAATGTCAGGCACAGGTGGCCTTGGTAATTGTTATAAAACTTTGAGGAAGGAGCAAGCTGAATGCAGGTATCAAAATTAAGACTGTAAAATACTGATGTACTTGCCTTTTTGCTGTTATAGATGTGTTGCAAGTAATCACATTTACATTCTCTGGTTGATGGTGAACACCATTAATTTATGGAAGAGAAATAGAGTATGTGTGTCTTTCAGGATTGTGGGTTTTTTGTTTTATTTTGTTTTGTTTTTTCTTTCTTTTTTCATCAATATTATCGTCACTCCTAACAGACTAACAAGTGTCCCTCCACCCATAGACTCAAATACTTTCTGGAATAGTATCCAGTTTGAAAATGCAGAAAACGGGGGTTTTTCTCTTCTTTTTTTTTTGTGATATTTTGAGCCAATATTCAGTTGCAACACTTTAGATGTAAAATTCCTTTCTCTCATATTCTGGTTTTTGAAAAACAAACAGTTGAATACATAAATGGATAAATAAACAGACAGCCCTCGAAAGATATTTTAGAAAGGAGGCTATGACTTTTTTCTGTTAATTATCCTTTAAAGACTACAGCCCAAATTTTGTGTGAAAATATGCAAAATGAGTACTAAATAGTAACATGACTGAATGGCTGTAGGATACAGTACAGTATTGGATGGTGTGCTGTGATAAAAAAATGTATTTAAAAGATGTGTTTGAGTTGATATTAGAATATGGAAAAGAATGTATTTGTATAACAGCTTTTATTTGTGATGTTTTTATCTTTCCATGCATATGAGTCAGTGTTATTTGCAGATGGCCGCTCTGGGCATTCATGGGAACGGAGATGGTAAAATCGTCACAGAAGAAGACATCGAAGAAACGCTGAACATGCTGGAAAACCCTTTACAAAGGGTAAGTGTGTGTCTTCCTCTGTTTACAGCTAAAATGTTAGCCGTTCAGCTTATGCTCGCTCATTATTCATTGCTTTCTCAACACTTTCCCATGATCCAGTTTTCCTCATCTTTTCACAGGTTCTTGTACACCAACATGCTTCGCTGTCCCACCATTTTCTTTTCCCACAGTTTAAAATATTCAGTGTGCTGTCCCTTCTGTTCCTTCATTATAAAAAAAAAAAAAAAAAGATGAAATAAAGAAACAAAAAAATTATCGGGACCCATCATTTACAAACTTTCTGGTTTACAAGTGATAACTTTCATTAATCTCCATAGATGATGACTATTGATACATCAAAGTAATCCTCATTAGTGTATATGAACATGTAAAGAAGATCAAATACTTGCATTGAAGATCCTGAAATCCTTGTCAGTGTTCAGTGGGTTGTGGAAACATGAACATTCCCAGAGTGCACACCCCCACTAAGTATGACTGGCTGTATGGCAGGGGTAAAAACGGTCATACACATGAAATACCACTTGCACATATATGTAAGAGTAAACGTGAGGTTTGCAGCTTATGACTGCAGAAAGAAAGAAAAAGTGTGTTTTTTCAGTTGTTCATTCTTAACAGCTGCACTTGTTCAGTGTGTAGGTAACCACATATTGTTCTGTGTTTCCTTCTTTCTGTGCAGAATTTCCTGCACCTGTGTCCTTGTTCAGTGTGCAGGTAACCACACATTGCTGTGTTTCCTTCTGTTTGTGCAGAATTTCCTGTGCCTGTGTTTTTGTTCAGTGTACAGGTAACCACATGTTTCCATGTTTCCTTCTGTTTGTGCAGAATTCTTTGCACCTATGTCCTTGTTCAGTGTGCAGGTAACCACACGTTTCTGTGTTTCCTTCTGTTTGTGCAGAATTTTCTGCGCCTGTGCATCCAGAAGGACCCAGCCAAACGCCCAACAGCCCGTGAGTTGCTGTTCCATGCTGTGCTGTTTGAGGTGCACTCTCTCAAGCTGCTGGCTGCCCACCGCTTTGTCAAGAGCAACATCTGTGAGTTGGTGATCTGTCTTGTGTGCGTGATGTGTTGGATCAACGTTGACAGGGTTGTTTGCCCTTATGTCACCCAGTGCCATGAGCAACAGTAATTACAGAGTGGATACATCATGAACAAGTACCTTTTTGGTATAACGTAGGTCTCATGGGTGGTGGGCAAGGGTTGTCTCAATGAAAGCCAAAGTGTGTTTTATGGCTAACCCTTTCAGTGCCAAGCCTATGTTATGTTCAGTGACAACTGTTCGTCAAGGGATGTTTTGATCACCAAGGGAATTAATTAAGGAAAAAAATCTAGCATACACACTGCAAAAACAAACTATATATAACATAAAATTAATAAACAATGAGGCCAGGAGATCAAATGATTAACAAACAGTAAAGAGTGGTAACTCTCTCCACACATAAGATACATAACTTAAAGCCAGTGCTGTTTACGCTACCAATTCAGCTAACACGCAGGTAAATAAAAGGTACGTTGGAACAAACCCAGACACTTCCCCAAAAAGGAAGCGCCAGGCTTGCTCTTATACCGATCATTTGACATGTGCACACAGCAGCAATGACAGAAGAAATGTGTAAACACAAATTAGCTTTTATTCAAGACTGGCATAGCCTCTTTAATCCTGAACAAGCCACAGAATACACGGGCAGTACAGAACAAACACATGGTTGCCTCGGTGGTTTTTCAACTTGACATTAATAAACAATGAGGCTAGAAGATCAAATGATTAACAAATAGTAAAGAGTGGTAACTCTCTCCACACACAAGGTACGTAACTTCAACCCAGTGCTGCTTACACTACCAATTTAGCTAGCACACAGGTAAATAAAAGGTACATTGGAACAAACCCAAACACTTTCCCAAAAAGGAAGCGCCAGGCTTGCTCTTATACCGATCATTTGACATGTGCACACAGCAGCATTGACAGAAGAAATATGCAAACACAAATTAGCTTTTTATTCAGGACTGGCATAGCCTCTTTAATCCTGGCTTTTATTCAAGACTGGCATAGCCTATTTAATCCAATGTACCTTTTATTTACCTGTGTGCTAGCTGAATTGGTAGCGTAAGCAGCATTGGCTTGAAGTTATGTACCTTGTACACTCTTTACCACTCTTTTCTATATATATAACATACTTTTCTGAAAGGAAAATGAACACGCTATCCAATTTGGACAATTTCATATGAATTGAATGGTTTTGTGATTGGAAAATTCCTGCAGTGATTGGGACAGAAATTTCAGTAATGTTTTGATTTTTAGCTTCATTGGGAAGTACAATGAATGTAACTTACGATGGTGAAGAAAATGTTTTCATCATATTCATGTGGTGCACATTCATATACGCTAATACAGAAAAAGGAAAAAAAGCAAAAGAAGGATAAAGGTTGACTGACCCTCCACCCATCCACAAATTTGGAGCCTTGTCTGGCAGAAATTGTTTGTCATCAGAGAACAACTGACTGAGCTTATTAATGGGTATACACAATGCAGGTTTCTGTATTCATTGTTCTGCAAAAGAAGGGCTGTGTTGCTTTTACTTTTTAATCTTTTAGCTCAGCCTTTGTCATGTTTAGCTGAGTGTTGAACTATACGGACTCTATTGTGTGAGTGACAAGTCTTTGGAAACAGATAATTTCCAGTCAGATGTATTGTATGACCATAATCAAAGACAGGTGGATAGAAGTGGATAGGTTGCTCAGACTGTTTAGCTTAGCTCTCGATTCAGCAGAAAGTGGATTGAAGTGAAGAGGTTTCTCAGACTGTTGAATGTTTAGCTATTGATTCAGCAGACCAACAAGAGAATCTGACTGACGAAAACTACTTTGGCAAGTGGGACCCCAACAGGATCATTGCCAGCATCCCATCCAAAGGCGGCAAGCCTCTGGACTGGAAGTGAGTCAGCTTCTTTCTCACTTCATGTGCTGCAGCTTTCTCTTGCATCCACTTCTACAGCTGTGTTTTAGTCACACATATCTCACCGAGACCCACAAGTACAGACTCCTGTCATGTGTTAAATACTGGTCCACCACTGTAAGCGAAAGCTAAAATAGATATGAATTTGCAGAAAATTAGTTCCTTTTATATGCAAGCCCCTTTTTTCAAGTTAGATATTTTCTGCAGGTGGTCTTCCTTCATTTTCTATTGGCCTTATTGGTTTGTTTAAAAAAAATTCTTGTCAAGTGAGAGATATCTGAGGGTGTTGTGAAAATGAAAGATAAGTGAGGCTCCAGTGTCTAATGACAATTAACTGCAAATCATTTGTTCTTATAAACAGGTGGCCTCAGAGTTCTTAATCTCAGCTTCAGATATTGAAGTATGTTGATGTTTCCTTGAGTTTGACTTCTTACAACAGTTGATATGAATAGCAGGTGTTCAAATATTGTGACAGTTTGCTGATGACAATTGATATGAATTGCAGGTGTTCAGATATTGTGACTGTGTGCTGATGACAGTTGATGTGAATTGCAGGTGTTCCCAGGTGCCTGTACTGGAGGTTGAAAAGTTCCTGGAGGATGTGAAGTGAGTGCCTGTGAAGAATGGAATTAGAGTCATCATTAGGAGAATCTGTTTTCATGCATATAGAAGTGGTTGGTTGCACAAGACTTCAGAGAGAATGATACTTGGTGAGTTTGCATGGTTTATTGCCAGTGGAAACTGCTGAATGTATTCCACCCTTCCTTCCAGTGTATCTTAAATTGTAAAAGTTTATCTTATTATGTCAACACCAGATGAAGCTGCTTTTGATTTGTTTTAAAGCGCTTGCATACATACATGTTGGCAGGCATCCACCAACACACACACACACACACCTGTGCACGTACTAGCACATGCTTATGACACTCACATCATAGGTACACTTTCACTCTCATGCACACAGTTTTCAAATATATTGCTTTTTTTTTTCATCTTGAAAATCAAAACACATGTCCAAACTCATTCAGCGTTAAACTTTCACTCTACCCAGCAACAGGGAACAGGATCTCATTGTCATGCATGCACTGTCTTCAAATACATTGCATCTTTTCATCTTCAGAACCCAAAGCATGGTTCCAAACTTGTTCAGTACTAAAACTTGTCCCCCCCCCCCCCCCCCCCCCCCCACCCCCCCCAACCCAGGAATGGGATCTACCCACTGACGGCCTTTGCCATGATCACGCCCCCCTCCCGGCCCCGCGCCATCACCCCAGAACTGGCGGAGTCGGTCAAGTCAGAGACCCCGGAGCCCTACGACGTGGAGACGCGGCGCGTGACGACTGTGTCCTGCCAAATCCAGGCAGCAGCGGAGGGCAGCAAGTACCCCAAGCTGGTGCTG
Source organism: Babylonia areolata (assembly GCF_041734735.1). Taxonomy (NCBI): domain Eukaryota; kingdom Metazoa; phylum Mollusca; class Gastropoda; order Neogastropoda; family Buccinidae; genus Babylonia; species Babylonia areolata. Next base: position 25,429,904 of record NC_134895.1, read on the forward strand.
CAGTGCCGCATGGATGACAAGATGAACCGCCAGCTGCTGACTGACATGACAGATGATCTCACCCCCTCCTCCCTGGCTGATGAACTGGTGCAGTTTGGATTCATTAATGAGGTGAGGGGGTGGGTTGTCATGGGGCAGTCAGAATGGGAGAAAATGGGAATCTGATTACACATACCATATGGTGACCCACTGGTGCAGACTCCAGCAGGGGTCTGATTCCCTGTTCTGTGCGAACTACTACCCCACATATGTGGAGAAGTCAAAAGTAGGTGCAGCTGGTGACCTCGCTTTGGAAAGTTCGGTGTCAGTGTTTCAGTTTCAAGGGGAGGTCAAACGGTGTGGACTGACCTATATGTGTCATACCACATCTGCTCAAAAGAAAGAAAGAAAAAATGGGGAAGCAGATGCCTGGCCTGCAGAGAAACTTGTCAGTATCATGGATGTTCTCACCTCACGGTGAATTGAGTCTTGTTGTTTATTGTAGATTCTATTTGTTTTGGTCTCAGTGTTGAGTTTGAGACCCGTTCTCTCTGCTTCTTGTGAAAGACGGGTTTGAATCTTTCTGTGGCATCTATGTGAGACTGTTGCAAAATTAAGATCTTTGGGTTGTTTGGTGAAGGTCCTTGTTCCCATGCTCATGTTCGTATGTTGGTCGGCCTTCCTAGTGACCCAGTCAATGACCTGCAGGGAAGTCGCTAGTTGCAAGAAGTATTCATGTCAGAAGTGTATGTTCATGTGTGTTAAATTCACATGATCATTGACAACAACAACAAAAAAAAGGAGAAAAAACAGTTTTTTCTATTTACATGCTCAGCCCACTCTTTTCATGTGTGTACATTTCTCTGTGTTTCCTATGGAAAAAAAAAGAAGAAAAAATTTAGCTACTTGGACATACAATTGCAGAAATGGAAGATGGCTGCCAGAAAAGAGGATGCTGCACATTTTAACGGAAGGGAGGTAATACCAAGGGAGTCTATTAGCTGCAGCTCCTTTTGATTTCTCTGCTTGGTCGGATGGAGTAATGTTTTGCACAGGACAGGAGGCAGACCCCTGGCAGAGTCTGCACCAGTGAGTGATGGTAAGTAGGTTAGATTGAACATAACTTTGGAGGCAAAAAAATGTTCTTTGAATGTTCATTAACTGAATTTTTTTTGTGTTAAAACAGCTGGACCGTGACAATGTGGCGGCAGTGCTAACAGAGGCCATGCAGTCTCCACCCAAGACTGCCAGCAACGGTGTGGGTCCTGGTCCTTTCCCCCTCCCCGTGCCCATCCCTTCCTCCTGAGCATTCGTCCACCCCACTTCAGCTTTCATCCTGTATGGCCAGTGTTGATGTACTTTCATGGGATTTCAGTGTTGATGTACTTTCATGGGACTTTGGTGGTGTGTGGGCTCATTTGCTGACTCCACTTTCATCAGTATTACAACATGCCGTTTTGGGCTGTCCTTTTTTTTTTTAATGATGGTTTCATTTTGACATGCTGTTAAATATGTTCTTGCAATTTTTCATTGGTATGGAAATATTTGTAAGGCTTGTGTATGAGGAAATGTTCAAGGAGCAGAACAATGAACTATTTTTGTTCTGTCTTTTTTTTGTCAGTTGAAATTTATTGCTGTCTTAGTGTCTTACAGCTTTAGTCTGTCAATAAATGTTTGTTTTGTTGTTGTTTTTTTTGTTTTGGTTTGGTCTTTTTAATGTTGCCATTGGTAAGACAGTTCTCTTGTTTCAATTTCTGCTGTATCCTGTCTAATGTGTTTTTTCCTTGACTTCTTGTTGTTCTTTTTTTTTCTTTCCCATCATCTACACCTTTATTTTCTTTTTTTTTAATGGCATTACTCCCAAACTGCTCATTCCAAATCCCCCATGCACAGCCACACTGGCATTCATCTGTCTCAGTCTCTGCGCTGGCAGTCCAAAGGGAACTATTGATGTTGAGGTACACCCTGTATTGCTGCTGAGTCACTTCAGCGGTGTTCAGTAGTGCCTGTTGTGATTTAACATACGTAGGACACCTTCTATGCCCGCTACTGATAACAGTAGCTTAGTCATGGAGCCAGATTGAGTGAGCATCTCCACTAGAGTTGAGACAACCACCACGTTCCTCCATTGACCGTCCCCCATGAATATGCTGAGACAAAAGACTTCGACAGTTTGACAGGCTTCACTCCAAGCAGGGAAGTGGAGGGGGTCAACTTGACAGCAGACCATGAAAGGCCACAGAAATTGGGAAATCTTTTTACTGTTGATAAAGAAGGATGGTGATGATGCCGATGTTGCGATGGAGGTCCATTTAGGTTTTAGACTGTGTGACAAGGCTGTACCCTGTGCTTCCTTTCATACTGGGCCAGAGAGATAGACACTTGCAGTGATGGTCAGGAAATTTGAGCAACACACCCAAAGAAGCATCTGTTAGTGGACGATACTCAACTGTGTGGTCCGTCTCCCCATTTAATTAAGCCCATAGACCACTCAGGTATGACCTGGCTGCAGGCTTCTCTCTCTCTCTCTCTCTCTCTCTCTCTCTCTCTCTCTCTCTATTTTCTCTCTCTGTCTCTGGATCTTTGCAGATCAATATTTTCTTCTTTTGCATTGATTCTTCTTTCATTGATTCTTCTTTTGATTGTTTCAATTTGATGAAATAAGAGCTGCACTGTCCAAGTAGGTCTCAAGATTAATGTTCTCACTTTCTCTCTCCCTCTCTCTCTCCCTCTCTCTCTCTCTCTTCTCTCTCTGTGACTTTGTCTGTCTGTCTGTCTGTCTGTCTCTCTCTCTCTCTCTCTCTCTCTCTCTCTCTCTCTCTCTCTCTTTCTGACTGTCTGATTTGTCTGTTTCCCACTCGCACAGGGTAAATGTAATGATGAATGATCATATAAAAGAACACAGTATATAGAAATGTGGTATATCAAATAATATATCCAATTATTTCCATGGCTCATTTCATTAGCTATTTTATTGAAGTTAGGGCAGTATGAATATTGAGACCAATGCTTGTTTCTCTTTTTTTTTCTTTTTCTTTTTTTTTTTTGTTTGGAATACATTCTGCAGTGAAAATGAAAACATAGAGACCAGAGATAAGCACTGGTGCAGTGTTTGATATGCTTATTTCCCAGTCAGTTTTTATTCTTCACTGATATTTGGCCTTATGTTTCTGTTGTTCAGTTGATAATTTTGTATGTTTGTTTTTCTATTCTGATTACTTTGCACTTTGTATTGAATTTCATTGATCATTTAATGTTGAAGTGTATTGAAATGTATCATTTCAAATGTTTTATTTCTCCACTCAGCGTTTTATCACTTTGTGTTGAATTGTATAGAAGATTTGTCATATGCTGAAATGTATGATTTCTATTACTTATTTTTCCAATCTGTTTTTTATTTGTGTGTTCCAGTCATCTTTGCAAACCCAGTTATGCTCATTTCTTTTGTGATTGTCTATTATGTTGGCATCCTTGTTCTCCAGTTACATCAGTTCATGTTTGTCTTGATGAGCCATTTTCAGTTTCATTTTGATGGCCTGTTCACTTGTGTGTGTGTTAATGGGTTTTTTTCTTTCAACCTGAACCTGCTTTCTGTGGGCATTAAAATGCACTGTGGTTGATTCTGCAATGACCTTGATGTGTAGTCTGTTACTAGAGCAATATTCATTCACTCTTGTCACATTAGTCTGGTTGTCAGCATTGTCATAACCTTCAGTGATAGTTGTCAGGATTTTGCTGTTAAGTAAATGCCTTGTGGTATTGTCAAGACATCGCTGCTTATAAATTGTCAAGTATGTGTTGATTTTTTGACCATGTGAAAACATATGAGTGAGGCTGATTTTGTGCAAATGATACATGTTGTCAGTGGTTTTGTAAAAATCACTGACTGTGTGTGTGTGTGTGTGTGTGTGTGTGTGTGTGTGTGTTTGATATGACTGTGACAAAAGAGTATCATTTTGTTCCCCCCACCTGCAAGTAATTGCTGTAGAGAAGAATGTATGTTACTCTATGAAATATTGAACTGATGGACAATAGAAAAGTCAGTATTTGATAGGTATCTAGTTACAGTTATCTGCAGTCATTGTTCATCTTGCTTTGTTTGGTGGTGGTGGTGGTTGGTGCTTTTTTGGTGGTAGGGCTGTGGGGGGATGGGTAGGGGGAGGAGTTTGTTTTTTTTATAAATCGGTCACAGTATAGTATGTTAGATAAACGTAATTTTAGGTGTAATGTTTGGTGTATAGATATGATGTAAATGTTGTATAATCCAAGTAAATGTATCCAAACTTATTCAGTGGAATCCATGGGAACACTGTGGATTTAGATAAAATATTACTTATAGGTCCATATAATAAAGAGGCCTGTCACCTGTAAAGATTGCTAATGTCACATTGATTGTGCTGCAATATACCTCAATATTCTGGATATTGTGTCTTGTCTTCATCAGATTCGTAAAAGCGGTAAGAAAAAGAACAATATTTTGTAGTTTGGAACTGGATATATAAAATTTTGCTAATTATTTTATAGTGTGTTTTACACCATTTGTAACATCACCACAAGGTGATCAAAGTTAAATCACCCAGATTATAACTTTTTTTTCTTCAAATGACCAAGCTGATTCAGAATGATCATTCTGTAGATGAAATTAAAATACAGTTTGTTTGCACAAGGTTACATGCACCTAGGCAAATACATTGACACAAGTAACATCACAACACATCTTCACATATGTGAAAGGTTAGTGAAGTGCGTGGATGTGCACACATTCTCATTAACGATTAAATATGCATGCACATACTGATACAGCACACATAAAGGGAAAAAAGGTTCACTGGAAAATTATCAAGAGCTCCGCATTGAAAGCATAGAGCAGTGTGGTAGACATCTTTTATATCCAAGTGTGTACACTCACACGTCTGCAGAAACAATGTGATTCTGAAAACTGCAGTCTTTTGGGAGATGTCTTACGTCAGAAATTAATTTTAATGGAGAAGTCTCACATCAGGGATTAATTATAATGGATCAGAAATGCTGGGTTGCTTTTTATTCAAATTATTCATTGTATTCAATAGTCAAAGCTGAACACAAACATTTTTAATGTGTTTTGTTGGAGTTCCTAGGAGACAAGCATAATTATGAGGAGATGGTGTGCATGTACAGTAGTGTAAATATGAAGTGAAATATGCTGATGTGGCCACTGTCACCCACTGTGTACAATATCCAATGGATATTTCACTGTCTTCATCAAATGTCACACATATGTATGATATCCAATGGATATTTCACTGTCTTCATCATGTGGCCACTGTCACCTACTGTGTACAATATCCAGTGAATATTTCACTGTCTTCATCAAGTGTTACCCATTGTGTATGATATCTAATGGATATTTCACTGTCTTCATCAAGTGTCACCCATTGTGTACGATATCCAATGGATATTTCACTGTCTTCATTAGTGGTTGCTGTCAATTGCTGTGTGGATATTTGACTGTCTTCATCAAGTGCCTTCACCACTAGCCCCATAGTACAGGTGCCTGTACTTTTGTCCCCTACCCTTCCCATCCATCTGACAGTACTGATAATGGTGTGTATGAAGCCATTTGCTAAAAAAAAAAAAAAAAATTTTTAAGAGGAGGAGGTGGGGGGGGCACGGGGGAGGGGAGCAAGGGGGGGGGTACATATATATATATGATTCACTGTGTCATAGAAAATAAATATGGAGTAGCAAATCATTGTTAGTCTTGTGCCAAACACAGCCACATGTGTTGGAAAAAAAAACACAAAAAAACATGCAATTATGTTGTGGGAGTTTTTTTGTGGGTTTTTTTTCCATATTGCCTGAGGGGTTATGTTGACCCAGAGGAGTGGTAGTAAAAGTTTCTTTATATATTTCAGTATTTCTTTGGGGTGTGGGGGATATGTAAGTGCTAGTTAATTATATTGTTCATTAGATAGGGAATTTAGTTTTGATTCTCATATTTAATGAATTCTTGTAAGACCTTTCAATTTGGTTTTGCTTTCCCTACACATTTATAAAGCAAGTGTACATAATCAGTGAACAGATTTATCCTGTTGGTTGAGTATGTAAACAGGGTCTTCAAGCAATAATAAGCTGAAGAAGGGTTTTTATTTACTCATTCCCACCTTCCACATAGATTGATTTCATTACAACAAGGGTTGATTGAATATAACTTGATATTCAGATGTGTGCTTAGGCTTTTGATTTGATAATTTATGGTCACCGAATTCTCTTTTTCAAGCCAGAATTTTATTCTTGTTGAGAGGCGTTATCTTTTTCTTTTATTGGTGTTATCTGTAAACGTATGTGTTTGGTTTCAAATCTATAATTCAGCATGATACAGTATCATAATGATTGTTTTCATCCATACTACTCATTTCTAATATGGTGAGCAGTGAGAAAAACCATATAGCATGTACTCAACGGAGCCTTGTGCACATAAGAAGGTGTGACTGCGATATTCATTTGAAATACCCTTGTTCTTACTGTTGGATCCATAGAAATCACATCAAAATGACTGCTCGCTCTTGCACTCAGTCTGTTAAAAAGTGTTAGAAGGATTGGGATTAATGACTGATTGGCATTGGCCTTTAGTGTCAATGAAAGGTGTTGATCATCTTCAGTTTTAAGGCAAGTCATTGGTAAACTATGTTGATCATCTTCAGTTTCAAGGCAAGTCATTGGTAAACAATGTCCAGTCAGAGAGAAGGCAGGAGTCTACCTGAGCTAAGTCTGATTTGTAATCTGAGTTGTCTTACACCTTGTCATGCTCTTGCTTGCATACCTTGCACACAGAGGAAAAAAGTTTTGTTTGTTTTTGTTGTTGTTGTTTTTTTGCACCTATATGGGAGCACTGGATGATTACTGGACAGATGCATAGTGCATGACCACCATCCTTTGTGTTTCTTATCAGTGCTGTCACACTAGTTTCACTCTCATCCTCCTTCCTCACTGCCTGTTTCATGTTAGTGAATGATCTAAGATTGTGACCATGTGAGTAAAATGAAAGCAAGGGTTTTATGCTCATTAAGTCGCACCTTTTTTTGCACCCCTTATTGAAGTATTGCTTTGTGGTTGTTTTACGGGGGTGTTAGGCGTAGTTCAGTGTTGTTTCTTTGTTGTTGTTGTTGTTAAGGTTTTTAGTTTTAGAGTGCTTTTGTCATGGAAAAAGAAGAGGAGCATTTGTGTCTGTGGCCATTTCAGAAATAATTTCAAAATCAGGAAAGTTCTTTGAATAAGTTACTTATCAGCTCACTTTCCCTTCCCTCCCTTCCCCCTCCTCAAAAAAAAAGAAAAAGAAAAAAAAAAGAATATTCCCACAGGATGATGCCAACCACCCACTGGCATCACTTTCAGCTATTTTGTGAAAATCTAATTCCCATGTTTATTATTTTATGTAATAGTTGTGCATTGTGACCTCAACGTATGTGAGAGGTCAGGGGGTTTTTTTTAGTTTAGTTTTGTTTAGTTTTTTCTCTTTGTAACTGCTAATTAAAAAAACAAAGAAAAACTACAGTGGACTTAAAATATTCCATAAATGCAAATGCAAGGTTTCCATGAGCAAATACCTTGCCCTTTCTTGCTGCACATCCAGTGATTTTTTAAAGAACAGCAAGTCTTCTACATTCACAGGAAGCGGCTCCCATGTTCATTTGTATGAACAAGTGGGCTTTTACATGTATGACTGATTTTACCCCGTCATTTAGGCAACCATACACAGCTTTCAGGGGTGTGTGGATGGCAGAACTGATGCAGATAAACTAAAAGTGTAATATCTTTTTAAAGTAAAGGTGCTTCAGAAGTGCATTAACAATATTGCCCGGACTGTCCAAAAGTCCTGTGTATTCTGATGTTACAGATTTGTGTTGTCTTTTTCATTTTCAATGGTCATTAAATTGAGATACTTTTTCGTTTTTTTTTCAGTTACTTTAAATGCATTTTACTCCATTCATGTTATGGTTGGAGTCAGGTGTTTCTTGGTCACTGATTATTCCATTTCTCTTTTCTTTTTTCAAATTTTTTTTATTGGATATGATTAAGGGCTGTTTTTGTTGTTTTTTTCTGTGTTTTTTTATTGTTGTTTTTTTTTCTTAATTATATATATAATATTGTAAAAGAAACAAATTGATTAATTAAACTGTTTTAATTCTTACTTACTTTCTTCCCACTGTCTATAATAGTTCTAGCTTCTGTGTCTGTCATTCTATCATTGACTCTTCACATGTCCTTTTATTTTTTTTTTTTTTCCTTTATTTTTTTTCTGTCTGTTTTTTCTTATGTTATTCTTTGAAATGATTTGAATTCAGATGTCAAAGAATTTGTCTGTTTCCTGGTTGTTGTAGCAGTGCACAGCTTTTCTTCCACCAGGAAACAGCTGACCCTTATCCCATTGCTTTTCAAAACAGATGATCTGTTCTTTAAAAAAATTCAGAGCATACATTGAAGGTTTCCTTTGTGATTCAGTGGCTGGTTAAGGTGCTATCACTTTGATTACATATTAGATTTTTTTCATTTAGTAGTTTATCAGGATATTTCAGACTAGATTTTTTTTATTCTAAAGTTACTTATCTGGTTATTTTGAGCTGTTTAAGTCCATAGTAAGATATATAGTTGATTAAAGGGGACACTAAGTGGTTTGGCTTTTTGCTAACATACATACTTTTTATGTAGTTATGGCTCATTCAGTACTTTTTAAAGTAAACTGATGTGTATCTTGAGAAAAAAAACTTTGTTTCAATCAATAAATGGGATGCTTCAAGCAGTCGTGAAGGGCACAATTTTCCAGAATGTTGTGACGTTGTTTATTTGAAGAATTACTTTCGCGTTTGGCTGACTTGCAAAGCAGATTAAAACGAATTAGATAAAAGAAACTGTGCAAGGATTTTCCAAAAGAAAAGAAAAAAAATGCCACACAAGCACTATGTTGGAATGGATTTAGATTGAGTTCCATATAAGTTTGAACCCGAGTTACAAAGAAGAGTTAAAACAAGCTGCTGACACTCAACACAGATTAGAGTTTTGAGTACTGATGCGGAAACTGCGTGTTAGCCAACTCCGTCATGCCCAAAGAAAGCACATTGCAGAGACAACTTTGACTGTCAACTTTCTAAAATGAATGTGATGGGCTTGCAGTTTGAATCACACAGTTGTTCTAAACCAAACAACCATGGAAGTTGACTTTGAACACAGTCGCTGTGACATCACAATCGACCTCTTTCTGTTTCCTTTCTAGAGAGCCAAACCCAATATGGTGGCACCCTATTTTGCACCAAGTTGATAGATGAATAAATATGATTACTTTAATGCTCAGATGTTCACAGTTTATTGCATGGTTCTGTTATTATTTACCCATTTGCTAAGTTTTTAGAGCATGATGCTATTTCACTTGTGTCCCATTTAAGATTCTCAGCTAGTGTGGATTGTGCTTAAATTAGAATATGTAGTACTGCTAACAGAATGAATGTTTCATATCATCAGTGAGCGAGTCTCGCATTTCAACTGTTCAGGATTTTACTGAGCATTGACCTGTCTGATTATGACATGCAGTTACTTAAAATTTTGGCTGATCATTGTGTTTTTGACTTAAGTTGTGTGAAAATATCACTACTGAGAAAAGATACTGTAATTTGTATATTAGTATCTTCAGTATCAATATCCATCCAAATAATTTTCCTTTGCTAATGTCTTCATCACTTCTTTTTTTTTTCAACTTATTCTGGAGGCACTTGATATGCTGAATATTTGTATGCTTTGACAATCAAGTTGACAATTACATAGTAGGTATGATTAGAACTGTCATGTCCCTTGTTTCAACCCACTCTTTGTGAAAGGACTGTAGTGAATTGTTACAGTCTTTGTTGTTGTTTCGTTGAAATACTTTTTTTTTCTTTTTTTTTTACCATGTCTGTACAAGTCTGCATTGTCCTCACAGTTCTGTTTTTTAGGAAATGGTTGTACTGTGCCAGGTTTTGCTTGTGGTGTGTTACATGTTGTAACCATTGTAAAAATTAACTCTGCACATTCACATGGAATAACAGGCCTGTAGGTCATTTTTTAATCACAGGACTTGGAGTAGGGCTATTCCAGTCTTCATATCTGTGTTAGGCTACAGGAGTGTTTTGTCAGTCACTGCCTGTGTAGCAGGCACTCTCCAATGTTCATATCCTCTCAGGTTATGCTTGAATATAAAATGACAAGTTATTTCACAACTCCTGCCCAATATTTACAGGCTGTTTTCAGCCTTGATGATTATTGCCCTGTGTGGGTCAGCTGGGCTTTAAGCAACATAGGACAAAAGATATCTTCCCCCTCCCCATTTTCATACTCCTTTGTACCCCTTCTTTAACTCTTTACTCATCTCTGTTCTCACTCTGTCTCTCTTTGTCTCTATCATTCAGGCTCTTTGTACATTACTTGAAATTTAACAGTGCTTGGAGAGGAAGGGTGAGAAGAGAAACAGGGATCTGTGTAATACTGAATTCTACAGAACAGCATAGAGTCTTCAGCAGTCCAGTGGAAACAATAGCTTTTTCATCTGTCTTTCTGACTGACCCATTGTATCACTTCTGACTGCTTGCCTTAGTTCCCACCCCGTATCTATGGGAAGTCTTACATTCACTGTTTAGAAAAATCCATTTGTAATGATCATACATCCCCAATGCTTGCTCACCTGTGGACATTTCCATACTCTTGCTCACTGCCAATTTAATTAAGATGTATGTAGCACCACCCTCCCTGTGTTAAGTTCCAGCACATGTCAATGCAATATTGTTTTGTTGAATTCAATACAGTTTGTGTTTGTGCACAGTAATATTAGTAGAAGTACAATTTGTGTTGTGGTAAACAAGCAAGTGCTGAAAAATAATGAATATCTTATCAAATTGTAACATTATAGGCAAAGCGTTGTCACGGACTATTACCATGACTGCGGGAAAGATGCTGATTTGGATTTAAAGTAAAAATGTGATGGTTAATACTCAAGTGTGCAAATGAGCACACACACACACACGTGTGCATACAAACACACACACACACACACACTATTTTCTGTTATTGTTACAGACAATACGAAGTTTTTCCCCCAACCTTTAGAGATGAAAAGTGGTGAACAGTACTGTTGTAATATGTGTCATGCGACTATTGTTAGCTGTGCAGGCATTGCCTGAAGATGATCTGCTTACAGACAGGGAGGTGCTAATGAGTGGGCAGGAGGAGAGTGGCTGCTTGCTTTGTCCACAGCAATTCTGACTTTGCCCACACAAGCCTGTGTGCACTTTTGTCTCTGTACAGTAGTTGACCTGGTGGTTGAGGGTCTGCAAATGGTTTGTGTTGCGTATGACGTCACCTTGTGGAAAACAAGATTGCACCAGTTACTGGTGCACAATTATTAATTCATGGAACTTAATCTTCATGGCAAAATATGTGATTTTGTCTATGATAATGAAAAATGGAACATGCTTTTTGTGTCATTCAGATGGATGTCACTTATTGGTTCAAATAAACCGTACAGAACAAAACGTATCTTGTTTTGTGATTGTCTCTTCTCTAGCCTTGCTGAAATATGGTTCTGTTTGTAATGGTATTATGATGAATGCTTTTGTTTCTCTTTGTTTCTTTTTTCTTTTTTGTATCTGGGAAGTTCATTTTGACTTATGGGTTAATTCATTCACATTTCAGAGTTCAGTTGTGTAAAAGCATTATTGCAATATGCATGCACATATGTTACAGTCTCCCACAAAATGATAGATAACTTGCGCTGCATTCAATTACACTAAAATTACGCTAAAGGCAAAAACAGTGCTGAGGGTCGATCTGGGGTAAATCAAGTTTTTTGCACCAGTGCATAGTTCAGCCTCTAAATTACAACACATTTCGCTGTTTTTACCAAATTCAACTATAGATTTGAAAATTTAGTTAATTTCTGCATATACATGCCGATATTGCGGAGCAATTATCCTGAACAGCATATTTTACATTAATATCTGTTCGATATCTTAACAGAATACATTAACATCAAAGAAAAAGAAATACACCAGCCGCCGTGGCGAAGTGGTTAGCGTCGCGGACTGATGGCTGGGAGGACGCGGGTTCGAATCCCAGCGGAGGTGGGTTTTTCGGCCCGTGGCCGGCTCCTACCCAGAGTTGAGTGTGCTGTGGGCTTAAATGGGGAGACTGGGACCACACAGTCGAGTGTCATCCACTTCAAGGATGCATCTTTGGGTGTGTTGCTCTAATTACTTGACCAACACTGCAAGTGTCTGTATTTCTCGGGCCTGGTTAATGCCGGGATATCATTATGACAGGAAGCGTAGAGTACAGCCTTGTCACGCAGTCCCAAACCAAAATGGACCTCCATAGCAACATCGTCATCATCATCGTCATCCTCCTCCTCCTTCATCGTCATCAATATAAACAAAATAGTCTCAAAGTCTGTGGCCTTTCATGCCCTGCTCTCATGGTGACCTCAGTTTCGATACCCCTCCACTTCTGTGCTTAGGGTGAGTCCTGTCAATGTCGTCAGTATCGGCGGATTCGTCGGGGGCTGTTGTTTGTGGGACGTGGTGGCGGTCTCCACTCTGGGAGGGACGCTCACTCAGTCTGGCTCCGCGACTAAGCCATTATTGTCGTTAGTAGGGGGCTTAGTAGGTGGTGTCCTAAGTACGTAAAAATCAGAACAGGCACCACTGAACACCACCGAAGTGACTCAGCAGCAGTGCAAGGTCTCCTCTGGTGTGTGGCCTCCAGGCGACCTAACATTGATGGTTCCGTGTGGACTGCCGACGCTGGAACTGCGACGGACGAACCCGGGTGTGGCCGTGTATCGGGGAATCTAAATGAGCGGCGTGGGAGTAATGCCACTGAAACGGTGCAGATGATGGGGCAGCAAAAAAAAAAAAAAGAAAAGAAAAAGAAATACTAAGAATAAACATGCAGGTAAATACATAAAAACATAATAAAGTGGACATGGAAGATACTTCGTTGGCTGTCCCCAGTACTTAATACATAAACTCCAGAAAGTTTAAAACACAGCAGCAAGGTTAATTTTTAGAACCAAAAAGACTGACAGTATCACTCATCTGCATTCTCTTCACTGGTTACCAATTTCTGCCTGCATTCAGTATAAGGTCGCAACTCTTACCTTCAACTCCATTCCGTGTGCTGCCCCTCAGTATTTGAGAGAAGTCATTCAAACCTACAAACAACCCTGACAACTCATATCATCTTCCGATTCATGGCAGTTACTTGCTCCCCGTGTTAAAACCCAATCCTTCGGTGATTCTTCATTTTCTCATTTAGCTCCATCTGTATCTGAAACTGGTCTGAAAACACATGTTTTTGAAAACGCCTTTCCATCCCTTTGCAGTGACATTCAGTTATAACCCATACAGACTCCTCACATGCTGCTGATGCATGAGTGCATGTGTGCGTGTTGTGTGTGTGTGACTAAGAAATTTCTGTTTTGTGCGTCAATTCTGTTTTTCTTTGAATTTTTTTGTTTTTGTTTTTTGTTGTTTTTTTGTAAGTTATTGCACGCGCACATGTGTTTGTGTTTTATGTTTATTGTAAAGCACTTTGTTGCAGTTCGAGCTCCCTTTCAGAGAGGAAAGCGCTCAACAAGTATCCATTATTGTTTTATTATTATGAAATAAAGAATGAACAAAAATGGGCCACAGTCAGTGAACCCCGTGTACCCACACGCTGGCATGTCTAAAGTACAAAAAATATAAAATGAATTAAAATAAATTCATGAGTTTATTTCAGTTCTTAGCATAATCAAGTCTACCATTCTAATTTTGATGTGAAAGAAATGAAAACAAAAGAAGCTTTGTTTGTTGAGAGATCAAGAGGAAAAAACCCTTTTACACCGCAAAACAACCATTCAAAATTACATTGTGTTATCATCAAGTGTGAATATCATTGCCCAAAGCATGTACAGACCCTAGTTTGATAACCTGCCTATCTTTTACAGGCATACAGCTAAAACTAGGGGAAAATCTCAAGAGTCAGTTGTAAAACTTTAAAGCTGTTTTTCTCAAAATGACTGCTGCATTACTAACACATTTTGACATTTTTTAACCTAGGAAAATGTTTTATACATCATTGGAAAGGTCTTTTCATCTTCTTACCAATGGTACGTATATCTTTAAACCTAAAAAATCGACTTATCTATGCATTACTAACACATTTTGACATTTTTTAACCTAGGAAAATGTTTTATACATCATTGGAAAGGTCTTTTCATCTTCTTACCAATGGTACGTATATCTTTAAACCTAAAAAATCGACTTATCTATCATTTTGTAGAAGCTGGTCACATATGAATAATTATGGTCTGGTTTCTTTTCACTTGCACACTGTTAACTGTCAGACATCCTTTACTGTTTAGCAGTAGTAAGGGCAATTACACCGGTGCTCATTATCTCTCAGCTCCTCTGATTTTTCTTCTGGATATTATAGTTGCTGTAGCCAATCCATTACAATGAAAATAAGTTTATTTATATCACACTTACTTTCAATTCAGTTTCTTAAGAAGGTGCAACTGGGTTCACACAAATCCATATACACTACATCAGATCTGCTAGGCAGATTCCTGACCAGCAGTATATCCCAACTTGCTTGGTCAGGCCCTGAGTACATGCATATATATATATATATATATATATATATATATATATATATATATATATATATATATATATATATATATATATATATATATATAATGTACTCATGTGTATATATACACACATTTGTGTACCTACAGATTTTTGCCAGAGGACAACACTTTTGTTGTCATGGGTTCTTTTTCAGTGTGCCGAGTGCGTGCTGCAAACAAGATGTCAGTTTATCATCTCATCTGATTAACTAGACACTCAGTTTGACATTCTAGTCAAACCTGGAGAGAGGGCAAGAGCAGGATTTGAACCCAAGCCCACATGAACACTGTACTGACCTGTGTCACGCCTAATCAAAGAATTTTGCTGTAAGCACTTTACAAAACAATAGTTCCATGATTTTATGTGAAGTGATTCTACCCACTTAAAGCTGGGGTCTGAGCCTTGTGCTAAACAAACGACATTTCACAATGAGTATCATACTTTATTCAACAGACCTATTTAAGAGGCTGGTATGGTTCTTCAAGAAATTCAATGTTGAATATCCAAACGACAAACATCAGAATTAAATTGCTCAGTCCATCATGCCTCTTAAAAGACCATGCAAAGCATCACCTCCACACCTGTGTGACACAAAAAGTGTCCAAAAATGTGAGGACAATTCCACCTGAAAGTCTCAAGACTTGGACACAAAGCACGTGATAGCAAAAAAATAAAACAAAATAAATTAGTAAATAGAATTGCAGATAAAAAGTAACTGAATGCATGTATTATATATTTGTAAAGCTATGTAATTTGAGTATTTATTATAAGCCCATTGGAGTAATACTATACATAAATTGAAATTTTTGTAGTGAGAATGATCGTTATCCTTTGTGGAAGGTGGGTCATGCTGCTGCGCTCCTCCCCATTATGGTGTCAGAATGGTCAACGTGATGACCGTGGAAGAAGAAGAAGAAGACGTAACAAGCCATGAAAACGCGTTAAATTAAATTAAGGATAAAGAAAGAAAAAAGAAAAAAAAAGGGGACACCCGGGTTCGAACCGGGGACCTCTCGATCTGCAGTCGAATGCTCTACCACTGAGCTATATCCCCTTCTGTTGTAGGTGTAAAAAAAACTTATATTTTTATTCTAATAGTCAACCCCCCCCCCCACCCCCCCGTCATTCCTTTTTCTTCAAGTCAGCATTATTTTTCTGCTAATGTGCAAAGATTTATCCCCTTTTTCATCGGCAAAGAACAAACAGGAAAAGGAATCTTTACAACAAACGGGAAAAAAAAGAAAAAAAAAGAGGAGGACATTACTCTCACTTCCTATCTATTTACCCACACATGTGTTCAACAGCAAGCTGCAGACAATCTTGTTTACCGTGCCTCAGTTTTGTGAAGTTCGAATACAATGGAAGAATTTCAGACGCATTGTTACTGTGGGACTGTTAATTTAACTCATCCTGAAGGGACTTTTCAGTGTTCCAAATGTAAAAGGAGATTTCATCCAGGTAAAATCATTCAGCTCATTGAGACTTCGCTGACGGCTGAACAGTGAAACTAGTCAGCAAGTGAAGCTTAGACTGTGCTGTGTACCACAGTTGGGGTAGTGATAATCTCTTTTCTTAAAACATATTTACTCAGTCATGACGGTATCTTGACTGTTGTCTGGTTTTTAAGGGGAAAAAAGTAAATGATTGAACCCCCACCCCCACCTTTTTCCGTTTTTTTGTGTGTTTTTTTGTTTTGTTTTTAAGGAAGGGGCTTTTTAAATTTTTTTTTTCAGTATGTTTGAGGATATCCATAAAAAAAAAAACCTGTTGTTTTTTGTGAGAAAGACCAAGGAATAATGTTTGACACTTAGCTATCGATAGTTGTGTATGATATAGTATAGATAATAATAAAATATTATAGATAAAGCCAGTCAAATGATTGGTGTAATTAAATTATTAAAAGAATTGAAGAATATGAGTTATCAACAAAGACTAACATACTTAAATCTACACTCACTAAAAGGTAGAAGATTAAGAGGAGACTGATCGAAACTTATAAGATATTAAATAACATAAATGATGTAAGTGCAAGACATATCTATAGAATGTTGGATTATGATAGTACAAGAAACTCAGTAAAGAAAATTTGTTTAGAACACTGCAACACCAACCTTAGAAAAAATTCTTTGGCTAACCGAATTGCACAAATACGGAATGCACTACTGAAGTTTAACTTGCACAAAATACTAACATGTTAAAAATCTCCTTGACACCAGTACCATCTTAAAAGAAAAATTTTGGGGTTATGATGAATGAAAACAAAATTCTTACAAAATCATACTTGCATATCCTGTCCAACAACAACAAATAAAAGAAGAAAATAAATAAATAAAATAAAAAGAAAGAAGTGAAGATGAAGATCGGATGGGGACATAAAAAGGCAGAGAGGTCTACTCATCGTCTAGGCAGATGACCTGCCAGTCCCTACACTACTACTACTACTAAGTATCCATATATTATTATATACCAACTTGCCTGAGTTTCCGAAGTTCAATCCCCGGCACAGCACACCTGGCTTGATGAAGGGTGGAACATTTTTTCAGTATCCCTTTACATAAGTGCAGACCTGGTAGTGCTTGAACCCTGTATGTGTGTATGCGCATGCAAAAGATCAAATATGCACATAAAGATCCTTTAATAATCCATGTCAGTATTCTGTGGGTTATAGAAAGAGGAAAATACCCAGCATGCATCAACTACAACAGAGTCATAAGCAAGATGATGATGGTCTTGTAATGGAAAAAAGAAGGAAGATGCGGAGGGATAAACCTCAAATATAGCTTGCTTTGGGTATGCAGTTTTATGACTGAAATGTCAATGATATAATGCTATACTGTTATTGTCATACTGACACGTTACTGAGTGTTGCTCTGTTCTAAACAGAATGCTTGAAGAACCCAGTGGTGTCTCCTTTGGCAGCTGACACATTCTATAACTTCACATGCAGCCAGTGTGCTCCAGATGGAGGAGAATTGTACTCCAGAGCAAAAATGTCATGGTAAGTTGACTGTTTGCCCAACCTTTCTGATATATTACTTTGTCAAATGTAGAACTTGACAAAGAACTTAATTTAGACAATAAGAGTGGAAATAAAGGTGAGGATATAAAAAGGCCAGTGAAGAAAAATCACCCATACACACACACACTCTATTGAGTGCACACACACACACACACACAAGCATGTATGCACACTTCCACTTACACATACAGAAATAGTGCTTGATAAAATTGTCTTGTTTCAGTGTTAGCTTGGCACATTTTGTTTTTTCCTGGTTGTTCAGACAGGGTGGATGACTGATGGTGAAAATGTAGTAAACTTTATAATTCTGTCGTTCGTGTGTTTGCATGTGATGCATTCATTTGTTTTTCCAGTTTGTTTTTGTAAGGAGTAAGCCATAGAATCATTCAATAATTACTGTGTTTTTGTGTATGTGTGCATGCTGGATGCTCTGTTGCTGACTGTACAATGTGTGTGTGTGCAGGCTGGATGATCTGTTGCTGACTGTACAATGTGTGTGTGTTCAGGCTGAATGCTCTGTTGCTGACTCTGTACAACCTGTCTGCATTCTTGATGCTCTGTTGCTGACTCTGTACAACCTCTGTGTGTGTGCAGGCTGGATGCTCTGTTGCTGACTATGTACAACCTGTGTGTGTGTGTGCAGGCTTGATGCTCTGTTGCTGACTCTGTACAACCTGTGTGTGCAGGCTGGATGCTCTGTTGCTGACTGTACAATGTGTGTGTGTGTGTGTGCAGGCTTGATGCTCTGTTGCTGACTCTGTACAACTTATGTGTGTGTGCAGGCTGAATGCTCTGTTGCTGACTCTGTGCAACCTTTATGCATTCTTGATGCTCTGTTGCTGACTCTGTACAACCTGTGTGTGTGTGCAGGTTTGATGCTCTGTTGCTGACTCGGTACAACCTATGTGTGTGTGTGTGTAGGCTGAATGCTCTGTTGCTGACTCTGTACAACATGTGTGTGTGTGCAGGCTGGATGCTCTGTTGCTGACTCTGTACAACGTGTGTATGTGTGCAGGCTGGATGCTCTGTTGCTGACTCTGTACAACGTGTGTATGTGTGCAGGCTGGATGCTCTGTTGCTGACTCTGTACAACGTGTGTATGTGTGCAGGCTTGATGCTCTATTGCTGACTGTACAGTGTGTGTGTGTGCAGGCTTGATGCTCTGTTGCTGACTCTGTACAACCTGTGTGTGTGTGCAGGCTGAATGCTCTGTTGCTGACTGTACAATGTGTGTGTGTGTGTGTGCAGGCTTGATGCTCTGTTGCTGACTCTGTACAACATGCATGTGTGTGTGTAAGCTGAATGCTCTGTTGCTGACTCTGTACAACATGTGTGTGTGTGTGTGTGTGTGCAGGCTGAATGTTCTGTTGCTGACTCTGTACAACCTTTATGCATTCTTGATGCTCTGTTGCTGACTCTGTACAACCTGTGTGTGTGTGCAGGCTGGATGCTCTGTTGCTGACTCTGTACATGTGTGTGTGTGCATGCTGGATGCTCTGTTGCTGACTCTGTACATCATGTGTGTGTGTGCAGGCTGGATGCTCTGTTGCTGACTCTGTACAACATGTGTGTGTGTGCATGCTGGATGCTCTGTTGCTGACTCTGTACAACATGTGTGTGTGTGCAGGCTTGATGCTCTGTTGCTGACTCTGTACAACCTGCAGTTGGGCGGAGGAGGGAAGAGAGGGTACTTCCGCTGGAAGGATCACATCTGTGCCTTCATCAACAAGCATTGGAGCCTGCTGTTCGGGCATCACAGGCAAAGTTCATTTCAAATTTGTTTAGTTATGTGTGTGCGTGAGTGTGTGTGCGTGTGTGTGTGCGTGTAAAAACAAATGTAGCATACAAATATACATTGGTCATAAATTGTATTTACTCTCTTAAGTCTTGCTTGAATGTGAAGCTTGTGATCTTACCACTGACCTAGTTGGTGGGAATATTGTGTGTGCTTTATGTTGGCTCAGTTGTGTGTGTGTGAGTGAGTGTGGCAGTTTTTGTCCTTTCTAAATTCTATTTTAATTACACATACTTTACCGTGACCCACTAGTGCCATTTCTTTAAACTGCTAGGGAAGGGAAGTAACTCGAATTTAACTTACTTCCTCACTGGCACGCAAAGATTCGCTCCAAAAATTGAACGATTAGTGTGCTTTTTATCCAGTTTTCCACATCGATGTGATAAAACATCAAAGGCTTGCTGCACAGTAAGTGCTCAATAAGATTATGATGTAATCTTGCAGCAAATTTGACCCAGATAATAACAAAAATTTGATTTTTAATTCATCCATTAATTCTTGGGGAAAGTGAAGGACAGAGTGGTGGACATTTGAATCAAGAAGATAGCCCACAACCTTCAACATCAACGGAAACTGACATTTTACTATTTCTATTTTTGATTTAAGATTACAAGTAAACTTTTGCATCAAATGTCTTGAGACTTCGGCAACCTGTGTCAAAATTATATTTTGATAATTATGTGAAGTTTTGTAGCTATTGGTTGAGTGGTTGCTATAAATTTGTGCCTGAAGTGAAGCACCCCTTCCCATTGATGCAGCCAGGCCAAAACATACCAGGCAGGGAGGGTTGCACAGACAGAAGACCTTTATGGCTGAAAGGGTTAAGAGATCTTGTGAATTACTGCTTTGGGCAAAACTCTGCACAGCTCTGTGGTGCATATGTTTATGTTTTATGTTGTTGTTGTTTTCCAGAAAGAAGAAGGCATCTTGGCATGGAACAGTGGCTGGAACTGTGTCGTCAGGCTGCCCTCGACATTTCATCTCTGGCACTTTGGAGCTGGGAGAGCCTGGCTGGTGGAAACTGGCAATGATGAAACCACCTTTGTACAGTGTCGGTGAGTACCAGAAGTGATGTGTTCAGCAATCATTTTAAAACTTTATTTTGTAAACACATTCATTAATTAAATCATACACAGAGTATTTAATTTATGAGGAACGACATTCAGCTTCACTGCAAAGAATGTTACGACTTAGTTAAAAAGTGCTAAAATGCCAGTGAGAGACAATCGAACAATGGTATAACTGTTTCTTTAAATTGTATTTGAATATGCTTTGTACAAGGATTGCAGATTTCTTTTTCCTTTAGAGAATTACTGTCTTAGGACTAAAGCTATTTGTATGTGTCGGACATTGTTGTAAACTGACAGTGATTCAAAAGGGGAAAAAAGCCCAGAAAGAAAAAAGATTGTTGATATGCAGACAGAACTGCATATGGGTTTGTAAAGCTGATCAGGTGCTGGGAGATTCGAAAGTTGACATGGGACAAGCATTTTGCCTGAATGAAGCGAAAAAAGGCATGAACAGAACCATTCCTTTTATTGTCATTTTGCATGTATTTGTGTGTGTGGGAGTGGAATCTGGGGGTCAGGGGAGGGGGTGGGGGATGTGTACATGAATGTTTATGTGACAGGGATCATGCATAGATGTATGCGTGTTTGAGTGTATATGTATATTGATATGCATATTTATGTTATACCATATGTCTTAACTGTTTGCGTATTTATGTTGCAGAGTATGAATAATGATCAATTGTTTGTGTGAACATTGCACTTTACGAACCATGAATATGAGTTCACTTATCGGTATTCACCCCCTGCCTGTTCAGAGAATAAATGTGAGTTATTTCCCCATGTTGTAGACCCTCCGGCGAAAGCTCAGCGACGGCCCAAACAGACGGCCCTGGAGGACCTGCACATGGAGGTGACGGAGGAGGAGGGCGTCAAGCGAAGCCGGCGCTGCAGGAACTTCTCCTTGTCTGCTGCTTCCGAACTCAAAGCCAAGCGGAGCACCATCAATGTCAGTGAGGCCTCTTTGTGTCAACCCTAGAACTTACATCCCCACCTTCACCATCCTGTTGACACCTTCCAGAAGAGATGATCATTTCTTTCTTTCTTTCTTTCTTTCTGCATCTGTGAGCTACAGCTGCCACATTCATTCCTATCTGTGAACGGACTTTATGTGTAGGATCTTGCCTTCCAGGCTGTGCTCAAAACAAAGTGCAGCAAATCCAATAAAGCAGATTTTTTTTTTATTCTCTGCAACTGCTTATGATTTGGATTGATATGAGAAGAAGAGGTTTTTCTTGTGATCTTGTTTAAGAAATGGTACTATGTATAGCTTCCCTTTCTCTCTTGCTTCTGATTGTCTTTATCTCTGTTTCTCTGTATCTCACTCTCTTTCTCTCTCTCTGTCTCTTTCTCTCTCTCTCTCTCTGTCTGTCGATCTATCTCTGTCTCTCTCACTCTGACCCTGTTGTCTCTCTGGTTAGGTCAGTGTGCTATTATTTTCTTTTGTTCACTTTGCTATTTTTATTTTCTTTTGCTCTTGATTTATTGCTTTCAAATTATCCTTCCCTCCCCCCTCAGCCAGCACACATGGAAGAACACAACACTGATAGTGGAACACTGTATTGGATGTGACAGGATCATCCCAAGAAGAAGAGAAGGACCATGGCAGCCATGGCAGAGACTCTGGCCCAGGCTACAGCGTGGCAGCAAGACGTGAACAGAGAAACAGACCACGACTCACTACACACTGAACACAGCCACCCACTGTTCCCAGCAGGGCTGGACTTGAAATCTGACTTTGCATCAGATGGGTCTGTTCCTCAAGACTTGAAGTCCGACTTGACATCGAGTGTGTGGAATCCTCAAGAAACGTTGATCTCCAGTCCTTTTCAACCCATTCCTGTGGAGACGGTGAACCAGATGGCAGAGGTCTCCACAGCGCATCTCACCTCCAGCATGGCTCAAGCCTTGCCACCACAATCACAGATCAACTTACCTCAGGAGCCAGGCTTGTCAGTGAGGAGTGAAGTATCGACTTCTCACTCTGGTGAAAGTGATTTTGCTGGGAAAGAAGAAGAGGACTCACTGTCTTGCACTGATGACCCAGATTTTTCTGCAGAAGGCAGTTTGCAAGGTGAGGGCTGTTTCTGTGATCTGATGTCTTGAAGGTGAAGGGAACGTTGAACATTTGGTATTGTTCTCTGGTGTTGTGGGAATGCAGAGAAGTGATAACAGGGTTTTGACAAGTCCTGGAAAAGTCCTGGAGATAGTGGAAGGGTTTTCTCCAGGGCTTAAAAAACTGCTGGAAAAGCAGCACAAACGCCAAAAAAACCCTCCTGTAAAAATCCTGGATTTTTCAAAAGCTGTCAGCCGTACACATACTTTGAAGTCATATATATATATATATATATATATATATATATATATATATATATATATATATATATATATATATATATATATATATAATTTTGACATTTTATTTTCTGTTGGCATGATAATTTGTTGTGTCATAAAGTAGCATCTGCCACACCATATTGTGACAGTGAGTATCAGAGTTAAACGTGTTGATTCTACATAATGTACAGTCCTTGATGTTTTTTTTACCAAGAGCTCAGAAAAGGCCTTGAATTGTTTTTCTGGTCAGCTTGTGGGAACCCTGTAATGATTCAGTCAGTTCAAGGAGTTTTGAACAAATAGCAAAATGACATTTGAACAATCCAAAAGTAGAGCTGTTGCACTTTTTATCATTCATTTGTTTCAATGTTTGAATGTCAGGCACAGTTTGCAGGCAGTCTCATCTGTGTTACAGTTCCTTCAGCAGACAGCCTTCTGTTGAACCCAGCAGACAGCGATGACGACTGCTCTGACATGTACAGTAGTATGTCGCCTGTCACCATGGGAATGACCTTTGAACCCTGCCAGTCTCCAGACATGGTGGACCTTGTCATGTCCATGCCAGGTACAGATACTTTCGTTAAAGGAAAGGATTGATTTGTCTTTGCTTGAAATGAGCTTGAATGATCAATACAAACATTTAGATCTTAATCAAGAATCTTAGAAGATACGCTTGTCTACAAACTTATTGTCATTATCATCATCGTTGTTAATGGATTTTGGTCTTCTCACAGTTTAAATTTAGAGACCAGTAGAGAGAGGAGAGAAGGGAAAATGTGAAGGAACACAGCTGTCACATGAACATACCATACATGTCGGTTGTCACTGCCTGTTTTGTTGTCACATGAATATAACCGTATATGTCAGTTGTCACTGCATATTTTGTTGACATGTGACAGATCACATGAACATACTGTACATGTAGCTTGTCACTGCATGTTTTGTTGGCATGCGACAGATCACATGAACATATCATATAGGTATGTCACTTGTCATTGCATTTTTTGTTGTATATTGACACATGACAGATCATATAAAAATACCATACATGTTGCTTATCACTGCATGTTTTGTTGCATATAGACACATGACTGGATTCTGCATGCAACATACACACAACTTATGATTCATTCAAGATGGTGGCCGTTTCCCTCACACACCAAATAGTGTGAAATGAAGTATTTATCATTGCTCTCTCTCTCTCTCTCTCTCTCTCTCTCTCTCTCTCTCTCTCTCTCTCTCTCTCTCTCTCTCTCTCTCTCTCACCGTCTTTTTTGGTTTTTGATATATTTTTCCCTTTGATATTTTTGTTGTTTGATCTTTCTTTTTCATTTTTTTTTTAACTCTGTATTTATTTTGTTTGTTTTCTTAGCCTAGATGAAAAAAGCTTGTATGTTGAATTCCTTGTCCTCAGAAAATAGAAATCATTCATTCATTAAACCATTCATTCATCCATTCACTGTACATCTCCACAGCTTCAGGTGAAGGAGAATCGCTTTATCCAGCCAGCCATTCCCCACAGACTGTTCCTGAACAACCAGCCCCTCACGCTCTGTCCTTGGAAAACACCCAACCCCCAACGCAGTCTGGCAAACACCCCCCACACAAACCCACTTCAGCGGAGGATTCCGCCATCGACTCTGAAGGCCCCAGCGAAGGGGAAGAAGAGCTGAGAGAAAGGAGCGAGGGAGAGGAGGACGAGGAGGAAGAAGAAGAGGAGGGAGGGAGGGGGGAAGAGAGGCGTGAGGATAGGGACAGCACCATGACTGTGCTGAGTGTGCCATCACGCGTCCAGAGACGTGTGAAGAGGAAGGCCAGGCAGGGGGAGGTCAGGAAGGAGCTGGAACCTGAGGAAGACACTTCACACAAGTGAGTTGGTTTGATTTGTACCTTTTTCGCTTAAAAACATTTTTTTTCAAAGAAAATTATGAAAGGGGAAAAAGAGAACCACCTCAGAATTTCTGGTCTTTTATTTGGATGTTGAATGTCAGCCAGTGTTAGAGTTTTGCCTATTGGTGTCAGGCACATCAGGTCGGGTTTTCCCTGACAGAATTGAGATTGGAATGAAGCGAAATCGATTTTTATTTCATGAGGGTAATGGAATAAGTGCAACTGCTTTTTTTACAGCCAGCCCTCTAGAAAGAAGCATGCGCACACACGCACGAGGAAAATAAAAGGGATAAATGGAAGCTGATGAGACAGGGCAGGCGAACAAGGTTTACATAGAGGTTCATTCTGCTGTAGCCAGAACTCTGTAATTCAATGGGAGACCACCTGATATTTTCTCAATCCCTTCCTTGATGATTCTGTGCAAGTTATGGCCAGCAGATCTCTTTTTTCAGCGGTGCAGCAGAAATTTTTTGATTCAGTTCGGCTTTGCATTTGGTATGGAAAATGTTCATTCAGGTCTGGGGAAAGTTTGGACTTCAGTTTGGCCACATTTGTGGGATTCCTGTGACAAAAAGAATTGTTTTGATTTTTCTTTCCACATTGCACATGGAGGCAAAGTGGCAGAATTGGTTAGCCATTGGACTTGTGATCCAGTGGTCACCAGTGATCAGGGTTCAAGGCCTAGTTTTGGCATGGTGTTCGTCCTTGGGAAAAGTACTTCACCCCCAATTTTCCCCACTCCACCCAGGTGTGAATGGGTACCTGACTTCAGTTTGGGAAGGTTAAAGTGGCAGAAGGAGAGGACTGGACCCCACCTTCCTATGTCAAGCCCTGGACACAATGGACATGAATTCACTGCCTTCGATGGCCTTAACATTTTACAGCGTTTTGAATTGCCACAGAACATGACTGTTGTGTGCTGTGCAGCCTTGACCTGATGACACCCTGTGTTGTGTGCTGTGCAGCCTTGACCTGATGACGCCCTATGTTGTGTGCTGTGCAGCCTTGACCTGATGACACCCTGTGTTGTGTGCTGTGCAGCCTTGACCTGATGACGCCCTATGTTGTGTGCTGTGCAGCCTTCATCTGATGACGCCCTATGTTGTGTGCTGTGCAGCCTTGACCTGATGACGCCCTATGTTGTGTGCTGTGCAGCCTTGATTTGATGACGCCCTATGTTGTGTGCTGTGCAGCCTTGACCTGATGACACCCTATGTTTTGTGCTGTGCAGCCTTGACCTGATGACGCCCTATGTTTTGTGCTGTGCAGCCTTGACCTGATGACGCCCTATGTTTTGTGCTGTGCAGCCTTGACCTGTTGACGCCCTGTGTTGTGTGCTGTGCAGCCTTGACCTGATGACGCCCTATGTTTTGTGCTGTGCAGCCTTGACCTGATGACGCCCTGTGTTGTGTGCTGTGCAGCCTTGATTTGATGACGCCTGTGTTGTGTGCTGTGCAGCCTTGATTTGATGACGCCCTGTGTTGTGTGCTGTGCAGCCTTGACCTGTTGACGCCCTATGTTTTGTGCTGTGCAGCCTTGACCTGATGACGCCCTATGTTGTGTGCTGTGCAGCCTTGACCTGATGACGCCCTGTGTTGTGTGCTGTGCAGCCTTGACCTGTTGAAGCCCTGTGTTGTGTGCTGTGCAGCCTTGACCTGATGACGCCCTATGTTGTGTGCTGTGCAGCCTTGATTTGATGACGCCCTATGTTGTGTGCTGTGCAGCCTTGACCTGATGACGCCCTGTGTTGTGTGCTGTGCAGCCTTGACCTGATGACGCCCTGTGTTGTGTGCTGTGCAGCCTTGACCTGTTGACGCTCTGTGTTGTGTGCTGTGCAGCCTTGACCTGATGACGCCCTGTGTTGTGTGCTGTGCAGCCTTGATTTGATGACGCCCTGTGTTGTGTGCTGTGCAGCCTTGATTTGATGACGCCCTGTGTTGTGTGCTGTGCAGCCTTGACCTGATGACGCCCTGTGTTGTGTGCTGTGCAGCCTTGACCTGATGACGCCCTGTGTTGTGTGCTGTGCAGCCTTCGCCTGATGACGCCCTGTGTTGTGTGCTGTGCAGCCTTGATTTGATGACGCCCTGTGTTGTGTGCTGTGCAGCCTTCGCCTGATGACGCCCTACGATGAGACAGTCATGCTAGAGAAGCTGGAGGGTGTCATGTCCACACAGCCCAGGTCAAAGGTCAGCCAGCCTCTGGAACCCTGGGAAGCCAGACGTCTCTGTCAGCAACGGAACATTCTGCGCAGAAAACTGATCGTCAGAAAAGTCAGTCAGTTGTTGGTGTGACTTGTGTGTGTGTGTGTGTGGTGTGGCTGATAAACTGTGTGCGAGAAATTGTTTTTGATAATAATGATAATGATGATTATAGTGTAAAAATGTCGGTGATGGAATGATGATGATAATAGTGATACTGATGATGATGATGATGATAATAATGTAACCCTGAATCTTGTGCATAGATAAATCAAAGCAGCTCTACAAACAGCTGTCGATAATTTTGCGTGTTTGAACACATACAGTCCTCAGCTTCTGCATTCATGGGCAGCAATTCCCATATTCACTTGTGTTTACAAGTGGGTTTATATGTGCTGGACCATTGCTACCTGCCATGTTGGCAACTGTATGACCATTTTGGGTAGCATGCATGTTGGTGATGTTCATGTTTCCATAACCCACTGAAAAGCATATATCTATTACAGGATCTTTATTGTGCCAATTTCCTCTTTACACATGAAGAGGGTTAGGCGCTAGCCAGTCTGCTCATCCATTGACCTGGGAGATTAGAAAGTTCATGAGATTGAAAGTGTGCTTTTAACCACTAGGCCAGTCAACACCTGCAGTGACTTCATTTTTACCTTTGCAATACAGAATATTGTACAGAAAAAAAGCAGGCCTTGGCAAAGTGTTTAACTGCAACTGCAGCCCTCATTCCATAGTTTTCATTCTGTGGCTTGCTTGTGGATTTTATTGGCATGTCACAACATGTAATAGAAATTTTTAAGATTCATTTTTTTTATGTATTGTTTCACTTTGTCAGTCTAACTGTTGATGTACAAGTATATAGGTCATGGCTTGAATAATGTTGGGCTTTTATGTTTTTTGCTTGAACTACTTGTTAATGGATTCTGTTGCATATCTGCAGGAAAAATTACCCTATCCTCAGTTGTGGTGCAGAAAGAATGCATTGACTGATCCACTGCTTGTGTCACTAATGCTCAGAATGCAAGGCCTGTGAAAAAGCTGTAGCAACAAATTACACCTTTTTTTCTATTCTTTTTTTCAAATACAGTTGCAGCGAGAAAATGGGCTTCCAGTTTTTGACATTGAGGCAGTGATGGGAAGACTGGCAGAGAAATACTATGGAATCAAATCTGAGAGCAAGGTAAAATTTGATTGATTGTTTTTTTGTTTGTCATTGCTATATTTTTTTGGGTTTTGTAATTTTGTTTGTTTCTTTGTTGTTGTTTTTAAGGGAAATCAAACATTTACGTCATCAGGGATGACTGGACTATTTTGTTGTGTCTGAAGTGTATTATGTGTTTGGTTGTGTCCATTCTTGCCTGTTAATGATTCTATGCTGACTGTTTGCTGTTGTAGTTATCACTATGTTTAGCATCTCTAGGACTGTAAAATAAGATTTTTGTCGGTTAACTCTGTTTAATCTGTAATTTTCAGCCATTTTGAACTGTAAATTACTTGTCAGTGTGTGGGTTAAGTGTAAGTGGTGCGCCATGAGTTTGTGCATGTGCCATGTATGTGTGTGTGTGAATGTATTGTGCCATGTGCATATGTGAATGTGTGTGTGTGTTTGCCATGTATGTGAGAAAGTCCATGTCTGGGTTTTCAGATAATATTTTTTTAACAAGTTTGAATCTTCCATATTTTTATTGTTGTACCTTATTTGACTTTTTAGTGCCACATGTATTGTTAAATGCACTTACAGCTGCGTGGTAAGCACTATACAAAGGCAATTTGGGGACATTAAGGTTCACACAGTGTTATTGAACAACTGTTGTTATGTGTGTGTGTGTGTGTGTGTGTGTGTGTGTGTGTGTGTGCAGGAGATGAGCAGGGCTGAGGCCTCAGCCAGCACTCACCCTCACAGTTTCAGCAGCAGGACTTTAGACAGGTTCATGGTAAGCGGGGAGTGCATGGATTTTCTCTGCTTCTTCTTTTTGTTCTTTTTTCTTTTCTTTTTCTTTTTTTTTTTTTTTTTACAAATAGGATACATTATTTGTTATCACTAGTTTATTGCATATTTGCAATGAGGCAGTTTAGACACGTATGTATTCATTCTTTTCAGCACACATTCACACACACACACAGTGCATGTGGAGAATAGGTGAGAGTTGGACCTGGGGAGTGGGGGGTATTAAGGTAAAAACCAAAAAATGCCACTAAAAGTGGTGTGGTGAGGCATTCCGTGGAGGGGCCATCAGTCATTCTACCAGTAAAAGAAATCGTAACAAGCTACCCACCACAGAGTGAAATATGCCCTCAGCAATGGATGTCATAAATTACTTGGAATCATACAAAACGCCTTGATTGTCACCAGTTTCTTCACTCAAATAAATCCCAGTTTTTATATTGGGTAGTGAAAATTGGACAGTCAAGTAACCAAAGTCAAACAGTTTATGAACAAAGAGTTATTCACTGCATCCTCACTGACCATCCAGTCTCCTGTCTGCTGGAAACCTTCCTTGTTCTTTTCCCCCCCTCTTCTTCAGTAGTATAGAGACTCAGTTTTTTCCCACAGGAAGGCCTTTTGGACCACCCTGGTTTTTCTCATGAGAATGCCTGATAATGGAAATATCATTATATAAAAAAAAAAAAAGTACGCTGAAATGATTTCCTTTTTTTTTCTCTCTCTCTTTGTTTCTTGGGTTATTCTGTTCACATGATGCTATTCACAGGTTTTGTTGATTTGTACAATTCCTGTACACTTTGCTCTATGTTCTTGTGGCTGTGGTCAGCTGTTACTGCATTTGTTCTTGCTCGTGTGATGCAGTGATTAACATTTTCTGTGGTATGAGTTTGTGTGTGAGCATGTGCATGCTTGCACCCACATACATATGTGTGTATGAGTATGTGTGTAAATGAGTATATTTTACTATTTATGTGTCAGTGTGTGTGTATGTTTTTATGTTTTGTGTGTGTGTTGTGAATTTTGTTATTAGTTTTATTTGAGAACAGTGTTGTTTGAAGTGTGTGTGTGTGTGTAGTGGAGACAGACTGGTAGAGCAAGTTAGGTGTACCACAGTGATGTTTGAGTACTGTGAAGTGTGTGTGTATGTGTTACAGAGACAGGGGGGCAGGGCCAGCGTGGAGGTGCAGCACACATCGTTCCACACACGGCTGGTCGGCTTTGAGGATCACCAGATGGCGCACATCGTCAGTCCCTTCACCATGAGGTCTGCCACTCCTCCCTTTTCTTCTCTTGTTCCCTTGTCTCTTGTATTGTCTTGTCCTTCTCTTTTGTCGCAACAGATTTCTCTTTGTGAAATTTGGGCTGCTTTCTCATCCCAGAGAGAGAGTGTAGCTATAGAGCTCTGCAATCTTTTTTTTTCTTTTTTTTTTTTTTTCTTTTTTTTATTGCCTGCAAGTGTATTTTCCTCTCAAAATGAATTGTCTACATAATTTTGTCATGGACAACAATTGTTTTTTTCAGTGTGTAAAAGAAAAAAATTATGTTTTGTGTGCATGCTGTACATGGGATTTTGGTTTATCATCTCATCAGAATGACTAGCATTGAGACCACCCCTGAAGGTCTAATGGAGGGGGAGTGCTGAATTCGATCTCATGTGCTCAGATTTTGTCACTTCCTAGGTGGACATGTTACCACAAGGCAGTCACTCCACTTGCAGATTTGTGTGTTTGTTCTTTTTTTGTTTTTGGTTTGTTTTTGGGTTTTTTCCATTGTTCCCACTTGTTCAGACAATTGTTTATTTCTGTTTATTTCCTTTTTATCACCAAAACTGCTTTTTTGAAAATCGGACAAACACTGTCAGAGGTGCAGACAGTACAACTTTCTTTACACACAAACACATTTATCTTTTATTGTTTCATATACTTATGACATCTGAAATTTTGAATGAATAAAAAAAATCATGAAAAAACAACAACAAAAGACAAGTAGAGGACAGGCAAGTAGTGAGTGAATTAACAAATAATTTGAAAAACCTGAAAGACATACTCTCACTATCATACTGATACTGTCATGTAAAACAGGCTTTTTTCTGAAGAAACGAAGAGATTCAAAATTTGTTGTTTTAACACTGTGTTGAGTGTGTGCATGTGTGTGTGTGTGTGTGCAGGAATTAGGTGTTGTACTGATGCTTAAGCTTTTAAATTTCACAAGCTTTTTCTCAGTCAATAAGAATTTGATGCTTGCAATAAATTATTATCTGGTTCCTTTTGCTTTGTGCCAACAGGGTGTTGAAGCCATTTATTTGGCGAGACATGGAGACTGTGCCCCTGAAAGTGAAGCTGATGCAGGAAATTATCAGATACCCACACAGGTAAGACAGGAGGACACAATGTGAGGCAGGGTTGGCTTCTGTGAAAAGTGCATGGGTGTATAGGTAGCAGACCTGCCTAGTACTACGATTCGTCCGCAGTTTCTACGATTCAAGCCCCCTGACTACGGGACTACGGCTGAGTAAAGAAAAACTACGATTTTTTCAACCACGAAACCTGAAACACACACACACACACACACACACAGAGCAAATCCAAAGAAGCGCCGCACACAGTCATCTCTGAAGAATTCGTCACTGAAGATGAACTTTCATAGCATCTGACGTCAACGCTCCCCCCCCACCCACACACACCCCTCCCCCACCACCACCCGATTTTGCTGAGATTACGTCAGCCGTTTGTCAGTTTGGCTCACTTCACTGGAGATACGTCGATCTGCTTTACCAAACGCTCATGCGGCCTGTCAACTGGATGTCGGTACATTTCACGATCGCCGTTGTTTTTGATCGCACACACACACACACACACACACACACACACACTATGCATACACAGATCGGCACACAGACAACGCACACTGGGAGATAAGCAAACACATTTTACCATGCTTACATACACAACACAGACGCACGCACATACACATATATGCGCGCGTACACACACACACATACACACACAAATGCGCCAACGCACACACGCGTGTGCATACACACAGACACACCACGCATACACAGATCGACACACAAATGCACACTGGGAGATGTGCAAACACAGTTTCACCATGCTTACACATACACGCACGCGTACACACACACACACACACACACACACACACACACACACACCACGCATACACAGATCGACACACAGACAAACGCACACAGGGAGATGTGCAAATACATTTTACCATGCTTAAATACACAACACAGACGCGCACGCACATATATATACATGTGCGCGTGCACACACACACACATAAACGCGCCTACGCACACGCGCGTGCATACACACACACACACCATGCATACACAGATCGACACACAGACAACGAACACTGGGAGATGTGCAAACACAATATACCATGCTTACATACAATACACATTCGCACACACATACATATACATGCGTGCGTGCACACATACACACACACATAAGCGCGCCTACGCACGCGCGCGCATACACACACACAGACACACTTATAGTGAATAGACGTTAAACTGAAGTTTAATCACACATACTTAACCGTGACCCAACTAGTGCAGACTCCGGCAGGGGTCTGACATTCCTGTCCTGTGCAAACTACTATCCGCCTATGCGGAGAAAATGAGAGAACTACGGCCGATAACCTCCCGGAAGTAGGTAACGTCCCCTTTGTCCCCCTGGTTATCGCCCTCTTTTTCCGGCAGCCATCTCGACACCTGTACCTGTGCACTTCATACGGCTAAGTTTTTCGCATTTTCTACCTGTCTATCGATTCTTTGGCGTTTCTGTTTTGTGTCCGATTATGTCTTCAAACAGGTCGCACAATTATGTAGCCCGATTGGGAGATCGGGCTAAAATTAAGGCACGATCGCAATCGATTCGCGATCAGTCTGGGCCCTCTACCTCTGCCGCTCTCAGCAACGCCAACCCTACGCCACCCCCACTTCCTCCGCTACCTCCGGTCGACTCCAGACCACCACTACCCACTACGCCTCCTCCGGCGACTTCTACAGGTTTGCTTACCAATACACAGGTCAGTGGTGCCATTCACAATCCTTTTTTCGATTCGCGATCGGACTCGTCGCGATCCGCGATTTCTCGGCTCTGCCAGTCGGCAGTACCCGAGTCGACCTCCTCTATCCCTTTCCCCATGCCCTCAGTCTCAAGGGATTTTTGCACAAACCCTTTGGGGAAACAACGCAAGTCACTTGCTCTGGATCCGCACACTAGTCTGGGCCCTACGTGCGATGCGTCCGTGGTGGCGGCCGTGACATCGGATCACGAGCCCCCCACGCGGCATGCCTCGACCGTCTCGGATCCTTTGGCGACCGTGGCGTGTAGGGATGCCCTCCCATTGTGCAGGGAGGAAGGTGGACCACTAGGGGACACGCTTGCCCATACGCGTGCACCCCTCCCCTTGTCACGATTTTCCAATCCAAGGGAGGCAACTCCTGCTTCGGTCCCCTTATCGGTGACCGCCGCAGTTACTTCCCTTGCACCGTCACTGCCCCTTGCCTCCAGTGCAGGCGCGTGCACGGTTCCACCAAGCCATGCAGTGATGTCCACATCTGCCATTTCTCCAGCTGCTGCTGTTTCCCAGCCACAAACGGTCTCACAGCAAGCTGCTCAAACAAACAATCAGCAGCTCATTATCAGCTTGCTGCAGCAATTATGCTCCACTGTCCTTCCTGGTGCCACACCTTCTCCTGCTTCTGCTCCTTCTTCTAATGCAATACCACCACCCCCTGCCACCCACCAGCAGCTACCCTCCACTTCAGCAGGACACACTCAGAGCACCCAGGACAGCCACACTGGCCACGTGCCCAGCACACAGCCTGATCCATCACCCTATGCCACTGAAGAGACTTTTTCTGATGGTGACACAGACTCAGAGGAACCACCTTCAGAAGAAAACCAGTTGGTTTCCCTGCAGGAAGCACTAGGACACCTAGCTTCCTACACTCCAGACAGGGTGGAGACAATTCATGCACCGGGCACGCCTCAATCCTGCGGTGCTATGGAAATCATGGGCATCCACAGATCCTCCAATGGCCCTCACTATGCCCTCACACAGTCGCCCATGGTACTTGATGCCCTGCATAGTACGCTGGCACGCATCAGGGGCCAACCCATCAGCGAGGTCCCCTCTGATTCTGTACCCGATTTCCCTGCAGCAATGGGTCGAGGCAAATTCTTAAAAACCCAACCCAGACCCACTTCAAAACCCCCACTGTTAGCTCCGGGTCCTATCCCGCAAAGGCCCCTGCCTCTTTCTCAGGAGGACCTACTACTACTCCCAAACAATTCGCAGGCCAATCGCTCAGTCACAGTGACAGACAGATTCTTGATGGACCTGGAAGAAGCTGCAAGGTTGTCCCTTGAATCAACTGCAGCCATAGACAACTTCCTGGCGGGCCTTGCCACAGCACTGATGGAAACGCCAGCTGACCCACCAGCCGGCCTTGACATCTCGGTCTTCTCTCCCTTCGTACAGCAGATCGCCCAGCTCCTTATGCGCTCTGCCAATATACAAGCGCAGGCCTACATGAACGTGATTTTGGCCAGGAGGGACGCTGTGCTCGACCACTCTCCATACGTGCGTTCTCTGCCAGAACATGCTTCCCTCAGAGCGCTTCCTCCCGCCGACGGTTCCCTTTTTGGTCAAGGCTTCCCCACTGCGGCCATCAAACGCCGCGCAGACTTGGGTAGGGACCTTGCCCTCGGCGCAGGCCCTCTCCGCACTCAGGCACACCCGCGGCATGCTCAACGGCATCAGCCCTACACCTTAAGGCGTAGCAACATTACCTCCTTCCGACCGCGCCCGCGCCAATCCACAACCTCAAACGCCAGAGCACAACCCAGGCCACAACCCAGGGGTCAGCCCAGACCGTACAGGCGCCAGCCGCACTCACTCCGCCCTCCACGCAGGCCAGCAACCAACTCCACTCCGGCCCACCCCCAATGACTTGCCCCCGCCCTTCACCCGCCACTCGCGCACCAACAGCCAGCAGGAAGCCTGTCCAGGCACATGCCAGCGTGGCTGTCTCTCCCAGCATGCGAGTGGGTCCTCCGGGTGATAGGGTCGGGGTTCCGCCTGCCTTGGCTCTCCTCCAAGGCACCTCTCACTCTCTCTCCTCCTCCCTTCCCCCCCCCTCAGGGCGACACAGCCTGCTCAGCCCTGCGGGACGAAATACTCTCTCTTCTCCACAAAGAGGCCATAGAAGAAGCTCCTCCTCTCTCCCCGGGCTTCTTCGGCCGCATTTTCGTCGTTCCCAAAACATCCGGCGGATGGCGGCCAGTCCTAGACCTTTCGCCCCTAAACAGATATCTCCAGCACAAATCATTCCGCATGGAATCACCTGCGTCAATCAGGGACTCCATCAGACAAGGCGACTGGGCAGTCTCCATAGACCTCACAGACGCTTACTTCCATGTCCTTGTTCACCCCAGGGACCGCAAGTGGCTCCGCTTCTCATGGGAAGGCAAGTCCTTCCAGTTCAGAGCCCTTCCATTCGGCCTGGCTCCAGCCCCGTGGGTCTTCACCAGAGTGGTCAGGGAACTATGTTTGGCCCTCAGGAGCAAGGGCATACGCCTGAGGGTCTACCTAGACGACTGGTTGATCCTCGCAGAGAGCAAGGCCCTCTGCCAGCATCACCTCAACCTCGTCAGGACCCAGTGCCAAGCACTGGGCTTTCTGATGAACACAGACAAATCGGAACTGGAGCCCTCTCAACAGTTCGAATTCCTGGGTATGGCGATCGATTCGGTATCAATGACCATACGTCCGGCCATGCCTCGCCTCCACAGGCTACACAGCCTCCTTTCTCATCTATCACAGGCAGCCTCGGCGTCAGCCAGGGAGCTTGCCTCTCTACTGGGCTTCATGGAGTCTCTTGCTGCACTGGTCCCCTTGGGCAGACTACACAAACGCCCATTTCAGCGCCACTTCCAGAACAGGTGGTCCCAGTCTTCTCAGACGTGGGACACCCAGATTCCTCTAGGCACATGGTTCTCACAGTCGACCCAGCGCTGGATGGACATGCAATGGCTCAACGCCGGGGTTCCCATCTCGAACCCAACTCCAGATGCAGAACTATACACAGATGCCTCCAACACGGGCTGGGGTGCCCACATGGAGAACCACACAGCGTCGGGGACTTGGTCCCCACAGCAGCAATCATGGCACATCAACAAACTGGAACTGGAGGCGGTCTCCCTTGCCCTCCAGCACTTCCTCCCCCACGTTTCGCGCAGGTCGATCTTGCTATGCACAGACAACACGACGGTAGCATGTTATCTGAACAAACAGGGGGGAGCTCACTCTCACCAGCTGTCCCTGCATGCGGAGACAGTCCTCCTCTGGTGTCAGAAGCACAACATCCACCTGACAGCACGACATGTCCCAGGCAAGCTCAACATTCTAGCAGATTACCTCAGCAGATCCCACACAGTGCTTCAGACGGAGTGGACCCTGTCACACTCAACACTTCAGCCGATCTGGGACCATTGGCACAAACCACATGTGGATCTCTTCGCCACAAGGTTCAACTTCCGCATCCCCACATACGTCTCCCCAGTCCCAGACCCGCAGGCCTGGGCCGTGGACGCCCTGTCGATCAGCTGGTCCAACCTTTCGGGGTACGCCTTCCCCCCACTGCCAATCATGGGAAAAGTCCTCAGAAAGGCAAGGCTGGAGAGTGCCGTCCTGATTCTCATCGCACCCCACTGGCCAGCACAGCCGTGGTTTCCCGACCTTCTCCACCTCACTCACGTCCCCCCACTCCGCCTTCACATCGGCAGACACTCCCTAGTTCAGCCCCGCTCAGGCATTCCCCACGGAAACCCAGAGGTTCTCAACCTACACGCCTGGCTACTGTGCGGGAATCTCTGTCAGCACTAGGCGCCTCTGATGACACAGCCGACCTCGTATGCAGGTCACATCGCAAAGGCACTCAAGGCGTTTACTCTGCACACTGGAATCGCTGGCTCTCCTGGTGCTCTACCCACTCAGTCAATCCCACACACCCATCCAACATGGACCTCGCCAACTTTCTCGCTTTCCTCTCCTCCAAAGGCCTCTCCGCCTCTGCAGTACGCGTCCATCGCGCTGCAATCAGCTCCACTCTTCGGCAACTAGGCGGACCCTCTTTCTCAGATGACCCCCTGCTTAGGGCATTAGTCCGAGGGGCTTCCCTCAGCCACACACGTACATCCCCTCGGTCCCCTTCTTGGGACCTGTTTCTGGTACTACAATACCTCCGCAAGGCACCCTTCGAACCCCTTGCTATAGCTCCCTTCAAGCTACTCTCAATGAAGACACTCTTTCTCGTCTCACTCGCCTCAGGCAGACGTTGTAGTGAGGTCCATGCCCTCAGTGGCGTCACACAGGATATAGCCTTTGAGCCGGACGGATCTATCTCACTTAGGTTCCTCCCTGAATTTCTTGCCAAAAATCAGACTCCCGATACACCCTCTCCCATTCTTTTCATCAAACCGCTCTCTTCCATTCTAGCCCATGATGACGAGGATAGATTCCTCTGCCCGGTCAGGGCCCTGCGCATATACCTCAAAAGGTCGCGTCCTTTCCGAGCGTCCAAGCGACGCCTCTTCATTAGCTGGAACCTAGACCATCCACGTGACATTAGCAAAACGTCGCTGTCTCGATGGATAGTCAATGCGATCAAAGGTGCATATGCAGACGTAGGTTTGAGACTCGATGCCTCCTCAGCCAGAGCGCATGAAGTCAGAGCGTGGTCCTCCTCTCTTGCCCTGGCGCACTCAATACGGCTACAAGACATCTTAGATGCCGCCTACTGGAAAAATCCTGCCACCTTCATCGACTTCTACCTGAGAGACGTCGCACGCCTGCGGGATGATGGCTCAAGAGGCATCGCTTCTGTGGTAGTTGCACAGCAGGCTATCGCAGCACATAGACAGTAGAACAGGCTAGCCCGCCACCTTGTCGCGCTATTCTGCACTAGTTGGGTCACGGTTAAGTATGTGTGATTAAAAGGAAATTTTCTATCTAAAATTACGTTTAAATAACATACTTACCGTGACCCAAATTTAAGACCCTCCCGGCCTCCCCGCTTCCTGTTCTCCCTGCTCGCTGCGCTGCTGATGGCATATTGCCGTCAAAAGAGGGCGATAACCAGGGGGACAAAGGGGACGTTACCTACTTCCGGGAGGTTATCGGCCGTAGTTCTCTCATTTTCTCCGCATAGGCGGATAGTAGTTTGCACAGGACAGGAATGTCAGACCCCTGCCGGAGTCTGCACTAGTTGGGTCACGGTAAGTATGTTATTTAAACGTAATTTTAGATAGAAAATTTCCTATAACACACACACACACACACACACACACTCACAGGCCTACATTTAAAACCCCCACCACATATGATATACACCACGCACATACACACAACTGTGTGCTGGATCTCATCTCCATCTGTCAAGTCACACATTTTGCAACAGTTACTTTGTAGCACCACAGTGCAACATAATACAAACTTTGTTGCAAACAGCTTAAGCCAGACTTATTCAGCCGATGATAAGGCAGTGCACTGACATAGCTGCAGTGATATTTAGATCTGGATCTAGATATTCATTTTCCCATTGCATGCATGAAATATAGTTTTCTTCAAATGCACTTGCCACCTCTGGCTCTAATTTGGATGGCCCCGTACATTTCTCTCTCTCTCTCTTCCTGGAGCTGAATTGGAAACACATACACATGTACGTGCAGACACACACACGCACACACACTCTCTCTCACACATGTACACACGCACTCGCGCATGCGTGCGCACATACACACACACACCTGCGCGCACACACTCACTCACCCAGAGTTGTATTGAAAAGAATACACATGCACTTACACACACATTATGTCTCATACTCACGCGTGCGCGCGCACACACACACAGCTTAATTGAAAACACACACATACACACTCTCTCAAACACACACACACACACACACACACACACACACACACACACACACACAGAGTTGCACCGAAAACAAAACACATAGCATATAAACTCTGTTTCTGCTTCTGTTTCTCTCAGGCATACACACACACTTTCTCCACATCCTCGCCCCTCTTTCACCACACACACAGGGTTAAATTGAACACACACACACACACACACACACACACACACACACACACACAACTGAATTGAAAACACACACACAGACACATACACACATACGCATTCTAACACACACACACACACACACAACTGAATTGAAAACACACACACACAGACACATACACACATACACATTCTATCACACACACACACACACACACACACACACACACACACACACACACACACACACACTCACTCAAACACACACACACACACAAAGCTGAATTAAACACACACACACACACACGCATACACACACACACTCTCTCAAACACACACACACACACACACAGAGCTGAATTGAAAACACACACATGCATACACACACACTCTTTCTCAAATACACACACACACTTTTTCTCTTTCTTAAACACACACACGCACACACACACACAGAGTCGCATTGAAAACAAAACACAAAGCATATAAACTCTGTCTCTCTCTCTCTCTCTCTCTCTGTCTCTCTCTCTCAGACATACACACACACTTTCTGCCCATCTTCGTCCCTCTTTCACCGCACGCAACACACACACACACACACACACACACACACACACAAACACAAACACAAACACAGGGGCTGAATTGAAAAAACACACACCATACACTCTCTCAAACACACACACACAAACACACACACACACACACACACACACACACACACACACGGGCTGAATTGAAAACACACACACACACACACACACACACACACACAGCTGGTTGAAAACAAAATACAAAGCATATACTCTCTTTGTCTCTCTCTCAGGCATACACACTCACTTTCTTCCTATCCTCTCCCCTCTTTCACCACACACACAGGGTTGAATTGAACACACACACACACAAACACACACACACGTGTGCGTGCACTCAGAGATGCTCTCTCTCTCTCTCTCGCTCGCTCTTTCTCTCTCTCTTTCTGTTTATGGATATAACACATAACCAGCTTTGCTCTCCTAATGCAGTCCCCAAGATCCCCTCGCCTGTTTCAGTCAAGTTCACAATTTTGGAATCTCTGCAAACAGATAAAAACTAAGATAAAGAGGAAAGGAAAGCTGTGTCATGAATAAAATAAAAATTAATGATTGTTACTGTCAGTCAGTCATTTTGTGTTGGTGATTTTGTCACATGCTACTTTTTGTCTTTGGAGATTGGTATTTCTGCATGTGATTACTGAAAGCTTCACTTGTGTTTGACAATTAGCCCTAAACCATGTCTTGGTTAGTACAAGGAAGATGACATGAAGAGTGTATTAAAGTGGAAATACCGCCATGTCCATACTACTGAAAACTACCATAAAACTACTGAAAACTGGCGTTCTACTATTGAGAGGTATTTGGGGGTCTAGGCAGGTCTGAGGTAGGTTGATATGTGTGTTTGCAGGTGACTGCATGCAGATGTAAGTTTATGTGTGTGTGATTCAAGAAATGGTTTTTATGAGTCAGCTGGTGTTTGTATGATTAGCATAAACTTGGAAGTATCCAGCTGTAGTATCTTTTACAATCAATAATTCTTATACCTTCAGAATCCTCACTTTCTGACTTGTGTGTGTGAACGAAATGAGTCTTTGTAATCATTTGGTCTTGGTTGCATGCATGTGTGTTGTATGAGTGTCTGTGAGAGAGAGAGTGTGTGTGCAGATGTGTGGTAGTATTGAACATGGCAATTTCTTCATATGAATCATAACTTTCCAGTCATCCTTTTTGTGATTAAGGCGAGAGATTTGAGGTCAAGGCCTATGTTTAGCAAAACATAAAAAGCTTGATAGAGCTCAGTTCCTGTGTGTTTCTAACTGTGTATTGTGACTGGCTGTGGGGATAACACAATCCCTTTTGAAATTGGTCAGATGTTCAGCTCACAAGGCAGGTAATAATGATAATAGGAAAAAAGCTTACAGGAGCAAAAGAGATAAGGTCTGGCAGGCAGTCTTCATCAAATCTGTTACAATAAGTAGTCATGGTGAGAATAAAAACTTTTTTGTGAGTTGAGGTCAGAGTTCAAGGTTGCAACATGACATAATGGAATAAATGTAGAAGTAAAGTAGGACTTGGGTTTTTCACCAAATTTTGATAAGAAATAGCACAGTCATTGATTATCACCAAAACAACTGTGTTCAAAACTCTGGCTTAGAGGTCAAAAGCTGAAGGATTTCAACGATGTGATTAAAATGCCCCTTTGCGAAATAATGTGTTTGAAGTGTCCTTTTCTCTATTCTATAATTCCTGTGTTCAAGTGAATGGATGTCACACTTAAATCTTAACAACTAAGATCTGTAGTATAAACTGAAAACTCACACAGCCAAAAGATCAATGATTCTTTGGATACTTACAGCAGGTAGAATCACTAAACAATGTTATAAAGTTTACCAATTGTTTCTGAAGATTTGCCAGAGGATTTCCAGGAACGGTTGAGGCATTGCTGTTGTTTCATGCATGTAAAAGAACTATGAAGATGGAATCAGTAAAGAAAAAAATATTTAGAATTCACGGTTTGATTTCTCATCTGTGTTTGTGGGCAGCAAAACTACATTCACTCATGTACAAGTGGTCTTTTACTGCATGGCCGTTTTTATTATCACGATATAGATATCAGTACTCTGTTTTCAGGTGTGTGTATGTGTGTTTTTGTTTCCATCTCCTTCTGACCGCTGACATGGATTACGGGATCATCAGTGTGAGAATTTGATCGTCTGCATGCATATACACACATAGTGGTTCAGACTTTAGCAGGTCTGCATGTCTGTTGTCCTGGGGAGATGGGAAAAATCTCCATCCTTAACCTACCAGGCACCTTGACCGAGATTCAAACCCAGGAGCCTCAGATAGAAAGTCCAACGCTTTAACCACTCGGCTGTTGCACCCATCCCATTTGTTTCTGAAAATCTGGCAGAGAATTCTTGGGAGCAGTAAAGGAATTGCTGTTAGTGTTTTTTTTTGTTTTTTTTTTAGAAATGACCCAACGTGGACTCCACCTGCCCCGGCCAGTCTGGATTACTGCTACGTGCGACCTCAACACATCCCCTCTGTCAACGCTTTGTGCTGTGCCTACTTCTGGCCTGGCATCGACTGTAAGTGGAGGGGGGAGTAGGTCTCTGTATAAGTGGCTGGAAAACTGTTTCCATGTTGCATCCATTTTTCATGTGGTTCTAATTGTCCTTGGTGACTACTTGCTAATACCTTTCCTGGCCTGTTGGTGTAACTGTTGATGTGGTACATACTGTTGATCTGATGACTGTTAATTGTATTGTGTCAGATTGTATTGTATCTTAATTATATTGCGTTTTGTCTCAAAGATTTCTTTATGTGAAATTCAGGCTGCTTTCCCTGGGGAGAGCATGTTGCCACAGTGCAGCACCACTCATATTTCCTCCATACAAGTGTATTTGTTATACTGTCAAAGCAGATTTTTCTACTGGGGACTTCCTGTTTGTTGCCATGGGTTATTTTGTGTGTGAAAAGTGTATGCTGCACATGGAACTTGGTTTATCATTTCATCTGAATGAATAGTACC
The DNA here is from genome assembly GCF_041734735.1 of Babylonia areolata. Lineage (NCBI taxonomy): Eukaryota > Metazoa > Mollusca > Gastropoda > Neogastropoda > Buccinidae > Babylonia > Babylonia areolata. Next base: position 25,472,522 of record NC_134895.1, read on the forward strand.
CAGACCAGCAACCAAGGTCTTGTCAAGGGGTGGTGGGGGGGAGGGATTAGAATTACTGTTATGTACAGGGAACTTTAACCTGTGAACACTTGTTTCCTTGTCAGTCGCATTGCCACTGGGCCACAGGGTTTGGAGTGAGTTTCTGTGGATGGAGCTGGAACATTTATATTCCATTGCATCCATTTTTCATGTGGTTCTAGTCTTAAGTGACTACTTGCTTATACACTTTGTAGCCTGGTGGTATAACTGTCAGTGTTGATCTGAGCACTGTTAATTGTATTGTATTATTTTTTTTTATCTCAGCTGATATCTTTTTTATAAAATTCAGGCTGCTCTCCCCAGAACATGTTGCCACAGAGCAGCACCACCCATATTTTTCCCTGTATGCAAGTGTCTTCCTTTTGCTGTCATAGCAGCTTTCTACAACATTTTGCAAGGGACATACCTTTTGTCGCTGTTGTGCCTTTTACGTGCTTTAAGTGCTTTCTGTACATGGGACCTTGATTTACCATCTTATCTGAATGACTAGCACCCATACCACCACTCAAGGTCAAGGTCTAGTGGAGGAGGAAATAGAAGTCTTGTTCTGTACCTGTGACTTGTGCCTGTGGACACTGGCTTCCTAGTTAGGAACATTACCACTGGGCCACCACTCAACATGAAAGGGGTTGTGAACAGCCAGGAGTAAGGAGAAGGGGCTGGAAAATCCATATTTTATTGCATCAATTTTTGTTGTGTACCTCTAGTCCTTGGTGACATGTTATACCTTTCCTGGTGTGGTTACTTTATTGATTCATAAGGATACTTATTTGGCGCAGATCTTCTGTCAGAAACCAAGCTCTGAGCACTTTACAGTCATTTGCGCAACAGGCTGCCCACCTGGGTAGAGCCGACTGAGAGCTGCCTTTGGGCGCTTGTCACTGGTTTCCTGTGTCATTAAGTCAGGCTTCAGTCACACACACTGTCACACACACACTGACACACACGCACACACACACTCACCATGCACATACACACACACAGAAACACACACAGACATACACACACACTCTCTCTCTCTCTCTCTCTCTCCCCTTTCTCTGTCTACAGGTCAGGGCTTCCTCTAGAACACAGTAGAAGGTAACCTGACTTAAACAGCAGTTTTACAAAGCCAGTTGATGTATCTCTAGATGGTAACCTGACATAATCAGCAGTTTAGCGAAGCAGGTTGGTGTATCTTTAGAAGGGTAACCTGACTGACAGTATTTAACGATGCCAGATTTTTTCAAGAACAGTCTTGAAGAAGAAGAAAGGTTTGAAAGGTCAGTTCTTGAGTAAACCAGATGATGTTGATGTGTTTCAGTGTCAGAGTGTTTGCAGTATCCAGACTTCTCCTGTGTTGTCATGTACAGGTGGGTATTAAAATGTGTGAGTGAGCTTCAGTTTCAAGGAGGAGTAAACGTGGGCATGCTGGTCCATATAAGCTGGTCCATGTGTATGAACAAAGAGAAAGACTGGAGACCAAAACAGACTGAACAGAAACAAAAGACTTCAGTTTCAAGGAGGCATCACAGCAGGACTGATCCACAGACACTGCACCACATCTGCTGTAGAAAAATATATATATATATAAAAAAAATGAGATGTTTGACCTTCACATGTGCTGGTTAGGACTTGTGTGTATGAAGAGAGTGATTTCAGTGCATGTTAGTTGTGTTGGCACATATGTCTTGATGGTGGATTTCTGGACATTCTCTGTCCTCTCCTCTCTAATCCTTTACTGGAATGGCAGTGTGTGGTGTGTGGATCAACAAAATCAATCCTACAATGAATGCTTGGTAGTTCATGGATGGGAGTGTGCACTGGGTCTGGGCAAGATGTTTTCTCTCCTGTGAGACGTTGACAGGTTTGGGCATGTCTGTTAGTCCTGTAATCCATAATTTATTTCTTGATCAGGTATGTACCAAATTTTGATCTGAAATCTTCTCCAGTGTGGAGGATGAAATGTTTGAATAGTTGATCAATGTGTGTTCATGTAGGGTAGATTGGGTAGATTATTTTCATTACCCTGAAAAAAAAATTCCAGGGGGGAGGGAGTAGGGGGGGGGGGGGCAGTGATATTCACAGCAGTACCATGCAAATGGCAAGATAATGCAGATAAATCCAAGTCTGTGATTGTAATAATGATAATAATAATGGATACTTATATAGCACACTATCCAGAAAAATACGCTCTAGATGCTTTACAGAAACACTTTTGTTAACATAAAACATTACATCAATGTTGCATACACACACCAAAATGTGACCACACACACACACACACACACACACACACACACACACACACACAGTGCATACATACATTTTAACATACATATGTATCTAACAGCTACCCTAACACATACGCACACATAGGCAGGCATGAACTTACATAAACACATGCACACACAATACACATTCATATACATGCATGTAGTTATGTACACGTACATATGTATACACACATAGTCAAGCACAGCTAATGCAGAGGAAGTGGACCTGCCACAATTGAACTTATTGCTGAGGGAAAAGGTGAGTTTTGAGACGAGATTTAAAAGATGTGAGGGAATCAGAATGAGGGAGGTTATCAGGGAGCTTGTTCCACGTCTTTGGCGATTGAAAAGAAAACGATCTGTGTCCATAGGTCTTACTTCTGACATGAGGTATCCTGAGAAGTCGAGTATCAGAGGAAGAATGGAGCTGTTGAGACGGGGTATAGATATGGAGGAGTTCAGAAAGATACTTGGGGCCAGATCTGTTGACTGCAGAAAAGGTCAGAGTGGATAGCTTATAGTCTATTCGATCAGAAACAGGCAACCAGTGGAGAGACTGAAGGAGAGGAGAAACATGGTCGAATTTAGAAGCTCTGCAAATGAGTCTGGCAGCGTTATACTGAATTCGTTGGAGTCTGTCTAACAGATATTTGGGAAGGCCGGCCAAAAGAGAGTTGCAGTAATCCAATCTTGAGAGAACCAGAGAGCATACAAGTGTCTTGGTTGCATCGGTTAAGAGATAGTGGCGGATAGAGCTGATTCTACGCAGTTCCAAATAGGCAACTTTACAGATATTCGAAATGTGCTATTGGAAGGAAAGAGACTGGTCTAGGATTACACCAAGACTGCAAACAGAAGGAGAAAGTGAAACAGGTGTGCTATTGATCAGAACAGAGTCAGGAAAGGAAGGATGTTGATGAAACTTCTTTGAACAGCTTATCATAAATTCAGTCTTATCATTTAGTTGCAGCTTGTTGAGAGTCATCCAGTCCTTTAGGCCAGCAATGCACTCCTGTGTTTGAGTCACCAGTGGATCAAATTCAGCTATGGAAGCCGACTGATTAAGTTGTGTGTCATCAGCAAAGCTCTCATGCGACATCGCATGATGACTGATGACATCCGACACAGGAGCCACATACAGCACAAAAAGAACAGGACCTAGGATGGACCCCTGTGGGACACCATATTTTAAGGCTGATACTCTAGAGTATCTACCATTTACACACACTTTCTGTGTACGATCTGACAGGTAAGACGTGATCCATGCTAGTGCAGTGTCACGAATACGAAAGGAAGTTTAAAGTCTGTTCAAGAGGATAGAGTGGTCGATAGTGTCAGAAGCTGCTGACAAATCTAAGAGAGCGAGAACAGATATCTCATCCTCATCAAATCCCAAAAGCAAATCATTCACTATTCTAAGGAGAGCCGTTTCACAACTATGACCATGTTTATAAGCTGACTGGTGGGAATTAAGTAAACCATTTTGTTCCAGATGAGCTAAGAGCTGAGACAATATGATCTTTTCTAGCAGTTTTGATAAAAATGACAGATTAGAGACAGGTCGATAATTTTTCAAGCAATTATGATCCAAAGATGGTTTCTTGATGAGTGGATGTACATTGTAACAATACTTAGTATTGGAAACATGACATATAATATACCCCAGCTAGTACACCTCAAACATTGATCTCAGGTATTGTCATGGAGAACATGTACACCACTGCTGGGTATAACAAGTCATGTTTCATTTAAGTTAGAAAGGGTGGTAGGGGTAGGAGAGTTTGATGATGAGGGTACTGTAAACTCCATTGTAAGCGCCCCTCCCCACTCTGCACAAGCTTCACCCTGAAGTTGGATGGGGAGGGTGTGTTTCCTGGGTGCTCTACCCTTTATGGGGAACCCATTCCCTGACTGTGTTTCCCCACACAGCACTGGCTGGGCAGGGTGTGAGAACAACATGGCCACTGGAACAAGACACTGCGTCAGCGAGTGACGTCATGCTCTCACTGGGTTTTTCAGTGACACACGAACATTTCATAGTCATACATGCATTTTATTCTTCAGATCTGAACATGCACTGCTTTGTAAAGGAACATGATCACAAAAAGCAAACTGACTAATCATTTTTTTTCCAAAGTTTACAATGTGTTTGAACATGTGCAGTTTTTTACCTAAAAATGGGAGGTGGACATTTACTTGATACTGAGTAAATATTTTCACAACACCGTAAAACTGATTATCTGCAGTGTTTGGTGATTTTTTTTTCCTGCCAACAGAAAACTGGTGGTGGGGTTTGCATTCCTGGTGCCAGATGTGAAGCACAACGAAGCATACATCTCCTTCATCTTCACACGGCCTGAGTGGAGGGGTGCTGGCATCGCCAGCTTCATGCTCTATCACCTCTGTCAGGTACAGTGCTTTGTGTTTGTTGTTTCACCTGTCAGGTATTGTGTTTAGTGGTTACCTATGTGTTTGTTGTTTCAACTGTCAGGTATCATGTTTTGTGGTTACCTGTGTTTGTTTTCACCTGTCAGGTGTCGTGTTCTGTGCTTACCTGTGTGTTTGTTGTTTCACCTGTCAGGTATCATGTTTTGTGGTTACCTGTGTGTTTGTTGTTTCACCTGTCAGGTATCATGTTTTGTGGTTACCTGTGTGTTTGTTGCTTCACCTGTCAGGTATCGTGTTCTGTGCTAACCTGTGTGTGTAGTTTCACCTGTCTGGTTGTTCTGTGCTTACTTGTGTGTTCATTGTTTTACCTGTCGGGTATTATGTTCTGTGCTTACCTGTGTGTTTGTTGTTTTACCTATCAGGTATCATGTTTCGTGGTTCTGTATGTGTGTTGTTTTACCTCTATCAGGTATCATGTGGTTCTGTGTGTGTGTTGTTTTACCTCTGTCAGGTATCATGTTTTGCGGTTCTGTGTGTGTATGTTGTTTTAAATCTGTCGGGTATCATGTTTTGTGGTTCTGTGTGTATGTTGTTTTAAATCTGTCAGGTATCATGTTTTGTGGTTCTGTATGTTTGGTGTTTTACCTCTGTCAGGTATCATGTGGTTCTGTATGTGTGTATGTTGTTTTAAATCTGTCAGGTATCATGTGGTTCTGTGTGTATGTTGTTTTACCTCTTTCAGGTATCATTGTTTTGTGGTTCTGTATGTTTGGTGTTTTACCTCTGTCAGGTATCATGTGGTTCTGTGTGTATGTTGTTTTATATCTGTCAGGTATCATGTGGTTCTGTGTGTATGTTGTTTTAAATCTGTCAGGTATCATGTGGTTCTGTGTGTATGTTGTTTTACCTCTGTCAGGTATCATGTGGTTCTGTGTGTATGTTGTTTTAAATCTGTCAGGTATCATGTGGTTCTGTGTGTATGTTGTTTTACCTCTGTCAGGTATCATGTGGTTCTGTGTGTATGTTGTTTTAAATCTGTCAGGTATCATGTGGTTCTGTGTGTATGTTGTTTTAAATCTGTCAGGTATCATGTGGTTCTGTGTGTATGTTGTTTTACCTCTGTCAGGTATCATGTGGTTCTGTGTGTATGTTGTTTTACCTCTGTCAGGTATCATGTGGTTCTGTATGTATGTTGTTTTAAATCTGTCAGGTATCATGTGGTTCTGTATGTGTGTATGTTTTACCTCTTTCAGGTATCATTGTTTTGTGGTTCTGTTTGTGCGTTGTTTTACCTGTCAGGTATCGTATTTTGTGGTTCTGTATGTGTTTTTACCTCCGACAGGTATGATGTTTTGTGGTTCTGTATGTGTGGTTTTCTCTGTCAGGTATCATGTTTTGTGGTTCTGTATGTATGTTGTTTTACCTCTGTCAGGTGTGATGTGTTGTGGTTCTGTGTTAATGTTGTTGTACCTCTGTCAGGTATGTGGTTCTGTATGTGTGTTGTTTTACCTCTGTCAGGTGTCATGTTTTGTGGTTCTGTGTGTGTGTGTCTTGTTTTACCTGTCAGGTATCATGTTTTGTGGTTCTGTATGTATGTGTTGTTTTACATGTCAGGTATCATATGGTTCTGTATGTGTTGTTTTACCTCTGTCAGGTATCATGTGGTTCTGTATGTGTGTTGTTTTACCTCTGTCAGGTATGATGTGGTTCTGTATGTATGTTGTTTTACATCTGTCAGGTATCATGTTTTGTGCTTCCCAGTGTGTGAATGTTTTAGTTGATACAATTTTCTTTCTTTTTTATGAATAAATCTTTTTCTTCTCCCATTACTCTGTAAAGTGTCATCGGGGCACCACACAAAAAAAAACTGTGTGTTGTTTGTCAAAACTGGTCTCTGGAAATGTCTTCACATATTGTTCATGTTGAAAGGCTGACATAAAAGTTATTTTTTTAAAGTGTTACTTCCTATTTATTTTGGTTTCGTGTGAGGGTGACTGCACTTTTGTGTTCATGTACATTGTCAGTTTTTTTTGTGGTCTAATTAGCAAGTACATTCCCAATACACAGTTAATATTTCTATGTAAAAAGAATGTATCCCTCTCCTTTCTCCTGTAGTGTTTTACAGACCTCAAGGCCTGTAGTTTTAGAGTCAAAGTAGCAAGTAGCCCCATATAAAGTTCATATTGCCATGTAAAATGAATTTGCTCCTTCTCTCCCCTCTCCTGTGGTACCTGGTAGACTTCCAAGGCCTTACCACTGCATCAGATTTATGTGTAGGTCAGTCATCTACCCCTTTTTAATTTACCATGTATTGCAGCATACATCTGTGAAAGTCAGCAGGCTTTGAGGCTTTCTTAAAATCAAAATGCAAGAAACCGAGAGATGCTCCTGAAGATCAGCTGAAATTTTCATGTATACTATATGAAATGTGTGAATAGGTATGTTGAGATCAGGTGTGTAATTCAGTATGTCGAGATAAGGTGTGTGAATGAATTTGTGGAAAACTTATGCGTGATGGTTTGATGGTAACGTTGGGGTGCTGTCCATGTGGTTTGATGGTAACATTGGGGTGCTGTGTGGTTTGATGGCTGTGTGGTTTGATGGTAACGTTGGGGTGCTGTCCATGTGGTTTGATGGTAACATTGGGGTGCTGTGTGGTTTGATGGCTGTGTGGTTTGATGGTAACGTTGGGGTGCTGTCCATGTGGTTTGATGGTAACATTGGAGTGCTGTGTGGTTTGATGGCTGTGTGGCTTGGGGTGCTGTCCATGTGGTTTGATAGTAACATTGGGGTGCTGTGTTGTTTGATGGTAACTTTGGGGTGGTTGGGGTGCTGTGTGGTTTGATGGTAACATTGGGTTGGCTGTCCATGTGGTTTGATGGTAACGTTGGGTGCTGTGTGGTTTGATGGTAACGTTGGGTTGGATGTCTATGTGGTTTGATGGTAGCTTTGGGATGCTGTGTGGTTTGATGGTAACGTTGGGGTGCTGTGTGGTTTGATGGTAACTTTGGGATGGCTATCCATGTGGTTTGATGGTAACGTTGGGGTGCTGTGTGGTTTGATGGTAACTTTGGGATGGCTGTCCATGTGGTTTGATGGTAACTTTGGGGTGCTGTCCCTATGTGCAGACGTGTATGTCATGATGTAATGTTGGGGTGCTGTCCATGTCAGCAGACGTGTATGTCATGATGTAACGTTGGGGTGCTGTCCATGTCAGCAGACGTGTATGTCATGATGTAACATTGGGGTGCTGTCCATGTCAGCAGACATGTATGTCATGATGGTAACGTTGGGGTGCCGTCCGTGTGTGCAGACGTGTATGTCATGATGGTAATGTTGGGGTGCTGTCCGTGTGTGCAGACGTGTATGGGGAAAGACATCACCCTGCATGTGTCTGCCACCAACCCGGCCATGCTCCTGTACCACAAATTTGGCTTCAAGGCCGAAGAGCTGTGTCTGAACTTCTATGACAAGTACTTCCCCGTGGACTCCAAAGACTGCAAACACGCCTTCTTCATGAGGCTCCGATGATTGGTGGAGTTTTCCAGGCATCCAGTTCAACAGGTTTTGTTCCCCCCCCCCGGTTCTGGTTTCACTCTGCATATTGTGTTCAGTGCTGCGAGTGTTGTGAAAACAGGTCAAAATCTTAATGAGAAAAGAATGTTCTGGTGTCCATCTGCACTAAGTCAAATTCAGAAATCAGAAGTGTGTGACAAATGTATGAATAAAAAGGTAAAAATTTTGGCAGGCAATTCTTGAATTGTGTGGATGTGTGTGTATGGGATGGGGGTACAGGGCATGGTGTGCATTCATGTATTTGTTGCTTTTGGCACACATGTATCAAAATTTTATGGAGCTGTGTTGTAAAGTACACAGTGATCATCATGTGCACACACATCAGTCAATTGAACTAATAATTCCACACATTACAATTTTATTTCATTACATTTATTAGACTAAAAAACAAACCATCAAGCATTCAATCAAGACTCCATCAGAAATGGTCCTATGTTGGAAAGAAAAGAAGAGAAGAAGAAGAGAAAAAAAAGAAGAAAAAAAAGAAGAAAAAAATGTCAACAGGAAAAAATTCCCTTTTGCTCTACATCTTTTTGACCAAGGAAAGTGAATCCTCTCTTCTATGCCTTAGTTCTGTCCTAACCCCCAAACTGGAAATGCACTCGATGAAGTCCATTCCATGCAAGGCCAAGTGCCAGGTTTCCTCACTGCCTGCCTACCTGCCTTCATACCGTGGAGTCCGACAGGTCCTCTCTGCTGGGTTGTCACATTTTCAGGGATTGATGTTAAATCCAAACGCTATACTACAATACTTTCATAATGACTCTTCACCCCTCTGCACACAGCAATGGTTTCCCACACTGGATCCTGCTGCCCTGTGCTCAATATAAAATAATTTGGCCCCAGTACCCAAATGTACTGATTTTTGTGAAGAGATTAAAGAATATATAAAACGTCAAATCTGGAAACAGACATTTCAAAATACATTGAATAAATCTGCTTCCCATGATTTATCCCAAGTTAAACCACAGGGGGCGAACTCTTAACCACTGAGAGTGGTTATCTAATGACACCCCTGCCCCACCCCTTTTCCTCACTCATCTCTCTAAATCCCACCCCACACTATGATTCATTTACTTCTTCCTCATAACTCCTGAGGGCTCTGTTCCACAATCTTCAGTTGGGCCCATGTCCATTTAGTTTTCAAAACGGTCTTCTTCAAAATTCTTATTTACACTGTTGCCTATATAACCTGGCCAATCACACAGGGCCATTTCAAAGCAGAAAACGCTCAGTATCGATCCCATGTAACCCAGGGTGGAAAAAAAAAAAGAAAAAGATAACTAGAAACTAACATTAGGCACAAGTACACTCCTGTTCATGCACATAACCTGAACACAAATATAATTACATGTATTCATAATACATATAAATGTAAAATAACACATAAAAAATTAACATTCTGAATGCCCAATTATCAATCCAAAACAAGACAAAAACATTCAAGGCTTTACAGAAAAACCAATTATGGCGATAGACCAGAAGGCAGAAAACACAACAAACAGAAAGAAAAGGTCAGAAACAAAGAAAGCAACACAGGAAATTTCTAGCGTGAAATCTTCACCGCATCCAAATTGTGGATCTAAGCTTTGTTGATGCAATTCTCAGATAGTTCATCTTTCTCCGTACTCCTAAAGGAGAACACTTTTCTCTCACACACACACTCCCGCACACACACACATTCACAATATGTACTTCACTGATAAAGAAAAATAAATCGGAAAATACCTGGCTGCCAATAAAACTGAATACAACAGTGGACACCTGACAACAAAGGATGATAAAAACCAAATGGGCATCAAGAAGCAGCAAGATTTGCTCAAAAAGCAAAAATTGTTTCCTTCTAAACCTGTACAGACAGAGAATGTGGTGTAGCTCGGCTTGAGACTGTTTGTGAAAGCAGGAGAATGTGTGTGTGTGTGTGAAGGTCGGTTAGTGTAAGTGTAACTGGTATGTTCAGACTAGTTACACAACAGAAAATAATGAACAAACAGAAAGAAGATATCAACACGCAGCCCAAAGACAATATTCACCCAACACCACTAACCCCCTACGGACAACATTCACTGAACAATACAGCACAGATAAACAATACAACCATTTGTTCCAACACATATGGAAAGTCGAACTATTTACACGTTTGTGAAGCACCTTGCCCTGCACATACATGATGCTTTACAGAAACACTTTTGTTAACATAAAACATTACATCAATGTTGCATACACACACCAAAATGTGACCACACACACACACACACACACACACAGTGCATACATACATTTTAACATACATATGTATCTAACAGCTACCCTAACACATACGCACACATAGGCAGGCATGAACTTACATAAACACATGCACACACAATACACATTCATATACATGCATGTAGTTATGTACACATACATATGTATACACACATAGTCAAGCACAGCTAATGCAGAGGAAGTGGACCTGCCACAATTGAACTTATTGCTGAGGGTAAAGGTGAGTTTTGAGACGAGATTTAAAAGATGTGAGGGAATCAGAATGAGGGAGGTTATCAGGGAGCTTGTCCCACGTCTTTGGCGATTGAAAAGAAAACGATCTGTGTCCATAGGTCTTACTTCTGACATGAGGTATCCTGAGAAGTCGAGTATCAGAGGAAGAATGGAGCTGTTGAGACGGGGTATAGATATGGAGGAGTTCAGAAAGATACTTGGGGCCAGATCTGTTGACTGCAGAAAAGGTCAGAGTGGATAGCTTATAGTCTATTTGATCAGAAACAGGCAACCAGTGGAGAGACTGAAGGAGAGGAGAAACATGGTCGAATTTAGAAGCTCTGCAAATGAGTCTGGCAGCGTTATACTGAATTCGTTGGAGTCTGTCTAACAGATATTTGGGAAGGCCGGCCAAAAGAGAGTTGCAGTAATCCAATCTTGAGAGAACCAGAGAGCATACAAGTGTCTTGGTTGCATCGGTTAAGAGATAGTGGCGGATAGAGCTGATTCTACGCAGTTCCAAATAGGCAACTTTACAGATATTCGAAATGTGCTGTTGGAAGGAAAGAGACTGGTCTAGGATTACACCAAGACTGCAAACAGAAGGAGAAAGTGAAACAGGTGTGCTATTGATCAAAACAGAGTCAGGAAAGGAAGGATGTTGATGAAACTTCTTTGAACAGCTTATCATAAATTCAGTCTTATCATTTAGTTGCAGCTTGTTGAGAGTCATCCAGTCCTTTAGGCCAGCAATGCACTCCTGTGTTCGAGTCACCAGTGGATCAAATTCAGCTATGGAAGCCGACTGATTAAGTTGTGTGTCATCAGCAAAGCTCTCATGCGACATCGCATGATGACTGATGACATCCGACACAGGAGCCACATACAGCACAAAAAGAACAGGACCTAGGATGGACCCCTGTGGGACACCATATTTTAAGGCTGATACTCTAGAGTATCTACCATTTACACACACTTTCTGTGTACGATCTGACAGGTAAGACGTGATCCATGCTAGTGCAGTGTCACGAATACGAAAGGAAGTTTAAAGTCTGTTCAAGAGGATAGAGTGGTCGATAGTGTCAAAAGCTGCTGACAAATCTAAGAGAGCGAGAACAGATATCTCATCAATTATGATCCAAAGATGGTTTCTTGATGAGTGGATGTACATTGTAACAATACTTAGTATTGGAAACATGACATATAATATACCCCAGCTAGTACACCTCAAACATTGATCTCAGGTATTGTCATGGAGAACATGTACACCACTGCTGGGTATAACAAGTCATGTTTCATTTAAGTTAGAAAGGGTGGTAGGGGTAGGAGAGTTTGATGATGAGGGTACTGTAAACTCCATTGTAAGCGCCCCTCCCCACTCTGCACAAGCTTCACCCTGAAGTTGGATGGGGAGGGTGTGTTTCCTGGGTGCTCTACCCTTTATGGGGAACCCATTCCCTGACTGTGTTTCCCCACACAGCACTGGCTGGGCAGGGTGTGAGAACAACATGGCCACTGGAACAAGACACTGCGTCAGCGAGTGACGTCATGCTCTCACTGGGTTTTTCAGTGACACACGAACATTTCATAGTCATACATGCATTTTATTCTTCAGATCTGAACATGCACTGCTTTGTAAAGGAACATGATCACAAAAAGCAAACTGACTAATCATTTTTTTTCCAAAGTTTACAATGTGTTTGAACATGTGCAGTTTTTTACCTAAAAATGGGAGGTGGACATTTACTTGATACTGAGTAAATATTTTCACAACACCGTAAAACTGATTATCTGCAGTGTTTGGTGATTTTTTTTTCCTGCCAACAGAAAACTGGTGGTGGGGTTTGCATTCCTGGTGCCAGATGTGAAGCACAACGAAGCATACATCTCCTTCATCTTCACACGGCCTGAGTGGAGGGGTGCTGGCATCGCCAGCTTCATGCTCTATCACCTCTGTCAGGTACAGTGCTTTGTGTTTGTTGTTTCACCTGTCAGGTATTGTGTTTAGTGGTTACCTATGTGTTTGTTGTTTCAACTGTCAGGTATCATGTTTTGTGGTTACCTGTGTTTGTTTCACCTGTCAGGTGTCGTGTTCTGTGCTTACCTGTGTGTTTGTTGTTTCACCTGTCAGGTATCATGTTTTGTGGTTACCTGTGTGTTTGTTGCTTCACCTGTCAGGTATCGTGTTTTGTGCTTACCTGTGTGTTTGTTGTTTCACCTGTCAGGTATCGTGTTCTGTGCTTACCTGTGTGTTTGTTGTTTCACCTGTCAGGTATCGTGTTCTGTGCTTACCTGTGTGTTTGTTGTTTCACCTGTCAGGTATCATGTTTTGTGGTTACCTGTGTGTTTGTTGTTTCACCTGTCAGGTATCATGTTTTGTGGTTACCTGTGTGTTTGTTGCTTCACCTGTCAGGTATCGTGTTCTGTGCTAACCTGTGTGTGTAGTTTCACCTGTCTGGTTGTTCTGTGCTTACTTGTATGTTCATTGTTTTACCTGTCGGGTATTATGTTCTGTGCTTACCTGTGTGTTTGTTGTTTTACCTATCAGGTATCATGTTTCGTGGTTCTGTATGTGTGTTGTTTTACCTCTATCAGGTATCATGTGGTTCTGTGTGTGTGTTGTTTTACCTCTGTCAGGTATCATGTGGTTCTGTGTGTATGTTGTTTTAAATCTGTCGGGTATCATGTTTTGTGGTTCTGTGTGTATGTTGTTTTAAATCTGTCAGGTATCATGTTTTGTGGTTCTGTATGTTTGGTGTTTTACCTCTGTCAGGTATCATGTGGTTCTGTATGTGTGTATGTTGTTTTAAATCTGTCAGGTATCATGTGGTTCTGTGTGTATGTTGTTTTACCTCTTTCAGGTATCATTGTTTTGTGGTTCTGTATGTTTGGTGTTTTACCTCTGTCAGGTATCATGTGGTTCTGTGTGTATGTTGTTTTATATCTGTCAGGTATCATGTGGTTCTGTGTGTATGTTGTTTTACCTCTGTCAGGTATCATGTGGTTCTGTGTGTATGTTGTTTTAAATCTGTCAGGTATCATGTGGTTCTGTGTGTATGTTGTTTTACCTCTGTCAGGTATCATGTGGTTCTGTGTGTATGTTGTTTTACCTCTGTCAGGTATCATGTGGTTCTGTATGTATGTTGTTTTAAATCTGTCAGGTATCATGTGGTTCTGTATGTGTGTATGTTTTACCTCTTTCAGGTATCATTGTTTTGTGGTTCTGTTTGTGCGTTGTTTTACCTGTCAGGTATCGTGTTTTGTGGTTCTGTATGTGTTTTTACCTCCGACAGGTATGATGTTTTGTGGTTCTGTATGTGTGGTTTTCTCTGTCAGGTATCATGTTTTGTGGTTCTGTATGTATGTTGTTTTACCTCTGTCAGGTGTGATGTGTTGTGGTTCTGTGTTAATGTTGTTGTACCTCTGTCAGGTATGTGGTTCTGTATGTGTGTTGTTTTACCTCTGTCAGGTGTCATGTTTTGTGGTTCTGTGTGTGTGTGTCTTGTTTTACCTGTCAGGTATCATGTTTTGTGGTTCTGTATGTATGTGTTGTTTTACATGTCAGGTATCATATGGTTCTGTATGTGTTGTTTTACCTCTGTCAGGTATCATGTGGTTCTGTATGTGTGTTGTTTTACCTCTGTCAGGTATGATGTGGTTCTGTATGTATGTTGTTTTACATCTGTCAGGTATCATGTTTTGTGCTTCCCAGTGTGTGAATGTTTTAGTTGATACAATTTTCTTTCTTTTTTATGAATAAATCTTTTTCTTCTCCCATTACTCTGTAAAGTGTCATCGGGGCACCACACAAAAAAAAACTGTGTGTTGTTTGTCAAAACTGGTCTCTGGAAATGTCTTCACATATTGTTCATGTTGAAAGGCTGACATAAAAGTTATTTTTTTAAAGTGTTACTTCCTATTTATTTTGGTTTCGTGTGAGGGTGACTGCACTTTTGTGTTCATGTACATTGTCAGTTTTTTTTGTGGTCTAATTAGCAAGTACATTCCCAATACACAGTTAATATTTCTATGTAAAAAGAATGTATCCCTCTCCTTTCTCCTGTAGTGTTTTACAGACCTCAAGGCCTGTAGTTTTAGAGTCAAAGTAGCAAGTAGCCCCATATAAAGTTCATATTGCCATGTAAAATGAATTTGCTCCTTCTCTCCCCTCTCCTGTGGTACCTGGTAGACTTCCAAGGCCTTACCACTGCATCAGATTTATGTGTAGGTCAGTCATCTACCCCTTTTTAATTTACCATGTATTGCAGCATACATCTGTGAAAGTCAGCAGGCTTTGAGGCTTTCTTAAAATCAAAATGCAAGAAACCGAGAGATGCTCCTGAAGATCAGCTGAAATTTTCATGTATACTATATGAAATGTGTGAATAGGTATGTTGAGATCAGGTGTGTAATTCAGTATGTCGAGATAAGGTGTGTGAATGAATTTGTGGAAAACTTATGCGTGATGGTTTGATGGTAACGTTGGGGTGCTGTCCATGTGGTTTGATGGTAACATTGGGGTGCTGTGTGGTTTGATGGCTGTGTGGTTTGATGGTAACATTGGGGTGCTGTCCATGTGGTTTGATGGTAACATTGGGGTGCTGTGTGGTTTGATGGCTGTGTGGTTTGATGGTAACGTTGGGGTGCTGTCCATGTGGTTTGATGGTAACATTGGGGTGCTGTGTGGTTTGATGGCTGTGGTTTGATGGTAACGTTGGGGTGCTGTCCATGTGGTTTGATAGTAACATTGGAGTGCTGTGTGGTTTGATGGTAACTTTGGGGTGGTTGGGGTGCTGTGTGGTTTGATGGTAACATTGGGTTGGCTGTCCATGTGGTTTGATGGTAACGTTGGGTGCTGTGTGGTTTGATGGTAACGTTGGGTTGGATGTCTATGTGGTTTGATGGTAGCTTTGGGATGCTGTGTGGTTTGATGGTAACGTTGGGGTGCTGTGTGGTTTGATGGTAACTTTGGGATGGCTATCCATGTGGTTTGATGGTAACGTTGGGGTGCTGTGTGGTTTGATGGTAACTTTGGGGTGCTGTCCCTGTGTGCAGACGTGTATGTCATGATGTAATGTTGGGGTGCTGTCCATGTCAGCAGACGTGTATGTCATGATGTAACGTTGGGGTGCTGTCCATGTCAGTAGACGTGTATGTCATGATGTAACATTGGGGTGCTGTCCATGTCAGCAGACATGTATGTCATGATGGTAACGTTGGGGTGCCGTCCGTGTGTGCAGACGTGTATGTCATGATGGTAATGTTGGGGTGCTGTCCGTGTGTGCAGACGTGTATGGGGAAAGACATCACCCTGCATGTGTCTGCCACCAACCCGGCCATGCTCCTGTACCACAAATTTGGCTTCAAGGCCGAAGAGCTGTGTCTGAACTTCTATGACAAGTACTTCCCCGTGGACTCCAAAGACTGCAAACACGCCTTCTTCATGAGGCTCCGATGATTGGTGGAGTTTTCCAGGCATCCAGTTCAACAGGTTTTGTTCCCCCCCCCCCCCCCCCAGGTTCTGGTTTCACTCTGCATATTGTGTTCAGTGCTGCGAGTGTTGTGAAAACAGGTCAAAATCTTAATGAGAAAAGAATGTTCTGGTGTCCATCTGCACTAAGTCAAATTCAGAAATCAGAAGTGTGTGACAAATGTATGAATAAAAAGGTAAAAATTTTGGCAGGCAATTCTTGAATTGTGTGGATGTGTGTGTATGGGATGGGGGTACAGGGCATGGTGTGCATTCATGTATTTGTTGCTTTTGGCACACATGTATCAAAATTTTATGGAGCTGTGTTGTAAAGTACACAGTGATCATCATGTACACACACATCAGTCAACTGAACTAATAATTCCACACATTATACAATTTTATTTCATTACATTTATTAGACTAAAAAACAAACCATCAAGCATTCAATCAAGACTCCATCAGAAATGGTCCTATGTTGGAAAGAAAAGAAGAGAAAAAAAAGAAGAAAAAAAGAAGAAAAAAATGTCAACAGGAAAAAATTCCCTTTTGCTCTACATCTTTTTGACCAAGGAAAGTGAATCCTCTCTTCTATGCCTTAGTTCTGTCCTAACCCCCAAACTGGAAATGCACTCGATGAAGTCCATTCCATGCAAGGCCAAGTGCCAGGTTTCCTCACTGCCTGCCTACCTGCCTTCATACCGTGGAGTCCGACAGGTCCTCTCTGCTGGGTTGTCACATTTTCAGGGATTGATGTTAAATCCAAACGCTATACTACAATACTTTCATAATGACTCTTCACCCCTCTGCACACAGCAATGGTTTCCCACACTGGATCCTGCTGCCCTGTGCTCAATATAAAATAATTTGGCCCCAGTACCCAAATGTACTGATTTTTGTGAAGAGATTAAAGAATATATAAAACGTCAAATCTGGAAACGGACATTTCAAAATACATTGAATAAATCTGCTTCCCATGATTTATCCCAAGTTAAACCACAGGGGGCCAACTCTTAACCACTGAGAGTGGTTATCTAATGACACCCCTGCCCCACCCCTTTTCCTCACTCATCTCTCTAAATCCCACCCCACACTATGATTCATTTACTTCTTCCTCATAACTCCTGAGGGCTCTGTTCCACAATCTTCAGTTGGGCCCATGTCCATTTAGTTTTCAAAACGGTCTTCTTCAAAATTCTTATTTACACTGTTGCCTATATAACCTGGCCAATCACACAGGGCCATTTCAAAGCAGAAAACGCTCAGTATCGATCCCATGTAACCCAGGGTGGAAAAAAAAAAAAAAAGATAACTAGAAACTAACATTAGGCACAAGTACACTCCTGTTCATGCACATAACCTGAACACAAATATAATTACATGTATTCATAATACATATAAATGTAAAATAACACATAAAAAATTAACATTCTGAATGCCCAATTATCAATCCAAAACAAGACAAAAACATTCAAGGCTTTACAGAAAAACCAATTATGGCGATAGACCAGAAGGCAGAAAACACAACAAACAGAAAGAAAAGGTCAGAAACAAAGAAAGCAACACAGGAAATTTCTAGCGTGAAATCTTCACCGCATCCAAATTGTGGATCTAAGCTTTGTTGATGCAATTCTCAGATAGTTCATCTTTCTCCGTACTCCTAAAGGAGAACACTTTTCTCTCACACACACACTCCCGCACACACACACATTCACAATATGTACTTCACTGATAAAGAAAAATAAATCGGAAAATACCTGGCTGCCAATAAAACTGAATACAACAGTGGACACCTGACAACAAAGGATGATAAAAACCAAATGGGCATCAAGAAGCAGCAAGATTTGCTCAAAAAGCAAAAATTGTTTCCTTTTAAACCTGTACAGACAGAGAATGTGGTGTAGCTCGGCTTGAGACTGTTTGTGAAAGCAGGAGAATGTGTGTGTGTGTGTGAAGGTCGGTTAGTGTAAGTGTAACTGGTATGTTCAGACTAGTTACACAACAGAAAATAATGAACAAACAGAAAGAAGATATCAACACGCAGCCCAAAGACAATATTCACCCAACACCACTAACCCCCTACGGACAACATTCACTGAACAATACAGCACAGATAAACAATACAACCATTTGTTCCAACACATATGGAAAGTCGAACTATTTACACGTTTGTGAAGCACCTTGCCCTGCACATACATGGAATGAGTCCTGATCCAGTTACAGGAGATCAGTCCACCAACCAGGTCTCTTCACCAAACAACCAGGTCTCTTCACCAATAGTGTCCATTCTTTCTCCACCAAACACATCTGTTCTCTCTTCTCCAGCAGCATGGATGACCTCACTGAGGGATCAGCCAGTCAGTGTCCGCTCTGTTAACGTTTCCGCCCACTGCCACCAGGGGAGGATACTCTGGATGAGGCGCGAGAGCTGCCTGGCCCCTCTCCGTCTGACTGATCCTGATCACCAAAGACTACACTTCAGCATTAAATCACTTGGCATCACACAATACACTGCACACAAGACTAGAAGGCCATAATCACCAAAGACTACAGTCAGCATGAAATCACTTGACACAATACACTGCATACAGGACTAAAGCCATACACATTGTACGAAGGACTGTCTGCACTAAGGACAATCACTTTAACACAAAGTACCATTGCAGTTATGATGCTTCCTACATAGTCAAGCCTCACTTTACCAGGCATGATGGATTCACCTGATCACAAAAGCATGGACTGGGTAGTCCAGTCTTCTCATTCTAGCCTGGGTAGTCCAGTCTTCATTAACACACTGTAAGTGGAAGCTGGCCAAGGGGAAGTCAACCAACAATGCCACTGAGGTTTCTGACAGGGTTTGAACCCAAACCCTCACATCATGTGTGATTATCAACTGTACTGCAACAGCTGGTATCTGACACCAACAGTTTAAGGTGATCTGAACTCAATACCAATGGCTGAAGCTAAACATGGTTTTCCTTCATAAATCCTATCGTGAACGCTCTTTCCTCTTTGCTGCTCTTCATATCTAGCGGAATCTTCCACATTACATCTGTTCATCCAACTTCATCTCTGCCTTTCACTCTTCACTACAAACATCTTTTCAGAACCTGTCTGTCAGCATTCATGGTTTCCTATTTTTCCAATACAGTCACATGCCTTCCCATTCACTCTGAATGTATGAGGAATGAGAGGAGGGATGGAAAGAGAGAGACAGTGGTCCTGAGTGGTTTATGCGATTCACTTCTTTCATGTAAAACGTCCTGAGCTCTTTGAGAAAGGGCACACTACACGAAGGTACATTATTATTAGCAGCGGAAGTATCTTTTATCACAATTTTCAGTCTTCTGATAATTACTGATAGGTTTAAAAACTTAATGCATTTAGATGAAATGGGTGTCTGCATAATCACAAAACAATTTTAATGAATTGTTCTGCAGCATTTATTCTGAAATATACCAAAAACTAAAAATTCAAAAACAGGAATCACAAATCAAACTGCAAAAAAATAAAAAAAATAAAAAAAAAAACCCACTCTAGCTAAAAACCTACCTTGCCGCTTTCCTCTGTTTCGTCATCACTGATGACTGGACGCGACTTTGATTTGCGTTTGGCTTTGCCCCCCTTGGATGGATGCTGAACAACACAATCATCATACTCTTGACACAACTCGTCCACAATCTGCATGTAGACACTGTGCACACCATGTGAAGAATGGGAAAGAAAGGTATGGGGCAGACTTCATGAATAGTGATCTTATGGGGCAGACTTCATGAATACTGATCCAGATTCCTTTGTTATGACAAACAAATAAAATCTGATGATCATCTCTTTAACAAATATATGACCCTCTGCCCAAACTGCTGTGAGAGATTTCTTCAGGGTGAAGTTTAAAAACTTAGAAGCAAAAAACAGTAGTGTAACTATACTCAATGTTTTAACCACTTCTGCATGTTCTTTTTAACCTCATATTCATGTTTTAAGCGTGTGTGTATGCGCCCACATGTCAAACCATGTAATCCTCAAAACAATGTACTACAGCTGACAAACAGGTTCTTTCCAAGTCACAAAAAATAATGTTTTATTTACCTTTTTGCCGCCTTCTTTTGACTTCTTCTTCACTTCTCTCTCTGCAACATCATTCCAAACAGATCACCATTTAAGCTGATAAATACATGACAAGCAACTGAGCAGCAAAATGCAATAAACTTAATGCATCATGACAAATACTATCACTGATAATAAAACAATCTGACAATGGCAGATACTAAAACAGATCTCAGTTTAATATATAATAAACCTGTTTACCATAAAAAAGAAGAAAATCTGAGGTAAATATATAATAAAACCTGTGCACTGGGACATATCTCAGCTAAATACATAATATTAGTTCACCAAACAAAATGTCTGAGGTATCTATATATAATAAACTTGTGCACTTAACAGATCTCAGGTAAATATACAAATTTAATAACCTTGTGCATTTTAACATATCTCAAGTAAATATATAATATACTTACATATCTTAACAGATGTCAGGTAAATGAAAAACAAAATCACCACAACAGACACCACCACCCACAACAAAACTATTCAGACAATGACTATAAAACTGTCAACAATCTTCCAAAAACCAAAACACCCGAACAATCCAGCACTATCCCACAAAACAGCCCTCCCTTCACAAACAGCACCACTGTCAAGGGAGGCGATCATGCATACCTTCCTCCTCTTCTTCGTCGTCCTTCATGGAGCGGCGTGCCTTGGCCGACCTGGCCGGAGCCTCCTCCTCCTCTGTCTCACTGTCGGAAGAGGAGGCAGTGAAGCCCTCCTTCTCCAGCTTCTCACGGGCACTGACAAACACCGACTGGATCACCAGTGAGTCCTCATAGATCTGCACATGTTGATTATCACACCAGTCACACTGGTCACTGGCACACCTATCACACTAGTCACCATGGGTAGGCTGCATCATTGTCTGCTACAGCATTCGTGCATTTTACTGCAAGGATTAGGAGTATAGATATGTCTTGATATATAAATCAACTATGTAAATTTTGTACAAAATATTATATGGACAATAAATCAAAATGGAAGGCTGCTGTTTCTATGTTTTTTAACAGTTGTTATTCAATCTGAGTAAAAACGACATTATCCAGTTTTGGAGAAGGAAGCACTGTGCAAAAAATCTTTTTTTTTGAATTGCTATTCCAAATGATCTAAAAGACACCTAAGCTGATCCTCCAAACTTTCAACACATTGAACCTTTTAAAGCAACACTTAAAGATGGGATAAAACAAAGAGGGCGGAGGGGGGGGGGGGGGGGGGAAACGGGGGGGGAGGGGACAACTACTGACCACAGAGCCCTCCATGTTGAAGCTCTGGGCGTTCTGACACAGCTCCATGACGTCGTTCTCCAGGTCATCCAGTCCACGGTACTTCTGCAGCTTGATGCGGTTCTGAAAGTAAACAGAACAGTTAAAACATTCATACTGCCCTCTTCCTCTCCCACCCCCACCCCTTGCACCCCACACTAAAACAAGAACATGACAACCATCATAAAATATACTCGGCTCAATACCACAGAAAATTCACCCCACACAACAAGAACATGACACCCATCATAAAACATCAGCACAACACCACAGAAAATTCACCCCACACAACAAGAACATGATATCCATTATAAAACATGCGCAGCACAACACCACAGAAAATTCACCCCACACAACAAGAACATGATATCCATTATAAAACATGCTCAGCACAACACCACAGAAAATTCACCGCACACAGCAGCATGAAACTAATCATAAAACATGCTCAGCACAACACCACAGAAAATTCACTGCACACAGCAGCATGACACTAATCATAAAACATGCTCAGCACAACACCACAGAAAATTCACTGCACACAGCAGCATGACACTAATCATAAAACATGCTCAGCACAACACCACAGAAAATTCACTGCACACAGCAGCATGACACTAATCATAAAACATGCTCAGCACAACACCACAGAAAATTCACTGCACACAGCAGCATGACACTAATCATAAAACATGCTCAGCACAACACCACAGAAAATTCACTGCACACAGCAGCATGACACTAATCATAAAACATGCTCAGCACAACACCACAGAAAATTCACAAACAGTAATTTGTTGCAACATCAAACAACTGTTAAGAACTCTCTCCCCTTCCGTCAAGGTTGAGCCACTCATGAGTCATATTCTGTTAACAAGTTGACTCTTTCTCTCCTTCATTCACTGGAAAGCCACCCATGAGTCAAGGTTCTTCAATTTACTGGTGAGCCACTTAAGAGTGAACTTCTGTTAACAAGTCTTTTCTCCCTTTCCCAGCTCAATGGTAAGCAATCAAACTGTATGCTTACATAGATTTTCTTGAAGTCCAGTGGGCGAGTAATGATCTCGTAATACTCAGGCAGCTCCTTCCGTGATGGGAGCTGCATGAACATGCTGCTCAGTACACGTCCATCACTGAAATATACACAGGAACACAAATGAAAGAACTACAATAAAAGTCACAGTATAAGGGAAAAACACATGTCTGGGAAATAAATACTTAGCCTGAAACAACTGCAATACTTTCAAACAGTGTACAAAAACTATGGAAAAAAAGAAAGAATACAAAGGATCTAAATTGGCAGACGTTTTGGTTCTGAGTATTTTTAAGTTCAGTCATTCTAATTCACATTTTCTTCACCCCTTGAAAATACAGATTAATCTATGATAACTGAAACTCTTTCAGCCCTACATGTAATAATCCCTGATGATGTCTGCCCAAAGTTCATGCCTTTCCAGGTCAGCTGTTTCTGTAAAATGCATGCATAATGGTCTTGTCAAGACATGCTAACTGCTACTCAGGCTGCTTCCTCAGTCTTGAAGGTCTTAAGTTCATATTTGAACAGTACCTTTTGAGCAGTGTATACTGTTGTGAATACAGGGTGATGGTAAAGGAGGTGCAGAGACAGCTAAAAGAGCCAGCCAGCTTGACACCATGGGTTTGTCAATACATGTACACACCCAAGACCTTGCCGCTTCTTTCACCATAAAGACCCAACAGTAAGACCTTAAGTCAATGTGTAAGCATTGGTCACGTGTATGAGATGGATGTGTCACTCCAGAAAGCTGCCCATATCTAAGGCATACACAAGACTTAATTTCAACCTTTCCAAGCCAGTGTGAAAAAGATTACCTGTCCTTGTAGTTGACAACCAGATTGTAGAGTTTCTTCATCATCTTGGTGAGGTGCGGTGACATGGGGGTGGGCTTCTCCACAGGTGGGCGGCCCCTCTTCTTCTTGGGCTTGGGGGTGTCGTCCCTCATGTCGTCCCGGTCCTTGCGCTTGTTGCGCTTCTTCTGCGACTTGGTGATCTCTTCCATCTCATCCAGGTTCCCATCCTCTATGGCCTGAGGTCACAGCGACATCATCAGGTGCTACATACATGTTGTATTGTATCATACTACTTTCCCCACCCTCTATGGCCTGGGTCACAGTGCTACATACATACTGTATTGTATCATACTACTTTCCCCACCCTCTATGGCCTGGAGTCACAGTGCTACATACATGTTGTATTGTATCATACTACTTTCCCCACCCTCTATGGCCTGGGTCACAGTGACACAGTGCTACATACATGTTGTATTGTATCATACTACTTTCCCCACCCTCTATGGCCTGGAGTCACAGTGCTACATACATGTTGTATTGTATCATACTACTTTCCCCACCCTCTATGGCCTGGGTCACAGTGACACAGTGCTACATACATACTGTATTGTATCGTACTACTTTCCCCACCCTCTATGGCCTGGAGTCACAGTGCTACATACATACTGTATTGTATCATACTACTTTCCCCACCCTCTATGGCCTGGGTCACAGTGACACAGTGCTACATACATACTGTATTGTATCATACTACTTTCCCCACCCTCTATGGCCTGGAGTCACAGTGCTACATACATACTGTATTGTATCATACTACTTTCCCCACCCTCTATGGCCTGGGTCACAGTGCTACATACATACTGTATTGTATCATGCTACTTTCCCCACCCTCTATGGCCTGGAGTCACAGTGCTACATACATACTGTATTGTATCGTACTACTTTCCCCACCCTCTATGGCCTGGAGTCACAGTGCTACATACATACTGTATTGTATCGTACTACTTTCCCCACCCTCTATGGCCTGGAGTCACAGTGCTACATACATACTGTATTGTATCGTACTACTTTCCCCACCCTCTATGGCCTGGGTCAAAGCCACACAGTATTGTACTGCTACCATAACCTTTTCCTCCTGCTAGTGTTTTGCTATCAAAAAGGAAATGTATTCATCCAAAAAATTAGCATTCAGACCACCACTCAAAGGTCTAGCAGAGGAGGGAGCAAAATTCCTGGTCCATACATGGGACTCAACCTGTGTTAATACATAGGCTAGACCAACACATTTACTTCAATGTATACAAACTACTGCACAATTCAAAAACCCTGGTTTTCGATAAGAACTGCTGACATAATGCAGAACCAATCAACCCAGAAAACTGGAATACTCTGGACTCTTGAAGTCAGTCTCTTCTATTTCTTATTTCAGAAATGCAATCAAAATTACAAAAAAATCCTAGAAAAGCGAAGTAGTAGGGAAGACAGAAAAACAGCAATGTTTTTTCTGACATTTTGTTCATACATCACGCTGATACAACTGACAGGACCGTGTGTCCCAGTGTTCCTACAATAAAACCAAACTGATGTGTCAATACCTTGAGATGTTTCCTGTAGCACTACAAGAATGAAGTAAAGCTGACAGTGACAGCATTACAAGTGTTGTGTAAAGCTGACAGTGACAGCACTACAAGAATGAAGTAAAGCTGACAGTGACAGCACTACAAGAATGAAGTAAAGCTGACAGTGACAGCACTACAAGTGTTGTGTAAAGCTGACAGTGACAGCACTACAAGAATGAAGTAAAGCTGACAGTGACAGCACTACAAGAATGAAGTAAAGCTGACAGTGACAGCACTACAAGTGTTGTGTAAAGCTGACAGTGACAGCATTACAAGTGTTGTGTAAAGCTGACAGTGACAGAACTACAAGAATGAAGTAAAGCTGACAGTGACAGCACTACAAGTGTTGTGTAAAGCTGACAGTGACAGCACTACAAGTGTTGTGTAAAGCTGACAGTGACAGCATTACAAGTGTTGTGTAAAGCTGACAGTGACAGCACTACAAGAATAAAGTAAAGCTGACAGTGACAGCACTACAAGAATGAAGTAAAGCTGACAGTGACAGCACTACAAGTGTTGTGTAAAGCTGACAGTGACAGCATTACAAGTGTTGTGTAAAGCTGACAGTGACAGCACTACAAGAATGAAGTAAAGCTGACAGTGACAGCACTACAAGTGTTGTGTAAAGCTGACAGTGACAGCACTACAAGTGTTGTGTAAAGCTGACAGTGACAGCACTACAAGTGTTGTGTAAAGCTGACAGTGACAGCATTACAAGTGTTGTGTAAAGCTGACAGTGACAGCACTACAAGTGTTGTGTAAAGCTGACAGTGACAGCACTACAAGTGTTGTGTAAAGCTGACAGCGACAGCACTACAAGTGTTGTGTAAAGCTGACAGTGACAGCACTACAAGTGTTGTGTCAAGCTTACAGTGACACTACAAGTGTTGCGCAAAGCTGACAGTGACAGCATTACAAGTGTTGTGTAAAGCTTACAGTGACAACACTACAAGTGTTGCGCAAAGCTGACAGTGACAGCACTACAAGTGTTGTGTAAAGCTGACAGTGACAGCACTACAAGTGTTGTGTAAAGCTGACAGCGACAGCACTACAAGTGTTGTGTAAAGCTGACAGTGACAGCACTACAAGTGTTGTGTCAAGCTTACAGTGACAACACTACAAGTGTTGCGCAAAGCTGACAGTGACAGCATTACAAGTGTTGTGTAAAGCTTACAGTGACAGCACTACAAGTGTTGCGCAAAGCTGACAGTGACAGCACTGTCTGCCCCTCACCCTCAGCCACTGGTTTTCTGTCAGGGAGTCAGAGTAGTTGACCTCTTTGCGAGCTCTTGACCCTCGTCCAAAGATCTTGTCTTCCTCATCCTCAATGGTCAGACGTTCCACCTGTCAAAGAAAAAGTCACAACTACATTTCCACTCATATTCCTGCATTTCAGAATGAACAAGGGATTTAGTGCCGGACACTAAACAGAAAATCTGGGACAAATCGAAGAGAAATGTACGAAGTCCTTTGTATTCAACATCTACTGTCTAAGGTATCAAAAAGAAAACCTGAAACAAAATGATGGGTACAAAGTCCCATAAAATTCTGAAACAAAATGAAGAGAACAGAGTCCCAAATATAAAACATCTGTTAAGTTAATTTACCAGAAAATCTGGAATAAAATCAAGTGAAGAGAACAAAGTCGCTGGTTAGTAACTAAACATCTGCAATGAAGTATGTGTAGTTAAATGGGATTTTTTTGTTTTGTTTTTGGTTTTTTTGGAGGTTTTTTTTTTAAAATGTTTCTTTGTGCATGTGTATGTGGCCTCAGTTGCATGCAGGTCATGGAGCACCAGGACTCTTTATTTTTTTCTTTTTCTTTTTTTCCTTTAGTGTTTCACATGTCTTCTCTTGAGACCATCGCCTTGTAGTCTCGAAGCTGAATATTCGAATCCAGCCCAAGAGACGCCCCCAAGGCCAGAAGGCTCCAAAATGGCTCAACATCGCTAAGCTGAAAAACATCACCATCAAACAGTCCTTTGTGGAGCTGCTGGAAGATCGTCTGGAATCTGCCTCTCTGGACAACCAGAATGTGGAGTCTGACTGGAGGACCCTGCGTGAGCTGATCTATAGTACAGCTTCAGAGACCCTGGGACCCATGTCCAGAAAGCACAAAGACTGGTTTGATGAAAACTGTGATGAAATCAAGCAGCTTCTGGATGAGAAACGCCGTCTGCATCAAGCCTACCTGAGCAACCCAAAGTCCACATCAAAAAAGGATGTGTACGATGCCATCCGCAGGACTGTTCAGCAAAAGTTACGCCAGATGCAGGATAAGTGGCTGAGTGACAAAGCTGATGAGATCCAGGGATATGCTGACAGGCACGATATGAAGAGGTTCTATGATGCCTTAAAAGAAGTCTACGGCCCCACATCCTCAGGATCATCCCCCCTCCTCAGTGCAGATGGGAATACCTTGATCACCGAGAAGGAGAAAATTCTCGAACGCTGGGCTGAGCACTTCAACAGTGTCTTAAATCGCCCTTCCTCCATAAATGATGAAGCCATAGACCGTCTCCCACAAGTCCCCATCAACGAAGCACTAGACGATCCGCCAACACCTCTTGAGACCCAGAAAGCAATTCGTCTGCTATCCAGTGGCAAAGCACCTGGCTCAGACTCCATACCAGCAGAGGTCTACAAGGATGGAGGCACTGTGCTGACTGAGAAGCTCCATCAGCTGTACTCACTCATGTGGAAAGAAGAGACGATCCCCCAGGATTTCAAAGATGCATCTATCATTCACTTGTACAAGCGAAAGGGGAACCGGCAAGCCTGTGATAACCATCGGGGCATTTCCTTGCTCTCCATCGCAGGCAAGATACTTGCCAGGATCCTACTAAACCGCCTCACAGCACACCTTGACCAAGGTCATTTGCCTGAGAGCCAATGTGGATTCCGGAAAGAGCGCGGAACCACCGACATGGTGTTTGCTGCAAGGCAGCTGCAAGAGAAATGTCAGGAGCAAAATGCTGATCTGTTCTCCACCTATGTCGACCTCACTAAGGCCTTCGACACCGTGAGTAGAGAGGGACTGTGGAAGATCATGGCCAAGTACGGATGCCCTCGGAAATTTATTTCCTTGGTCAGCCAATTCCATGAAGGCATGCAGGCTCGAGTCCAGGACAAAGGCGAAACATCTGCTCCTTTTGCTGTCACAAATGGTGTCAAGCAAGGCTGCGTCCTGGCTCCAACGCTGTTCAGCCTCATGTTCTCTGCAATGCTTACTGATGCCTTCAGAGATGGCGATGTTGGAATCGGCCTAAAGTACCGAACAGATGGTAAGTTGTTTAACCTCAGAAGGCTTCAAGCAAAAACGAAGGTCATGACAGACATCATCAGAGACTTTTTGTTTGCTGATGATTGTGCCCTCAACGCTGGATCTGAAGCTGACATGCAACTCAGCGTTGACAAGTTTGCTACTGCCAGCAGGAACTTCGGCCTTACCATCAGCACGAGGAAAACTGAAGTTCTCCATCAGCCAGCCCCAGGGAAACCCTACGTTGAGCCCAACATCACAGTCAACGGTCAGAGACTCAGTGCGGTGGAGTGGTTCACATACCTTGGCAGCACACTGTCACGAAATGTGACCATCGACGATGAAGTGAACATCAGGATTGCAAGAGCAAGCGCAACTTTTGGTAGACTCAGTGCAAATGTCTGGAACAGAAGAGGCATTAGCCTTGAGACCAAGCTAAAGGTCTACAGAGCAGTAGTTCTCCCCACACTACTGTACGCCTGCGAAACTTGGACAGTGTACCAACGACATGCCAAGAAGCTGAACCACTTCCACACAACATGCCTCAGGAAGCTACTGAACATCAAGTGGCAAGACAAGACCCCAGACACAGAGGTGCTCGCAAAAGCCACCCTTCCCAGCATCTTCACCATCCTGATGCAGTCCCAGCTTCGCTGGGCTGGACACGTGGCGCGCATGCCAGACCATCGGCTGCCCAAAAGGCTCTTCTATGGCGAGCTGCAACAAGGGAAGAGATCACACGGAGGTCAGAAGAAGCGCTTCAGATATACTCTGAAAGTCTCTCTGAAAGCGTTTGATATCAACCCTGACTCCTGGGAGGAATCTGCAGTGGACCGTGACAAATGGCATGCTGCTGTGCACAAAGGCGCCAAGTTGTGCGAGGCCAACAGGACTGCTGCAGCTGTTCAGAAGAGGCAGGCCAGAAAGTCACGGGCAAAAAAGCTCCCTGACAATGGTATGCCTGTCTTTGTCTGCCCCAACTGTCAGTGAACATTTTGTGCGCAGATTGGACTATTCAGCCATCTGCGCATTCACAGATAGATTCATGAGCATCCTCCCCCCCACCCCACCACCACCCTCCCCCAGCTGGATGACAACGATGGTCATCATCGATCTCGATGGACACACACCATGTGGCCTCAGTTGCATGCAGGTCATGGAGCACCAGGACTCTTTATTTTTTTCTTTTAATTTTTTTCCTTTAGTGTTTCACATGTCTTCTTAATTCATTGGCCAAAAAAAATTTTGTTTGCTTTTTTTTTTTTTTTCACATCGATTTTCCAATAAATGCACTGTTTGTTTCCTATGTATTGTTATCAGAAACAACTATGTATTGTTCTAAGTACAAGTGATCATAGTTGACAATTCTTGTTTCATGGACAATGTCAGAAATGAAATACATGTATGTAGGTGTCTGAGTTTTTGGTTGCTCAAGAGAGAGAGAGAGAGAGAGAGAGAGTGTATGTGTGTGTGTGTGTGTGTGTGCGCGCGCGCGCGTATGCATGTGTGTGTATGTGTGCGAGTGGGTCATGGTGTAAGTTCCTTATGAGGAAGTGGGGTTTCATTTAGAAAAAAAACATAAACAAAAAACAACCTAAGTCAGTTATAAGTAACCATAAAAAGGCTAAAAGTCGATGTCAGGGCACATGCAGGAAAACATCTACTATGTTAATTGACCAGAAAATCTGGAACAAAATGAAGTAAAGAGAACAAAGTCCCTGATACTAAACATCTAAGTTAATTAACCAGAAAATCAAGAACAAACTGAAGTGCACCAAGTCCATGACATTAATCATCAGCTCAGTTAATTAACCAGAAAATCAAGAACAAAATGAAATGCACAGTCCCTGACATTAATCATCAGCTAAGTTAATTAACCAGAAAATCAAGAACAAAATAAAGAGAAGTGTACAATGCTGCTGCTCTTTCTTTGGTCTGTTTATAACACCCCAACCAACCACACAAAAGATGCCATCCCATTCATATGTTACCCAATCTGACACTGAGTAAAAGATGACCAGAAACAGAGGTCACCTGACCAACAGAAAAAAAACATCTCTTGCGAAGATTTTTCCTTCTGAAAAGTAAGATATAACTGGTCATAAAAAGACCTGTTGCATGTTATTGTTAAATCTGTGGAAGAGGAATGGGGTAGTATGCGGTCAGATGCAGTAAGTAAAATATTGTGATGTTTCTCATTTCCAGAACATAATAATCCACTGACTGGTTCCTCTGTCTGGAGACTTACCTCTTGCTCATCCTTGACCAGCCAGGGGGGGAGCTCATCTTCCTCCATCAACCGTGGTTTCCGGTTCGGGTCTTTGGCTTCATTGCGCCGCCGTTCAATGTCCATTTTCTGGTCAACACAATAATATGTCACTTTCAACATATTCTACACAGAAAGTGGGAAAATATGCACAAACATGTCAAGGGATTTTCAACACAAGCTCTCTATTTGGTTCATCGCTTCATGCAAGCATTTTATTGAAAGGTATCTGCTTTGATTATCATGAGCACACTCACGAATCTTTCACAGCATGGGTACGTTAAGTTCTCATTCCTAAAAAAAAAAAAATAATAAAACAAAAAATTACTGGAAGTTTGTTTACCTGTACTCATTTCTCTCCACTACCCTTTTATTCAATTCATGCATTCCCTTTCTGTGGACATGTCTGATCATACACTTTCATCAACAAAAATTAAAGCTGTTGCAAGTTGAGACCATACAAAATGTATAGCTTAACCACTCAGCTGCATCTGTAACCTGCTGGAACGCAAAGCAAACATTGCCCATACCTGGTAAAACTCAAATTCCTCCTCTTCCCGAGCCAACATCTGGTTGATGGTTTCATCATCTGGCACTTCATCCTCCTCCTGTAGGTACACACAAAACACAGGGTTAACTTCACACTTTGCTGTCAGTGTCTTCACACTTTGCTGTCAGTGTCTTCACACTTTGCTGTCAATGTCTCACACAGGGTGAGCTTCACACTTTGCTGTCAATGTCTTCACACTTTGCTGTCAATGTCCTACACAAAGTGAACTTCACACAATGTCTCACACAGGGTGAACTTCACACTTTGCTGTCAATGTCTCACACAGGGTGAGCTTCACACTTTGCTGTCAATGTCTTCACACTTTGCTGTCAATGTCTCACACAGGGTGAGCTTCACACTTTGCTGTCAATGTATTCACACTTTGCTGTCAATATCTCACACAGGGAGAACTTCACACTTTGCTGTCAGTCTTCACACTTTGCTGTCAATGTCTCACACTTTGCTGTCAATGTCTCACACAGGGTGAACTTCACAGTTTTCTGTCAATGTCTTCACAAAGGGTGAACCTCACACTTTGCTGTCAATGTCTCACACAGGTTGAACTTCACACTCTGCTGCCAATGTCTCTTACAATGTGAACTTCACAGTGTGCTGTCAATGTCTCACACAGGAAAGAACTTCACACTCTGCTGTCAATGTTTCACACCAGGTGAACTTCACAGTTTTCTGTCAATGTCTTCACAAAGGGTGAACCTCACACTTTGCTGTCAATGTCTCACACTTTGCTGTCAATGTTTTACACCAGGTGAACTTCACAGTTTTCTGTCAATGTCTTCACAAAGGGTGAACCTCACACTTTGCTGTCAATGTCTCACACAGGTTGAACTTCACACTCTGCTGTCAATGTCTCTTACAATGTGAACTTCACAGTGTGCTGTCAATGTCTCACACAGGGTGAACTTTACACTCTGCTGTCATTGTCTCCAGTGTATGAATCACGCTTCTTTTCAATGAAATAACTTTTCTTTAAATCCG
This sequence comes from Babylonia areolata, assembly GCF_041734735.1. Taxonomy (NCBI): domain Eukaryota; kingdom Metazoa; phylum Mollusca; class Gastropoda; order Neogastropoda; family Buccinidae; genus Babylonia; species Babylonia areolata. Next base: position 25,504,629 of record NC_134895.1, read on the forward strand.
CATACAAACCAACATAGAAGTCTCTTTCTCTTTTTCAACATAACAAATCACACATTGCCATCGCCATTAAGTCTACACACAAGCCAACACAGAACTCTCTCAACTGCGATCATCACCAAGTTTTCATTCAAACTAATAGAACTCTGTCCTAACAAGACCACAGGTTGCCATCACCACTCACCTCCTCTGCAGTATCCTCTTGAAGTAGGATGTTCTGCAGGAACTGGCGTCGCTCATAGTTGGTGGACTTGTTATCGAACATGCCAGCCTGGATGACCTTCTCGTCCACATTCAGCTTGTAGCGTGCCGCTGCCTGGATACGTTCCTCCACACTGTTCACTGTCATCAGCCGCAGCACTCGCACCTCGTTTTTCTGACCAATGCGGTGAGCTCGGTCCTGGGCTTGCAGGTCCTAAGGGAAACAGTCTTTTGTCACTAATGTCAATGTCTACACCACCTCTCTCTGCTTCATAACCAGCAAACTCCCAGGTTTGGTTCCTATATGTGGTTGATAAGAACACCTACTGCCAACGGTAAAGTTTCCCACACACTCCACACCACACACACACACCTTTGTAACACACTAAACACAACCCACACAAACTGCAAAAGTGTTAATCTGAAAATAGCATCCCCTTCATTAGTACAAAAGAGCATCACAATACATTCAACTACATAAAAAATTCCACTTGAATGTAATAGTCAGCAAGCTTGAAGTATTAAAAATTCTGCAATACAGCATACCAGGCATGAGATTGAGAAATTGTGATTGAGTCTGAAAGGTGGGGGGGCCTGGGGGCCACAGAAGGCCCCCAGTGGGGGTCCATGAAGCTGAAGGTTTTTCTCAACTTCAAACCATAAAATCTGCACTTGCGGGCCACCAATGCTGCTGAGGTATTCCAACCCACAGAAGACAAAAAATCAGTCCAATTCTTCCTAAACTGAAGTGCTTTTGCTTCCAAACCTGTAAAGTCAGCCTTGGGGGCATGATTTTCAAAATCATGTCTCATGTGTGTGTGTGTGTGTGTGTGTGTGTGTGTGTGTGTGTGTGTGTGTGTGTGTGGTTTCAATGCAACTCTGTGTATGTGAGAAAAGAGAGACAGACAGACAAAGAGATTGAGAATAGGGGTCGGGCTGGACATGGGAGGAAAGAGTTCAAGTTCATGGAGGAAAGAGTTAAAGTTCATGTATGTGCACTGCTTTAAATACAACTCTCTGTGTGTTAAACTCTTTGTGTCAGTGTGTGTGTGTGTGTGTTTTCAAGGAAAATGTTCTTAGCACACAAGTTGGCACTGTACCAATATAACTGACCATCTGGTCTCTTCAGCTGTAGTCTCTGTTCCACTGACATGCATGTGTGTTGGTTGAGGAAAGAAAGGGGGGAAGTGGAATGACTGGGGGGAGGAGGTGGTGGGTCTGTGACTGGTTATATCCCTTCCAAGCAGTCAAAGATTTTCAGTTGTAGCTAGTGGTCAGTGTCTTGGCTCAATGCCAAAATTGCCACCCACAAGTCATTGACAGTGGTTTCATACCCCCCCCCCCCGCCCCCCCTTCCCTCAGCACTGGCAGAAGACTCAAGAGAGAGGGTACCTCAGCAAATCATGGAAGTGAAGTCTGCAGGAGGGGGACGGGGGCTTGGGGAGTGACTTTTTTCTCTGAAATCAACTGCTCTTCTGCTGAAAATAGCAGATCCACTGAGAGTTCCCAAACATGGAATCGCGCGTGCGTGCGCGTGCGTGTGTGTTCAGGGGAGAAAGAGAGAGAGAGAGAGACAGCAAGCGAGCGTGAGTGTGCACACGCATGTGTATGTGTGGTTTCAATTCAACTGTGTGTAAACACGAGAGAGACAGAGAGGGAGGCAGATAGAAAGAGAGAGGAGATGGTAAGAGGAAAGAATGCAAGTTCTATTTGTGCATGTGTATGCACTGCTTTCAAATTCAATAGATCCCTCTCTCCGTGTGTGTGTGTGTGTGTGTGTGTGTGTGTGTGTGTGTGTGTGTGTTTTCAATACAACTCTGTGTGTATATGCAAGAAAGAGAGAGAGACAAAGAGGGAGAGAGAGGCAAAGAGACAGAGAGAGAGGGGGGAAGGTGGGAGGAAAAAGTGCAAGTTTGTATGTGTGTATATACATGCATTGCTTTAAATATAATTCTCTGTGTGTGTGTGTGTGTGTGTGCGTGTGTTTTCTATCTCCGTGTGTGTGTGCTTGAAAGAGAGTGAGTGTGTGTGAGTGTGCATGCACATGTGCATATTATCAAGCTCTGTGTGATTGTGTGAGTGCTCATAATATTATGTGTGCACATGTGCAAGTGTGAAGGAGAGAGAGATAAAATAAGAAACAGAGTATGTGCATATGTGAATGCAGTCATGTGTTTTGTTTTGTTTTTCAAAGTGTGTGTGTGTGTGCGCACGCGCGCACATTCAATTCAGCTCTGTGTCTGTGCGTGCGTGCGTACGTAACTTGGTCTCAAATCTAAATACATTGACTCTTGCCATGAACTGTCTGTACTACAGAAGCCTCGGCTGTGTCAGAAAAGGCACAGACGTCAATAAGTTGCTACAAAGTTTCTGTTTCAATCACAACACTGAATGTTACTTGCGCATACAGTGGCAAACATTGGCAGCTTGTGTGAATGAACAGAGGGTCAAGCAGATGTACCCACCGCCCTTGTGGCTTGACAGGGATGGAGATCGCACACACTGATGCATCTGTGTGTGCGCGCAAGTTTGTGTGTGTGTGTGCACGCGCGCGCTCACATGTCTGTGCCGCGTGTGTGTGTGTGTGTGTGTGTGTGTGTGTGTGTGCGTGTGTGATCGACGGCATGTGTGCATGTGCGCGCTTTTCACAGTGCGTTAGGAAACTTCTGGACTTCGATTCTGGTGCTCTGACAAGTCACTGGATCGCCTCTCTAGGTGTCAACAACGACGCTTTTGAAAGACCATTCCGTTTTCATTTTTGACAGATCATCGGTAAACGATATAGAACGGCCCATTGGCTTTTTCTTTCTTTTTTCTTCTAGAAAACAGATACTCCGTTTTTAATGCAAATGTGAAAACAGATTTCCGTGCCTAGACTGATGAGTTGCACCCAAACAATCTGACACCAATCACACTTGGCCTTGCCCACGGTGTCAATTTTGTGAATGACGTTGCCTACCCGTAAAGTTTTTTTTTTTTTTCACGATCTCATCTTGCCAGACCCAGTTTCACTTATTATTCACTCCTTTATCAATCTCTGCTGCAAAAACCCTCTAATCCTTTGTGAGTTTTCTCATTTTGTCAATGACTGAAGACAATCGACGAAATCAGGCATCTTTGCAGGTTGTGAAGCCTGCGAGCGAGTTTTGTAATTCTGACCGAATACGGATAAGCTGAATGATGACAGAGGAGCAACGGAACACTTATTCTCAATTGGTTCGCTTATCCAAACATGGGGTATTTTAGCAAACGCTGTGGGTCTGTCTTGTCTATCAGTCGGACAACGTTCGTGCAACCTTTGTGGGTCAGAACCCCCCCCCCCGCCCATTTTCTCAACGGACTTACGCGAATCTTAAAAATGGCCTCTGGAGCCAATTTTCAGTCGGAAATCCGACTATAGTCGGAAAAATCTCATGCCTGCATACACACCCAATAATTAGAATAGACGAGGATTTTTTTTAAAGACAACAGAAAAATTCACCAATGGACCAAAAAAACAAATTTCGCTCTTATTCTGTGATTAAAAAAAAAAAACTGACAAAAACCATGAAACAATGCAGAAGAACAGCATCAGACAAGAGGCATGGCAGCACTATCCCACATTGTTCACACAGCCGATTCTGTCCCCTCAAACACTCCACTGGTGTTGTGAAGCAAACCCACCTGATGAGGGTTCCAGTCAGAGTCAAAGATGATGACAGTGTCTGCAGCCTGCAGGTTCAGGCCCAGGCCCCCAGCACGCGTGGACAGCAGGAACAGGAAGTAGGGCGAGTCCTTCTTGTTGAACATCTCCAGCAGCTGACCACGGTCCTCAGACTTGGTCATGCCGTCCAGCCGTAGGTAGCGGAACCCTGCAGGCAGCACATGGAGGGGTTCGGCTCTCATTTTGCACAAACTGTGCTAGATTTACAGTAATGTATAACCTCTACCCTCCACACTTATTTTGCACAAACTGAGCTACATCAACAGTCATGTATATAACCTTTACCCTCCACATTCATTCTGCACAAACTGTGCTACATCAACAGTCATGTATAACCTTTACCCTCCACATTCATTCTGCACAAACTGTGCTACATCAACAGGCATGTATATAACCTTTACCCTCCACATTCATTTTGCACAAACTGTGCTACATCAACAGTCATGTATAACCTTTACCCTCCACATTCATTTTGCACAAACTGGGCTACATCAACAGTCATGTATATAACCTTTACCCTCCACATTCATTTTGCACAAACTGGGCTACATCAACAGTCATGTATAACCTTTAACCTCCACACCCATTTTGCACAAACTGTGCTACATCAATGGTCATGTATAACCTTTACCCTCCACACTCATTTTGCACAAACTGGGCTACATCAAGTCATGTATAACCTTTAACCTCCACACTCATTTTGCACAAACTGGGCTACATCAATGGTCATGTATAACCTTTACCCTCCACATTCATTTTGCACAAACTGGGCTACATCAACAGTCATGTATAACCTTTACCCTCCACACTCATTTTGCACAAACTGTGCTACATCAATGGTCATGTATAACCTTTACCCTCCACATTCATTTTGCACAAACTGGGCTACATCAACAGTCATGTATAACCTTTAACCTCCACACTCATTTTGCACAAACTGTGCTACATCAATGGTCATGTATAACCTTTAACCTCCACACTCATTTTGCACAAACTGTGCTACATCAATGGTCATGTATAACCTTTACCCTCCACACTCATTTTGCACAAACTGGGCTAGATCTGCAGTAACATATAACCTATTTGTTGTCATTTTTAATCTAGAAGCACTCCTATAATTACACATCTGTACAGTGATCATTCTTCATCTATGCACTGTAAAACAACACACGCACACACACATCATTGTTCAGTTCAGCTGCTCGAGGACACATCACTGTGTTTAGACAAATCCAAAAACACTACACCACATCTGCTAAGAACCCAACATGCTTAGGCCTTGGGGGATAATAAAATAAAACAAAATAAAACAAATAAAATAGAAATAATAAATAAATGCAGAAATCAAAACAATGATAACTAAATCTTTCAAAATTATCACATTAATATCTTGTAAAGATGTGAGTGACAGAACAAATTATTCTAGTTTTCAATCATGTCCTTCAACAATGAAATGAATATGGAAAGGTGATGAGATGAGATGACCCAATTAAAGGCAGTACAGACTGCATTATCAGAATAATTACAGGATACCTCATTAGTAGTTATCAAATTACTCCACTGAAAACTACAAAAAATTTAAGCACACATATAAACAACATATTACACCTCAGTCTTCATGCAACAACAGAACATTCCTGCAGACAAGAACCTGCCACACAGACAATTTACTCCTGCAGACAAGAACCTGCCACACAGACAATTTACTCCTGCAGACAAGAACCTGCCACACAGACAATTTACTCCTGCAGACAAGAACCTGCCACACAGACATTTTACTCCTGCAGACAAGAACCTGCCACATTGACAATTTACAGGTGACTGTCCAAATCCTTCCCCCTTTCAACAAACACTAAACAGCATTTTATAGGTGAGTGTCCCAATCCTCCCCCCTTCCCCATCTCAATACCAAGCCGAACTTTACACAAGACTGTCCAAATCCTTCCCCCTTCCCTGTCTCAACACTAAGCCATACTTTACAGGTGACTGTCAAAATCCTCCCCCCCTTTCCCCCTCTCAATACCAAGCCAAACTTTACACAGGACGGTCCAAATCTTCACGCCCTACCCTGTCTCAACACTAACCCATACTTTACAAGTGACTGTCAAAGCCCTCCCACCATTCCCCCTCTCAACACCAAGTGGTGGTGACCCACCCCTGTAGAGAAGGTAGTCCTCCATGATGGACATGAGGGAGGTCATCTGGCAGAACACCAGACACTTGTGGCTGCGGGCCTGCAGTTTGGGCAGGATGCGGTCCAACAGCTCAAACTTGCCTGACGACCGGTACAGCTCAGGCCTGGGGACAGTTTCACCTTCAGTTTCAGTTTCTCAAGGAGACGTCACTGCATTCCAACAAATCCATACACACTACATCACATCTGCTAGGTAGATGCCTGACCAGCAGCATAACCGAGCGCATTTAGTCAAGGCCTTGAGTGGATGCTTATATATTTGTATACCTATGAGAGTGGATTTTTCTGCAGAATTTTGCCAGAGGTCAACACTTTCATTGCCATGTATTCTTTTTCAGTGTGCCAAGTGCATGCTGCACATAGAACCTCAGTTTATCGTCTCATTCTTACGACTAGACGCTCAATTTTATTTTCCAGTTAAACTTGGGAGAAAGGGCGAGAGCAGGATTCAAACCCACACCCTCACGGACCTTCTGTATTGTCTTAACCATTCTGCCACCTTCCTCCTGGACAGCAGACAGCAGTGTGTCAAGTTGTCGACTGAACAAGACCACCACTAGGCTGCATGCTATTGCCGCAACAACTGGCTTCATCTGATTTCATTATAAACAGGCATGTGCCTTGTGAAATTGAACAAAATGTATTTGTGAGCAGTATCTTGTTACGAATCCAGTACACAAAATTTGCTACTTTTTTTTTTTCATGATCAAAAGTCTACTGAAAGAGCTTCAGACATTATTTGTATTTGTATTTGTATTTCTTTTTATCACAGCAGATTTCTCTGCATGAAATTCGGGCTGCTCTCCCCAGGGAAAGCACGTCGCTACGCTACAGTGCCACCCTTTTTTTTTTTTTTCTCCTGTGTGCAGTTTAATTTGTTTTTCCTATCAAAACAGATTTTTCTACAGAATTTTGCCAAGAACAACCCCTTTTGTTGCCGTCGGTTCTTTTTATGTGTGCTAAGTGCATGCTGCACACAGGACTTCAGTTTATCGTCTCATCCAAATGACTAGCGTCCAGACCACCAATCAAGGTCTAGTGGAGGGGGAGAAAATAGCAGCAGCTGAGCCGTGATTCGAACCAGCGCGTTCAGATTCTCTCGCTTCCTAGGCGGACGTGTTACCTCCAGGCCATCACTCCATTATCATCCACACTTGCCTTCCGCACTTGGACATTTCCTTCTGGTAAAAATTTACACAGGATTGCATAGTATAACAAAGTTACAAGAATACTTTGTTTTATGACTACATGACTGAAAAGTATAATTCTATGTGGTACTCATCCCATGAAAAAAAAAAACAGGACAAAAAAAAAAAGTTACATGAATACTGTGTCCTTATGACAACAACATAATTTCAAGTTAAATTCAATGTGACACTCATTCTATGAAAGCAGGACACATCCAAATAAAATATCGAGTTCACAAACACATGTCAAGGACCAGATGATGATCAATAGCTGTCCTGAAGTGTTTGTCATAAGTCACAAATGGGTTCAAAAGACTGCAATGGACAGAATGATCAATAGCTGTCCTGAAGTGTTTGTCGCAAGTCACAGATGGGTTTAAAAGACTGCAATGGACAGGATGATCAATAGCTGTCCTGAAGTGTTTGTCGCAAGTCACAGATGGGTTTAAAAGACTGTGATGGACAGGATGATCAATAGCTGTCCTGAAGTGTTTGTCGCAAGTCACAGATGGGTTTAAAGACTGCAAAGGACTCACCCCGACACAATACCCCCAGACAAGCCAGCATGTTCAGCAAAGGCTTCTTCAATGTGTTGGAACATGAAGGGATGGTTACAGATCTTACGGAGCTGCATGATGGTGTTCATCAGTGTCTTCGTGCCGCCCTTGCCCTGCAGTCACAGAGAGAAAAACTTGGTGTCATTTAGAGCAGTGCACAACCATACGTGTGTGCTGGGTATAGTATGTGTTGGGGTGGGTGGAGGGGGATGTTGTGTGTGTAAGTGTGTGTTTGTGTGTGTGTGTGTGTATGGTGTGGTGTGGTGTGGTGTGGTGTGGTGTGGTGTGTCTGTGTGTCTCTGTGAATGTGTAAACATGTGCATGCATTCTCAGTCAGAAAGGTGAAGGAGAAAAGCAGAAAAGAAACAGCAGAAAGCCCAACAAGGAAGAGGGGACATCAGAAGACACAGTGAGTAGGGCACAGACCTTCTTGTCTTTCTCAGAGCCATCAGTCAGCAGCACCCCTTTGGTCTGCATGTGGTTGTAGATGAATCGCTGCAGGGCCGACATGTCGCATTTGATCACATATTCCACCTGTACACACAGCAAACACGCTGCCTTCACCTTATGCTCAGCAACTCCAAACGATTTGCTTGCAGCAGCCAGTACACTCATTCTACCCCACAGCTACATGCCTGTTACAACTCTCCCTGGACCAACACAATATGAGACCACTGCAGAAAAAAGTTTGGTTCACTAAAACAGCAAAAACAGATGGAGAATTGTTGATTTAATCGGTCAAACAAAGCTTCGTTTTCATGTATCTGGAATCTGTAAATGGTTCAGTTTAGAATGCCAACTGTAACAAGCAAGAATGTATGAAATTAGAACAGTGTGTTGGTACGAGAATACTTGAACCTGGTCCACAGGGGAAGTAATCATGGTACAAGTTAACTCGCACCTGGAGTAGAATAAGCTGTACACATGTATGCAAATGTTTCCACCTGCAGTTCACCAAGTCTGACATTGCTGCTGCATTAGGCTTAACCTTCTCTACATTTTAAGCGCTGTACAAACCCCACCCCTTCCCCAGAAAACAGATGCAAAGTTTGTGTGGGAAAAGCATACAAGTAATTTAGGATTCATTTTTGTGAATCAGCCTGAATAAAAGCCTGCACCACAGGAATGCAGAAGACCGTATGTTCTTATAATCCCACAGTTGATTTACAAGATATGGCAATAAACAAATCCCACTGAATTTTTTTTCTTCTTCTGTTTATTTCTTGCTAAATTTGTAAATCCCTCAGACAAATGTTTCAATTCATCCATCTATATCCTGCTAAATGTGTGAAAAGACCATACCCAGCACTTGCACTGATAACCCAGGACACAATGTCACCATTAACCCATGTCATAATGTCACTGTTAATGGTCACAATGTCACCTTTAACCCATGTAACAATGTCACTGTAAACCCATAATGTCACTGTTAACCCACGTCACACTGTCATCGTTAATCCACGTCACAATGTCGATGTTAACCCAACACACTCACCATTAACCCACATCGCAATGTCAAAACTATCCCACATAAAAATTTCACCATCAACCCACGCCACAATGTCATCATTAACCCTTGTCACAATGTCACCGTTAACCCATGTCACAATGTCACCACAATGACACCGTTAACATAATCTCACCACGAACCCATGTCACAATGACACTGTTAATCTAACACAATCTCACCATTAACCCATACCACAAAGTCACCATTAACCCACATGACAATGACACCACAAAGTCGCTGTTAACCCACGTCATAATGACAGTTAACCCACATCACAGCGTCACCACTTCTCACCTTGTCAGGCAGCTGAGACTCCACCTCTTTCTTCAGACGTCGCAGCAGGAAGGGGCGCAGCACTTTGTGCAGACGTCGGATGATCAGCAAAGTTTCTTCCTGGTTCAACTCCACCTGCACGCATCAGGTGTGGGGGGTGTTTTAAGGACTGTAGCACACTTCTCTACACATCTTCTATACATGAATTGTTGCTTACACTTTTTATTATCTTCACAGTGAGACCAACATCCTGGGAAAAAAAGCAAAAACTTCAGTTATTTCAGGTTTCCTATGTATCGTCGTATTTACCATCATCACAGTGAGACCAACACCCAAGGAAAATAGAAAACACAGAAGTTCAAAATAAGTGCCATGTTATTTGTTCACAAATATGGCCAGAGTTATTATCTCCATTGTTCCTCACTCCTGCTGTTGTATTTATGAATATTATTAGAAGACCTATAACCCCAAAACAGAACAGAGAAACTTTTTTTTTTTTCTTTTTTCAATAATACTTAATAAAGACAAGAGAACTACAGGCATTCTAGATTTGTAAGTTCATACTACTATTCAACAAGGAATCCCACAATGCTGCTGAAGCAACCACAATATACTTCAATACTTTCTTCTTTTTTTTTAAAGTGTCATAAGTCTGAACAGACTTGCTACTGACATTTGATAATCATTTCAATTACACACTTCAACAGTTAAAACTCTGTACATTTTTGTTCTCATGTCCATTTAAATGAGCCAAAGCAGATGACTTAATAACTGTATCTAATATACCCTATGCTTCCAAACACTGCAGTTTGATATCATCACTTTAGTAAGTCACAATACACAGCCAAAGTGGAAACCTTTTCTCCAGTCATTGCAAAGGGCGCGTTGAACCACTGTTCAAAGGTTGCACAGGACTTGAAGATAGAAGGCAGCAAGAAGTTCAAGAGAGCCCACAGCTCTGGCAGCTTATTCTGTACACACATGAAAACATATGCCAATTCATTCTGCACCAACATAAGCATGCAAAAAATATCCAAAATAATTTGGAAAGCAAATGAAAAAAAGTTATCACCAATAATTCATAAACTCTCTCACACGTGGAAAAATTCAGGGCAGGGAAATCTTATTAGACTACACATGTACATGTCTGTCTATTATCTAGCTTTTAATTTCCATTACAGTTTATACATCTTTGTCCAATATCCACAAATACTAATTTTTGTTCCTGTTCAATATAATGAAATCTGCTGGATAATCCTACATAAAATGTCTGAAGGTCAACGTAATGTTAATGCATGTTCATCAAATGTTCACTGACTGCACCAGTCACACAGAAGGGGCAAAGTCCACCTGTAGAAAGGTGTATCTCACCTGTAGAGGTGTACCAGTCAGCAGGAGACGGTTGGGTGCTGTGTAGTACGTGTTGAGGATCTGTGTCAGCTTACAGTGGTGGTTCTTCATGCGATGACCTTCATCAATGATCATATATTTCCAACGGATCTAAAAAAAAAAAAGTAATAAAAAGCAACATTCAGTTTGACATGAACATCATTCTACTACCTTCATATTTTAATCAAAACTTATTCACAAAAAAAAACAACCCAAAAAAACTATCAGCATATTGGCAACAAAGTAATGTCACGTACACAAAGCCACCAAAAGTCAAAATGTTCAGTCTTCCAAACATATCAATCTTATGCGGCCAAAACCAACAGTTAACAAAATATGTGGAAATAATATCATACTAAGCATCACACAGTGTGACAGGCAGAACACAGATCAAAACTGACAGACATGGAACAAAAACTGTTGACTACCAAAAAGGAAATCTGTCTCCATAAAATGAAATTTATAATAATACGCTCACTGTAACTAACATGTGCAACAAGCACAAACTATTGGCTATTCTGCCTTGCATTAAGTTCTAGTCAGCTCAAGGCAGATCTCTAGAAGCAAGAGGATGGGAAGAACGGTGACCAGAGAACTGACTTCCTCTCCTCAGACAGCCCAGCACAGAGGGTAGAAAATAAAACCTCTCTCAACCAGTCCCAACAACCAAACTTGTCGAAATGTGAAGCCAAATTAGCTGTGAAAAAAAAAAAACCCACACCAAAAATTGGGGAGGGGGCAGGCAGGGGAAACAGCCACCAAAGAAGAGATACGGACAGAGCATTCTCATAATAAGGAAAGTTTTGTGGGTTTTTTTTTTCTCATCTGCTAGCTTTAAGTTATGCCTACAGCAGCCTGTTTTGTGTGCAAGACTAGGTATCTCGAGCGTCACCTTTACATGCTGCACTTGTGAGTCAGTCCTTATGCATGATGAAAACCACATCCATCATGATTCATATTACCCCCTCTGCGTGATTTTGACTCAAATTGCTGTTACCTTTACTTACTGCACTCACAAGCCACAGTGATCATGCATAAATAAAACCACATCCATACTGATTTTCATCACACCCCGCGAGTGATTTCATACCTTGGACTAACAGCTGTTACCTTCACTTACTGCACTTGTGAGCCACAGTTAACATGTGTAAATAAAACCACATCCATGATTGTCATCACCCCTGTGAGTGGTTTCCTACCTTGGACAGCACAGCCTTGTCCTTGATAATGTACTCATAGGTGGTGAGAAGGACATTGAAGCGAGAGGTCTTCAGCTGTGGAGCCACTCCACGTCGCACGGCCGGAGACCCTTTGTACGGGATCTTCACCACCGACGGTGCCCACTTGTCAAACTCCAGCATCCAGTTGGACAGCGTCCTGTGTTGTCACACACACCATTCTCTCCGTTATCAACATATCCACTAAAGTCAAGATCACATGTAAACCAGGGAAAATGTAGGTGAATGGACCAGAAAAAATGAAAGGAATAGATGACAGAAAGAAAAGGAAAAGCCAGGAACAGACAGACAGAAAAATGGAAATTCCTGTAACAGAATTCCAAGAAGATGGGGATACTATAAATGACTGAGACAAAACCCAGCATCCCCACATGAAAGATATGGATGCAAATAATAAAATACAATAAAAAATACAAAGACAGTAAAACTTTGTACTCATAATGAAGACATATATCTTTCTACACAAACACACTCACTTTATGATGAAAAGTATATTTTAAAATATCTTAAAATGTTTATTTGTGAACAGAAGAATTATCCAATATAAAAAAAAAAAAGCAAATAAAAACATAAAGAAAACCCCGCAACAAGCAACAAAACATTCCACACACAACAAGCAACTGACACTGCATACTAACAAGAAAGCCACAGTCCAACTCACGAGAGGGGCACAATGGTAAGGTACGGTACGTTGACACTACATACTAACAAGACAGCCAGAATCCAACTCACGAGAGAAGCACAATGATGAAGTAGGGTCCGTTGACACTACATATTAACAAGACAGCCACAATCAACTCACAAGAGGGGCACATTGATGAGGTAGGGTCTGTTGACACTACATACTAACAAGACAGCCACAATCAACTCACGAGGCACAATGATGAGGTAGGGTCCATTGACACTATATACTAACAAGACAGCCACAATCAACTCACGAGAGGGGCACAATGATGAGGTAGGGTCCGTTGACACGTTTCTTCTCCATCAGGTAGGTGATGAGAGCGATGGTCTGGATGGTCTTGCCCAGCCCCATCTCATCAGCCAGGATGCCATTCAGGTTGTTGTTGAACAGAGACACCATCCACTCCAGACCCTTCACCTGTGTCCATCAGTCGCACACACAAAACAATCAGTTCAACATGTTCAATGTCACAAATCTAATCTCATGTACAATCACTGCACACCCATCACCATCTTTACAGCTCACATCACTTTCTGAATCCAAGTTGTTCTTATCTATACAGAGGTGGTACATATTTCACTGTTCACAAATGCCTGGATTGAATGGGTGGTGGCTGGTGACGACGGAAGGGGGGTGTAGGGAGTGAGGTTTGGGATGGAGCGACTTGGCTGAAAATGCCAGACTCCACTACAGAATGACTCCTTGATGAAACTTCTGCAAACTGCTTCCCTTCCCACCACACCTTTTTTCCTTAACATCTTTTTCATCATTTTACTTTTCTATTTCCATACTCTATCCTGTAATGTTGAAGCACTGACTGTATGCTGATTGCTCTGGGTCGTAAACTTTCACAGAAACAATGAATAATAAGTTAAAGAGCATAAACAGAAGCAAGACAGTACAGCTGAAAGACACTTATATGGGTAGGAGCGCCTGATCTTTTATTATTTTTGTTGTACTGAAAATCAGCAGCCATAGGGGTAGATGGGGCTCATCAGTCTTGGAAGACAGCTCATCTAAGAGAAGGAAAACTCGATTTCAAACCTCCGCTGCCTTGCGGGCATACCCACTCATAGGAAAGGCTTCGGGAATCAACCCTGGGGAAAAATCCAGGCAGATGGAGTCCGTTAGCCTCAGCAGGCAGTCCTTCCAAGAGAAGGAAAACTCCCAAAGAAAACCCGGCCAACTGTAAACCGTTACCAGAACAGATCACCGAAGACGGCGCCACAGTGGCCTCTCTAAGGGGCGTGATCTAGTCAAAACCAGCTGTGCACGCACTCTACGACACATGGCTACGCAGACAACGTTAGACCGATGTGGTGTCATCTTCCTGGACCATGGCTGGGGGGAGATGGTACCGGGCCCTCAGCCTCAAAGGGGCCCATCCACTACTACCAACCACGGACGCGATGCTTCCCAGACTCTTTGGGGAGAACAGACTGGAGCACATGGGCAAGCAGCACTTCGTATCGTCCACTGGAATGCAAAAACTCTCCTCCGCAGCAGATTCCGAAGAGGCTGGGTCACCCTGAACAGAGGCTACCAGGCACACCAGGATCCCATCAGGACACTGGAGAGGAGACACCAGACTACCATCTACCACCTTCGCACAGGACACTGCGGCCTCCAAGCACACCTGAAGAGGATTGGAGTGGCAGCCACATCCCTATGTGATTGCGGCCAGGCTGACCGGACCCCATTCCATATTCTCCAAGACTGCCCCCTATATGAGAAGATGCGGCAGCAGTCCTGGCCTGGGGGTGCTGACCTCAACACTAAGCTCTAGGGGACGGCAGCCGATCTTCACCGGACATCTGAGTTTGTGGCATCCCTTGGACTTCAACCCTGACTGCGTAGCTGTCGAACGCAAAAGAAAGAAAGAAAGAAGCAGCCATAGGCATTAGCCCAAAGCTGCTTAACCGAAATACATTAGTTCATACTGAAACGCTGGAACATAATGGGAAAAAATCTATTTCAATAATATTTAATCGTCAAAATGCCAATATGGAAGTCCATATAATACCCCCAAAAATCCCAGTAATGCAGCAGATCCACTGTGTCACTGTAAAGTCCTCCACAGCATCTCAAATGTGCAGGGGGAAAAAAAGAGTTAAAGCCTGAACAGACCTGATATTCCTTGAGCTTTCCGTTGACCATGATGGAAGCCTGCTCGGTGACGGTCTCTGCCACAGTGTGGGCCAGGCTGTAGTAGTTGTGGGACCCAGAGGATGACCCATGGTACTCGTCATCGTCTTCCACCCTGGCAGTTCTGTCAGAGTTTAGTCAACAGTACCAACACTTCATCACTCATACACACGTCAATTGACTGTCTTTTACAGTTCTGTCAGAGTTTAGTCAACAGTGAAAATACTTCATCACTCATACACATGTCAAGTCAACTGACCACCTCAGTTTAGTCAACAGTACCAACACTTCATCACTCATACACATGTTAAATGACTGTCTCAATTTAGTCAACAGTATCAACACTTCATCACTCATACACACGTCAAATGTTTGTCGTTTACAGATTTTTAATTACATATTTTAACACCCTGGCAAATCTGTCAGTTTAATCAACAGTATGAACACTTTACCACTCATACACACATCAAATGATTATTGTTTAGAGTATCAAATACCTACTGTAACAATCTAGCATTTCTATCAGAGTTTAGTCAAAAGTACTGATGTTTAATCACTCATACACACATCAAACAGTTGTCATTTACAGTTTTAGGTAGCTACTATAGTGATTCAGATGAGACGATAAACCGAGGACCCATGTGCAGCATACACTTAGCGCACGTAAAAAAAATCCACGGTAACAAAAGGGTTGTTCCTGGCAAAATTCTGTAGAAAAATCCACTTCGATAGGAAAAACAAATAAAACTGCACGCTGGAAAAAATAGAAAAAAATGGGTGGCACTGCAGTGTAGCAATGCGCTCTCCCCAAGGAGAGCAGCCGAATTTCACACAGAGAAATCTGTTGTGATAAAATGAAATACAAATACAACAAATACAAATAAACCATCTCACACAGTACATGGATTGGCTTAAAAATAAACAAACCAAACATATATCAAGGCACTTTATTCTCTTATTTTTAATTTTTAAATAAATGTATCAACATGTCCATTTCTCTATGAGCTGAGTGTGACCATATATAAAATCCAAAAGCAATTACAAAATTGGTCAATATTCAAAGAAAATTAAACATATGAAATTACCAATCTCACAATCATAAAATGATTATATCCTCCACTTCCTCCTATCCATCTTACAGCTACTTTTTTCCTCCCTTTGGAATTCTTTCCAGTTTTTCAATATAAAACAGTAATTCATCTCGATAAAAACAGGGCAAAAAAAAAAAGGAAAAAAAAAAGAGGTGCCAACATGCATACAGCACTTATTTTTCCATCCCCATGTCAGTATTTCAGGACAGCCCAGCATTCCCACAGATACTCTGGGTTTGGTGGGTGTTGTTCTGTTTGATACTTACAGTACAGAATCCTCATTCTCCCCGTCGTTGGTGTCCATGTTTTCTGTGCTGGGCCCTGCCTGCCGAGACGACTCATCCTCTTCCTCCTGCAGGCCACACAACATCCACACAAACATTATTCTGCTTCAAGCATCTGCAGAAAATACCAAGAGTGATGGAGATTTTTACTGTCTTCATGAACACACTGATGCATCTGTTATCAGACTGAGCATTATATTTCACCTATTTAAAAAAATTAGAATAAGTTTGGTTGTTTTTGTTTTTTTTGTTGTTCCAACCCAGTCTTTAGAATAAAACTATCAAGATTACATAAGCACCATTTATGGTTTGAACTTTAGTGTGTGTACATGTGTGTAAACATATAAAGTGTAGATACTGTAAGTAGTGAG
Source organism: Babylonia areolata (assembly GCF_041734735.1). Classification (NCBI taxonomy): domain Eukaryota; kingdom Metazoa; phylum Mollusca; class Gastropoda; order Neogastropoda; family Buccinidae; genus Babylonia; species Babylonia areolata. Next base: position 25,521,454 of record NC_134895.1, read on the forward strand.
TGGGAGTGTATGCACACATGCATTTTAGTGTACATCACTACATGTAAAAATGTGTCCACACATCCATGTTTATCTGTTAAACAATGACATATACGTGTGATCTGCAAATTATAAATCTGTATTAAAGTAAAAAAATAAAAATAAAAAAAATAAAAAAAATAGACAGGCTTAAAACGGAAAAGATTACAGATAAAAAATCTGATCGAAAAATGAAAGCACTCAAAATTACCTCCTCACTACCCTCCTCGCCTTCCTCCTCCTCCTCCTCCTCTTCTTCGTCTTCCTTTGGTGCAATCTGCCACCTGCACAATGAAGAAAATGATTTAAACATATGGTGAAAACCTTAGAAAACAACAGCAGTTAAAGGGACCCAAGGAAAGATGGAAAAGCAGTGAGGGAGGGAAGGCAAAAATGAGGAATCAGTCTTCAGTGTATGATTAAAACATTGACAGAATTTCTAAATTAGTATTACCAGTTTTCCCAACACAAGGCAGCATTAAACACATTGCAAGTTTGGTACAAGAAACATGTACAGAGATATACCTCTGACAGTAAAAACTTAGAATATTTACACATACAGCCAACCACATGCTCACTGACACACACATACACCTATCCATACGCCCAGAGTGAAGCCAGCCAAGCTGACAGAGAAGCAGCAAACTCACAGAACACTCACACATACTGCCAACCACATCCATTCAACAACACACACACACACACCCATGCGCACATGCCCACAGAGTGAGGCCAGCCCAGTGGGCAGAGCAGCAGAGAACTCACAGAATGCATACACTCACTCACACAGCCAACCACACAAGCTCACCAACACACACACACACACTCGCCAATGTACAACCCCCCCCACCCCCACCCCCTACCCTCCCGTGCACACACACGCCCATAAAGTGTGGCCAGCCCAGCAGACAGAGCAGCAGTGAACTCACAGAACAGACATACACACATACAGCTCACCATACACGCTCACCAACACACACACACGTTCACCTATGCACACACACCCATGCACACACACGCCCACAGAGTGCGGCCAACCCAGCAAACAAAGCAGCAGTGAACTCACAGAACACAGACACTCACACATACAACCAACAACATACGCTCACCAATGAACACACATCCCCATGCACACACATCCCCACAGAGTGCAGCCAGCCCAGCAGACAGAGCAGCATTAACTCACATGGCATTCATCTCCAGCCAGGCCTCCAGCTGACTGGCCAGGGGAGCCTCCTCCCCCTCCAACACCTGCCCCGTCTCCATGTTCACCACCTTCACCCGCATCTCCCCGTTGCTGCCCTCGTCCTGCACACACATACCCACAGTCAGATGTTTCTTCTCTTCCCTGTCATGTCAGCATGTCAATTCACTCTCTTCCCAGTCATGTCACCACAGTGTCAATGGTAAAATATCAACATTTCACTGTTTGACATCTTTTGTGGCATGGGGGGGACACGGAGTAAAAAGCATCAATATTTTAAACCAAAATTATCCTTTGATGCCTTTTGTGGCATGGGGGATTCTGAGTAACCAGTATCAATATTTTAAATTAAAAAAAAGTTTGGTCTATTGAGCGCACTGGTATATAAGCTGCACCCACTAAATTTTGGAAAAAATTGAACTTCATACATATATAAACCGCACTGGCTTATAAGCCGCACTTATTTCCGGTACTGGAACACATACTGATACTACAGAAAAGCTGTCAATACTGTAGGTTATGAAATAAACACAAGCGGGAACAACACAAAGAAAATCAAGCGAAAATACTGCTAGTGCCACAAAAAAATAATAAATAAACACAACGAAAATAAGATCCATAATTTAGGGATAGTCACATTTATTCAACGTCATCCTGCTCACTGAATCCACTGAAATCTTCGTCTTCAGTGTCCGAGTTGAAGAGAACCAGCACAGCTTCCTCCGCTATCTTGTCACTGACTTCAGCCTCGCTTTCACTTCATGAATATGAACACAAAGTGGAGGTCGCTGCTGGTTTGCCGCTTGCACTGTCGTCTGCTAGGTCGATCGTCTTCAATTTGAAGGCTGCATCATAGGCATTACGTCGCGTTTTCGGCATGATGAGAGTGCACGCTTGAGCATAGTGGAACTGAATGCTGATCTGAAGGCTTTAATGTGTGGGGATTTGATTTATAAAACGTGAAAAGTTTGCACACTATCCTGAAGCTCATCCAAAAATTCATGGACAGAAATCTTGATTTTGGTGAGTTGAAGGGCAGCTAAGAATAGACGAGAACGTGACACTCCCGGGATCGTTAAAATCCTCAAATAAGCCGCAGAGGTTGAAGCTGGGTTAAAAAGTCGCAGCTTATAGACCGAACGTTACGGGGGCATGGGGGACTCTCGAGTAACCAGCATCAATATTTTACACCAAAATTACTCTCTGATGCTTTTGGGGACATAAACGATATTCAGTAACAGCATCAACACAACAACAGTTTATACCAAAATTATCCTTTGATGACTTTAGGGGCATAAACAATATTCAGTAACAGCATCAATAGTTTAACATAGAAATTAAACATAAACAGCACTGAAAACAAGTGGCAACAAAAACAAAAAAACACTTGTATCATCTTGTAGATTCAACTTTTCCCATTCTGATCCATCTCCACATATTCAAGTGCACTCCACATATTCAAGTGCACTCTTCTCCCTATTTTCAACAAAATGTTAAAATCAAGCACTGATTTCAGGGTTAAATCATTTCTTTGGGATGGACTGATTTCAAAGATCTACAAATTTCGGGCATTCCATAATAAAACATTGAAATGTGTTAATCAGTAAAACATCTTGTTATGTCCTCACAGCTGCCATTATTTTATGGAAAAATATATGTAAACAGATGTGTATGCTGGGCTTAAATTTAGCTCAGCACACTGTGTGTCATTTGACCTGTTTACCATAGAATCAATGTGTTGTTGTTTTCTATTATTAATGGAAACCCAAATACCTCTCCCCCCGCACCTCCAAACAGCCACCCAACATCCCAAATACTCAAACACTCCACACATACTTGTAAAGTTATGCTTAGTTTGGTCACCACACTCCATGACATATGAAATGGTTTAGCTGTCTGTGTGTGTGCTGAGTGTGTGTTTATGTGTGTGCAACTGCAAATCACTGTGTCACTGCATGCATACCAAACAGATATTGTGTGCATGTGTGCCACTGTTTGCAGTGGAAAGACCACCTAAGATTATAAGAAGAACAGAAAATTCAAGGCATTCACAACTTGACTTTATTCTGTAATGCTGAAGCACTGGTTGTATGCTGAGTGCTCTGGATCATAATCTTCTACACTATGTTACAAACTAACATAACAGGAAAAAGCAGAAACAGAAGCAAGGCAGTATAGCTGAAAGACAGCAAATCTACCATGTCACTGTTCAGTCTGTGTTGATTTGGGGGCAAACAGCTCTACAATGTCACTGTTCAGTCTGTGTTGATTAAGGGCAAAAAGATTCCTCTTCATTGTGGCCATCAAAATCTTCACATTTACAGATATCTCTCAGACATACGTAGAGTTACTGTACAAGTCCACTGCCAATACAGTGCCTTCGTCAACCCCCTTTGTGTGTTGATCACTTTGATTATTTTCCCCAAAACATAATCTGCACAGGATCAACAGCAATGGTTAAGGCCTTCTGGCCAGGATGAAGCCAAACAGGAAATGTCTTTTCACTAAGTTGCCGTGAATTTTGGCCAAGTTTACATCAGTTCAACATCGTCCAGAAAATGACACAAAATGACTTTCCAATAAACTGAAAATCAAAATGACTGACTTGCTGCCTTTTTGATAGGTCATTTCAAATTTGTACACTGACCAATCAATGACTGACTCCAACAAAGCTAAACCCTGTCACGTGGGCTGCCTGGCTGCAACATTATTTCTCAGAAGCTGAAGCCTTTAAATGACCTCAGACTTTTCTGTTTATTTTTTGTTTCTTTGGCTGGAAAAGCAAATACTTTTTTTCATTCTAAAAAGTCTGTACAAAAATGAAGCAAATCAAGCAAACAAACAAAAAAACCAATAACAGAAGAGAAGAAAATCCATGCTCATACACTTTTGTTTTAAACACTGGAGCACTGCTGGCTATAATCTGAACACAGCCCCAAATTTCATGACTGCCATGATCATGAGTTGTTTACAGGTGTGCATTAATGTGTGTGTGCATTAACGTGTGTGTGTGCATTAACGTGTGTGTGTGTGTGTGTGTGTGTGTGTGTGTATACAAAAATGTAATCGCTATAGAATTGCTCCCAGTCCTTTGCTCATAGCATATAAAAATGAGTTGTTGTTCTTTAACCAGTCCATTTTGTGACATGATCTAATCTTTCCCAGCCAATTTCTCCTTCCTTTAAAATCTACAAAGCTTAAAGTGACTTGATTATGAGCAGCTCATGCTTGAAGAAGCTTATGCACGGAAAGCATGACATTCAAATACAACACAGGAACTGTATTTAACTGACAAACTCAGAAATGTCAGAGCATGACATTCAAGTACAACACAGGGACTGTCTTTAAACTGACAAACTCAGAAATGTCAGAGACAGCAAAATCAGCAAGCCAACCACATCTTGAGCAAGCAGCCCAGAGGGAGTATGTGGGTGTCACTTACTTTATCTCTTTCTCCTTCTGCTTCCTGTGAGGAAGAAAGACAGAATGAGCATGAACAGTGTGCGGGGCAGTGCCATGTTGTGAAGGGATGACATCAAGCAGGGATGAGATACAGGTGATAAGTTGCTGGTCTGACAGAGATGATTCACCAGGCTCACTCAGGGGGCCACATACATTATAGTCTCATGGGTGGGAATGTCAGATTTTTGTCATACTGTAAACTTGTTAATACCGAAACAATTATAAATAACATGGATGTACTCCCACCCCTGTCGTCTTCACCTTTCAACACCAACAGCCTGCCTGAACACAAGCGTTTCATGGATGTGGGTTTTTTTTATCATCTTTATAAAGTTCTAATGATACCTGGATATCCTGATTTTTTAGCCTTAATTTTCCTTGCAACTTTCCATTGTTGCTATCATTCACTGCTGCTGTCCTCATTTTTCTACTATGTTTGTTGTTGTTTTCTATTGTTGCTGGCTGTCATCATTCAGTTTCTGGCTAAAGAACACTTCTTTCCCAATGTCTTTTTGCTGACTGTTTATTTTTCGAGCCATACGCATAAAAAAACTTCAAGGTCATCACACTAAAACAAAATACTCTGACCATTTACTCTTTCTAAACTGTTTCTTCAATGCCAAGTTCAACAGTCCTCTGTTTCACCATCACTGACTTCTGTTTCACATATTCACATAACTTCATGGAAACAAAAAACCACACTCTGCTGTTATCCAACGCATTCAAAATCAGTTGGCACATAAGTGAAAATCCCAAATATGTTGATTTTCATCCTTTCATGTCATAATAAAGCATTTTTTCAAATGAACATTTCCTCAAGTAGTTCCACAGCAAATAAAAGAGGCCCATAAATGCTAAAAGCTGAAGTTTGGTGGTACAATCAATCAGAGCTCAACATGAAAGCATTTCCATCTCTCAAAAATGCAGATGAACTCCAATTGAAAACCAAATTACTCCCAGAATCCTGTGATCAATGGTAACTAAGAAAGGTGCAAAGGAGTTTAACAGCAATCACAGGAAAACCACAACTTTTTCTTGTATGATTTTGAGGCAGAAATACAAATACTTATTAGTTGTGTGCCCACCCATGAAGACTTCAATCCTGTTAAATGGTTCTGTGCCCACCAATGAGGACATTTCAATCCTGTTGAATGGTTCTGTGCCCACCAATGAGGACATTTCAATCCTGTTGAACATTTTTTTGTGGCCACTGAGGACTTTTCAATCCTGATCGATGAGGAATTCTCAATCCTGATGTATGGTTTTGTGCCCACTAATGAGGACATTTCAATCATAGTGAATGGTTTTGTGCCCACTTATCAGGAAATTTCAATCCTGTTGAATGGCTTTGTGCCCAATAATATTAGTATTAAGGACTTTTCAATCCTGCAGAATGGTTCTGTGCCCACCAGTGAGGATATTTCAATCCTGCTGAATGGTTTTGTTCCCACTGAGACCATTTCAATCCTGACAAATGGTTTAGTGTCCACTAATGAGGGCATTTCAATCCTGGTGAACACCTCTTTATGTAACCATACAAAATGCATGGAAAAACAAGCAATGGATACAACCAAAAACAAAAGTCCAGTCTTTGTGACAAATGGTCTAAAAGTCCAGTGCTACACATGAATTGTTAAGTCCAACATTACACACGTATTACAATGTCAGTCCTAATAGTTCAGCATTTCATTTTTCACCAAATTAGTAAACAAACATTCATTTCAAACCACATGATATTGGATTTAAGTCAGCACCTTCCCTTCACTTAATCTTCTCCTTTACAATTGTTTCCACTGAAGTATACTGATACGTGTAGAAGATTAAGATATTTACTCCCTGAACATCCAAAGGTAAAAACTGGGGCAAAGCCAGAAATACAGAATGACAAATTTTGAAGCCAAACGATGCAACATGTCTTTCTAAACTTCTGGGAGGAGGATGGAAATAAGAAAATGTAGCGATGAGTTGGGAGAAGTGTATGAGCAAAGAAGTAAAGACAGCAACAAGCAGAAAAGCCAAGAGACAAAGCAAAACCCTGCTATTCAACCAGTCTCTTGGTGGCTGTAGAACCGTCAAGAAAGACACAGAAAAGTGAAAGGCTCAACCAGCCTGAAGAAGGAGCCTTAATTCCACATCAACCACATTTTCTCAAACAGATCACACACTGGCCGAGCAATGCCATGAATGTGCTGCAAGATCAGTTTTACTTCTTTTTATTAACACAGGCCACAATTTATTCAAAAAGAGCTAATGGAAAATGAGGGAATGTTTAGCTTTCCAAGTTAACACCACTATCATTTTTTCTTCCTCCCTAAATTCAGATGCTAAAATAACCAAATTAATTTGCTTGCTGTTTAATTTCAAACTGCTGCTTGGTTCTTCGACCATAAAACCTCAATCAACGATCTTATTCATGCTTTCCTGGAAGCTGACTAAATCTTCTTGACAACAAACACTGACCACAAACAAAACTCACCCTCTTCCTCTTTCTCCTTTTGGCAGCCTGGTTCTTCTTCTTCACCTCCTCCTTGTGCTGCTTGACCAGGTTCATCAGGTTGGACACATATTCATCTGTCTGGGTCAGGAGGTAGGCCAGGCGACGATCCTTCTTTTGATCAATCAGACGACGGTAGCCCTCTTCATCTTCTGCCTGGAAATCAGAATCACAATTGTTTCAAAAACAAACAAAAAATCAAACAAGCAATTTAAAAACTAACGAAATAAATGAAATAAAACAAGCAAGTTTCACATACTAAGTGTATCAAATGTGTAAAAAAAAAAAAAAATAATAATAGTAATTAAAAAATGGAATAAAATAAAAAAGCAGTATCTCAAAGTTCTTTGGGTGTTTAACTCTCACTAGGTGATACAGCAGATGAAGAATGGTTTTAAATAATATATAATCCTTCTTTCCAACATCTATTTACTCTCTCCTCAGACCATGACAGTTTACCATCAAAGATACTAACAGGTTGCATTATCTGGCCAAAGAAACTGCAAATGTCATCCTTATCCAAATTATGCTGTAGTTCACCCAGAGGAGCATAAGTCATGTCATCATGAAAAGTGAACTATCCAAGCCAGAAACAGATCACTCTATCTAGGGACAGTAAGGACCTTTCTTGATCCAGAGAAAATATGGGTACACAGCAACTCAGCATTTTATCAATCACTGTATGGTATAAACTTCAGACGGTGAAGTAAATTCAAGACTACTGGTTACAAAAAAAATGCCAAACCCTCTCTATTCGCAATCAAACTTCGCAGTACATCCATCCCTCTTTCCGGCTCAGTCAGGAACCTCAGCATTGTCCTTGACAACACACTGTCCATGCAAAAATTTATCAGTCATACATGTCAATCCTGCTACTGTCAACTGCGATGCATCAGCTCCATTCGGAAATATCTGTCCACCGACGCAAAATCTAGACTTGTCGTTTCTCTCATTCTCTCTCGCCTTGACTACTTTAACTCCCTATTGTCTGGTTTGCCTGCTTCATCCATTCAGTCCCTTCAGCGCATACAAAACTCTGCTGCACGACTTGTCCTCAGAAAGAAAAGATCTGAGCACATCACTCCTATTTGCAACATCAGTTCCATTTGGAAATATCTGTCCACCAACAGAACATCTAGACTTGTTGTTTCTCTCGTTCACTCTCGCCTTGACTACTGTAACTCCCTATTGTCTGGTTTGCCTGCTTCATCCATTCAGTCCCTTCAGCGCATACAAAACTCTGCTGCACGACTTGTCCTCAGAAAGAAAAGATCTGAGCACATCACTCCTATTTTGCAACATCTCCATTGGCTCCCTGTCTCACACAGAATAAAGTATAAGATAAGCACTCTATGTTATAAATGTATTCACAAATCTGCCCCTTCCTATCTTTGTGGCTGCCTTCACCTCTACACTCCATCTCACTCTCTACAATTGGCTTCGGATCCACTCTGTTTATGCATACCCAGATTCAAACACTCCACTGTTGGACGCCGTTCTTTCTCTTGTCTCTGGACCTTGTATTTGGAATGAACTTCCTCTTTCACTTCATCAGGTCTCTGCACTCAGCTCTTTCAAGTCTGGCCTTAAAACCCACCTCTTCACAAGATAGCCTCCCTCCCATACCTCTTCCTTGTCTTCAGTTTTCTTCAGTTTTAGAGTTATGCTTGCGTGTGAATGACTGGTGTGAAAGCACTTAGATTTGTCGCTGCATAAGATTCAGCGCTATATAAATAAATACTATCATTATTATCATTATTCATTCTCTCGCATGCACCAAACACAAATATGCTGAGTCACATACACATGCATACAAACATATACATGCACATGCATGCACACACACACTCTCACATATATACAAGCACACTAAAAGTAACACACACACACACACACACACACACACACAAGCCATAACAAAAATCCAACTCTGACTGACCATCAAGCGACGCATACGCTCTTTCTCAATACGCTCTTGTTCCTTCTTCTGTTCACGCTCAGTGTTGGCGTGGTGCATCATCATGGCTTTGTTCAGCTTGCCAATCTTGCCCTGGATGTTGCGATGGAACTCCTTGAACTCCTTAGCATGTTGCAGCACACTGTTCAGATATTCCTGAAACACAAACCTATCTATTCTGAACAGATCACAAAGTTGATGAGATCTATCACTGAGCAACAGGTTCATTCTAATTCATTTCACAGCACAATCATTTCAAATTCTAGTCACTATGATACAGGGAACAGATTTCAAGATACACTGAAATGGGGAAAAAAAAAAAAAAAAAAAAAAAAAAAAAAAATATATATATATATATATCATAATTACCGACATTTTTTTGAAAAAATTGAACGAAAATAAAGTAATTAGTTTTACAGATACTAACTTTGGTGACATATAAAAAGGAAAAGGAAGGGTATTACAATTACTTACAAAATCCCCCAGAAAACAGAGTATGGCTGCCTAAATGGCTAGGTAAAAACACATAAAAGCCCACTCATGTACATACAAGTGAACATGAGAGAAGCAGCCCATGAAAGAAGAAGAATTTACATAATAAGAGCAGCATGACGAAAACAAAACAAAAAAACCCCTGCTAAACAGACCTGATGTTTCTGTCGCTTCTTCCTCTCCAGCTCCACCTTCTGCTGTTTCTCCAATTTCTCTGTGATGCGCGCCTCCCGCAGTGACTGACGCTTACTGCGCTTGTAGGCTTTGGTGTTCAGGGCCGTCTCCAGGGTCGTGTCCTTACGCATGCTGGCTATCACTTCAGAACGCAACTGTTGACAGTCAAGAGAAAAATGTTCTTAGATCTGAGTATCAGGATTTCTGAAGTAGAAAAGCAGCAATATAAAAAGCATCATCAACCAAATTAATGTACACATTCTACATACGGTTTCAGTTTCAACGAAGCGTCAAAGCTGTGGACTGATCCACATAGGGTACACCACATCTGATACTATAAAAAAAAAAAAATTAAACAAAAGAAAAATAAATAAATAATAAAAAGGATTAGATGCCTGACCTTCGCATAAACCCAATGCATTGCTCAGGCCTTGAGATGCTGCCCTTGGTCATAACATAAAAAGAAACAAAATAAATCATTAACAAAATTGTTCAGCACAGTTAGTAACCTGCCAATCAAACTTCAATTTAAGTGACACACTGCTCAGCGCAATTTTCAACTCGTCAAATAGATTTGCTGCACAACTGACACTGACACCAGGTTATAACAAAACACTGCAGACAGCTGAAGATTAAGTATTCCTCAGCGTCAGTATACCTACCTGTCTTTGGAAGTTTATCAGCCGCAGTGCCCTCAGCTCAATCATGGCCTGGGTACGCATGTCCTCTGCCATGGTGGCTGGCATCCGTGATAATTCCTTGATGCGCTCAGAAATTCTGGCCGCAATTCTGAAACAACATGCAAAAAGAAAAAGCACATGAGCAAAGGCTTTTATTACTTAAATCAAGGACAACCCAAAGATTATATGCAGGCATGTATAAACACAAACATACATATGCACTGACACACACAAATGCACCCACACACATACATACAGTGGTTTGCCAAGAGAACATTCTTTTTTAAAGACACACACACACACAGAGAATACAAATAAAACTTTGACCCTCCATGCTTCCCACTCTTTTTTCCATACAACCATGTCAACAAGACACAGAGAGGACATACTGTAGGATGGCGTACTAGGCATGGTACCGCGCGTAGGCACCCAGCGAACAATTCGAACCCAACAGAGAAAGGAAAGACAGGATCGACTCAGAGGTAGAAAAATACGAACGAATCGAGGGGGCCGAGTCGAAACGAGTACACAGAATGTAAGAACAATGTACATGCAAACCGCATACAACAAAATAAGGCCAAATGAACACGCTTAATAGCCAAAAAAAGCGTTAGACGTGACAGAACGAAAACCTGACAAGATGGCGTGGAGAGCCTTGGCCAAAGGAATGGTTCAGCGCTTATAGCTGTTAGAGGCGTTTGATTGGCTAAGAGCGGGCCAGACTAAGAGGGGCATCTTTCACTGTTAGCCGCGCAAAATTTGGCCAAACAGAGCAAACCATAGGCCTAGTTTGCATCAGTTTGACATGGTACAGTATATGACACCAAACCACTGATTCGAAGAAACGAAGACTTTTAAAAATAACTGCAGCAGTATTAACAGTCACACCACCCCAGACCACCCACCTGTTCTCTCGTTCATTCAGAATGGCGATGGGGTCAAGTCCTGTGGGTTTGGACACGGGCGCAATGCGGTTCTGCTTCTGCTGCATGGCCATCAGCGCCTGCACCGACGGGGGAGGCTGAGGTTGCTGGGGCTGAGCAGGCTGCGGTGGCTGCTGCTGCTGTGGTGGCTGCTGCTGCATCTGCTGCTGCTGCTGTTGCTGCTGCATCATGCTACCCATCCTCTGAGGCTGCATGTCAGAGGGGACCTGGGGGCCGGGCATGCCCATGGGGCCATGCCCCCGCATGTGTCCCATCTGGGGGGGCATGTGCTGCTGGGCTGGGGGCTGTGCCCCCGACACCATGGGTTGAGGGGGCTGGGAGCCAGGGCCCTGCTGCATGCGCATCTGCTGCATCTGGTGTGCCTCCCCTGTGTCCACCACAGATTCTCTTATCAATGTTTCTGAGCCTTCCAATACCAATCCACTTTCAATACCAACAACAAAATAGTTCACTGCTTTCCAAAATCCTAACCCTCTCTATCATCACAAAGAAACCATTTTCAATACCAACAACACAAAATAGTCCACTGCTTTCCATAACCCCTCTCTATCATCACAAATTAACCACTTTCAATACCAGGAACAGAAAATATTCCAATGCTTTCCAAAACCCTAACCCTTCTCTATCATCACAGAGAAACCACTTTCAATGCCAAGAACAGAAAATATTCCAGTGCTTTCCAAAATCCTAACCCCACCCTATCACCCTCCCAGCCTAAAATATAGATGCTACTGACTATGAACAAATGGTATTTATAAGGTTTCCATAACAATTAGGAAATAGCGTTGATGTATCATGCTATGTATGACCAGGACTTTCAAAGCAGGCAAGACAAATCATATTTTTACTCTCAAGATCACAGGTCACATATGTCGTTCAAATTAAAGTCCAGCTTGCCTGACATGAAAAATGCCTCACCCTGTTAAGACCTTGCTTATCTTACAATTCTATTCAACTTAACTTTCTGTTCTCTGAATGTTATCACAAATCTTATTCAAACAGAAATGATATAATACTTTAGAAAACTAGATATTCAGAACGATACAATAATTAAAGTTTTGTACTTCAAAGGTAATGATGACACAAAAACAACATGGTAGAATATATTCACACATAGACACATATGAAGTTTGCCTTCAGTTCCATAAAATGATACGACTTTTTTTTCTTCCAATGTTACAAATACATATCCAAATCTATGTCTTTTCTTAATAGTAAATTTTCTATCTAAAATTACGTTTAAATAACATACTTACAGTGACCCAACTAGAGCAGACTCCGGCAGGGGTCTGATATTCCTGTCCTGTGCAAACTACTATCCGCCTATGCGGAGAAAACGAAAGTAACTACGGCCGATAACCTCCCAGAAGTAGGTAACCTCCCCTTTGTCCCACTGGCTAGCGCCCTCTTTTGATGGCAATATGCCATCACCAGCGCAGCGAGCAGGGAGAACAGGAAGCAGGGAGGACGGGAGGGTCTTAAATTTGGGTCACGGTAAGTATGTTACTTAAATATAATTTTAGATAGAAAATTTCCTTTTAATTACACATACTTAACCGTGACCCAAGTGATGATGTCAGGAACATGGCAATGACAAGAGATCGAGTCACAAGAAATAAGCGGCTGTATAAGCATACGTGTAGCATGCACAGATATACCCAAGTAAATGGGTAAGTGTGCATAATCAGTAATGCAAAGGAATCTGTGTATGCACCTATATATGAGATGTACATACACATATGAATAAAGTGCCAGTGCGTAGATGCAGAGAGTTCTGGGCATTGTGAGCAGAAGGACGCAAATGCAAGTGTGCCTATATTGCTATGTAGGGAATCTCAATGAATAGATGTCAATGAACAGAGATAGAAATATAATTGTACATGTTAATATGAAAGTCGTATAAACCTATCCCGTAAGCACACACACATGTGTATACCGAGGGATAAGTATACATCTATAAGTGAAAGCAGAAATGTGTATAAATGTAGCAAGATATCTCATAGATATATGTGTATATGTGTGTGTGTATATATATATATATATATGTTTTTTTGTTCGTTTTTATTTTTGTTTTTTGTTGTTTTTGTGTGTGTGTGTGTGTATGTATATGTGTGTGTGTATATATATATATATATATATATATATATATATATATATATATATATATATATTGTGATTGTTGATTGTGATAATAAATCAAAAGGATAGAAGGGGAAATACTGTGATTTATTTCCTGTTATTGTGTATAACAAGAAGAGAATGGTAATAGGACTGGTTGCCTGCAGAGGGCTGTGTGCCTGTGTGGGGGCATGAAGAACCCAAAAGTTCAGTCGCCAGTAGCCTGAGAAACAGCAAGAAAGGTGCAGTTGCTGTGCAAAGTTGTGTAAAGTCCATGAATGGGCATCAGGACCCAATGAGAAATCGAAGAAACATTGTTGATGGACAGCACGGGGGGCAGTAGTGACGTGCTGTGTCGGTTACAAATGCGGAGTTGCCTCCATTGGCGTCGATATTCAGCGAAAAGGATGGTGTCTTTAGAGCACATATCCCCTGGTGTGACGTTTCCTCGCTGTAGAGGGAGGAGTGTCATGCTGCGTGTGAGAGTCCGTGGTTCAATGCCACCATAACCGACACAGGTGAATACGGCCACAAGGGGAATAATTATAATGTCCCTTAGTGCCGTGGGCATCCCTACCCGAATCGGTTGCCATCGGAGTTGGTGGCAAGTCCGTCGGCTTGCCGTGGGATGTGCGTCCCCCTGTAGGTGAACGGCAGTCCAATCGCGCAAATAGTTCCTGCAAGAGGACCGACGTTCAACTGTTGTGTGTTGACAGATAAAGGGATAGACAAGATCGGCCCGAGCACTGCCGAGTGGCAGGATCGAGTTATCAAGAGGCACTCCGACGTGGAATTGCCAATATTAGTCTGGGTAACCGTGGAGATATGCAGTGGGGCAGAAAAAACCGGCACTGCCGAAGTTCAATGGGCTGTGCACGCATCTGCTCTGTGGGCAAGGGATGGAGCAGGCGCTAGGTGTGGCATCAGTGCATAATTGCTGCAGCAAGTTCACAATGGGTTGCTGGTTGTTTGGTTGAGCAGCTTGCTGAGACGCCATCAGTGGATGGGAAACAACAGCAACCGGCGGTGTGGCAGATGGGGTCATCACCGTAAAGCTTGAAGGGACTGTGCACGCACCCGCACTGTTGGCGAGGGGCCGTGCCGGTAAAGGGAAGTAACTGCGGCGGTCACCGGCAAGGGTGCTGAAGCAGGAATTGTCTCCCTTGGATCAGAAAATCGGGACAAGGGGAGGGCATCCCTAAGCGCCTCAGTCGCCATAGGATCCGAGACGGAAGAGACATGCCACGTGGGGGGCACGTGAGCCAATGTCACGGCCACCGCCACGGATGCATCGCACATAGGGCCCAGTCTAGCGTGCGGATCCAAAGCCAGTGTATAGTGTTGTTTTCCCAAAGGGGTTATGGCACATTCCATTGTTGACATGGGAAAAGTGATAGAGGAGATCGACTTGGGTGTCCTGCCGACTGGCAGGGCCGAGAAATGCAGATCGCGTCGAGTTCGTTCACGAAATGAAAAAGGAAAGCATCAATGGCACCACTGACCTAAGTATGGGGTAACGTACCCCAAGAAGTCGACCGGAGGAAGCGAAGGAAGTGGAGGAGGCAGCGGGTTGGCGTTTTTGAGAGGGCCAGAAATAGAGGGCCCAGAGTGTCCGCGAATCGATTGCGATCGCGCCTTAATTTTAGCCCGATCTCCCAATCAAACCATATAATTATGTGACCTGGTTCAAGACAAAATTGGACAAAAAACAAGAACGCCAAAGAATCGACAGACAAGACAGAAAATACGGAAAAAAAAACTTAGCCGTATGAAGAGCACAGGAACAGAAGTCATAATGGCTGCCGGAAAAAGAGGGCGCTAGCCAGCGGGACAAAGGGGAGGTTACCTACTTCCAGGAGGTTATCGGCCGTAGTTACTTTTGTTTTCTCTGCATAGGCGGATAGTAGTTTGCACAGGACAGGAATGTCAGACCCCTGCCGGAGTCTGCACTCTTTGGGTCACGGTAAGTATGTGTAATTAAATGATCATTTCAAAAATCAAAAATAAACAAACTGAACTTTCAGAAAAAGAACAGAAAACATGCTAAGTACCTGGGCGCTGTGGGTATCCTGCCATGTGTCTCTTTCCCTCCAGCGCCAGGCGGAGGGACTCTGGGATGGGCTGTGTGCGGGACAGCAGCTTGTAGGCCATGATCTGGGCCCTCAGCTGGTGCAGCTGCACAGCGCTGAATGGGGTCTGCCGCGGACTGGGGCCTCCTGCACGCAACCCGGGCCATGTCACTGGTTCTATCTCTCATACACGCCACCAGCCATGTCACTGGTTTTACCCCCCATACATACACCACCAGCCATGCCATTGCTTTAATCACCTAATCACCCCCATACACACACTCAGACCACAGGCCATGTCACTGGTTTTATCCCCCACCCTCCAATCAATACACACACACTCACACTACCTGCCACATCATTGGTTTTGTCCCCCATCTTCCACCAACATACACACACCACCAGCCATGTCATTGATTTTATCCCCCACCTTCCACCCCCATACACACAACACACACCCCCAACCATGTCATTGGTTTTATCCCCCACCCTCCACCCAATACACACACCAGTAGCCATGTCATTGGTTTTATCCCCCACCCTCCACCCCCATACACACACCAGTAGCCATGTCATTGGTTTTATCCCCCACCCTCCACCCACTCACACCAGCAGCCATGTCATTGGTTTTATCCCCCACCCTCCATCCTCATACAAACACCGCAGCTATGTCACTGGTTCTATACCCCACCATCCACCCCCATACACACACCACAGCCAAGTCACTGGTTTTACCCCCCCCCCCCCCACCCCCCAATCCATACAACACAGCCAAGTCACTGGTATTAGCCCTGACCCTCCACCCCCATCCACACAACACAGCCAAATCACTGGTTTTACCCCCCACCCTCCACCCCCAAACACAAACACTGCCAAAGCCCCACCTGATCATCTATCCAAAATAAGCAAACCTGTATATTTTCAGTCACACATGCGGAAAAAAGAAGAAGAAGAATTGAAGTATGTGACAGAGAATTATTCAAATAGTTTTGATTTAAATGTGGCTGACCGGAAATACTATATGCTGCAATGACTACTTCATGAATTGGTTACATTCTCAGCGGAAGACCTGCTGACCAGCAAGAGAGTTTTCTAGCAGTAGTCCTAGTTTTCTGTCGTCAGACATATCTTTCAGTAGCACAGTCACAGCTTTAAACAAAATTATAATCGTTGAATGTGTACAGTGTTCACCACACAAATTTAGAACAAAACGAACTTGTCCACTCTTTATAGAGCAGGTTTACAAATAGTAAAGAGTGGTAACTCACTCTATTACACAAGGTACACAACTTCAAGTCAATGATGCTTACGCTACCGATTCAGCTAGCACACAGGTAAATAAAAGGTACATTGGAACAAACCCAAACACTTCCTCAAAAAAGGAAGCGCCGGGCCTGTCCTTATACCAATCATTTGACATGTGCACACAGCAGCAAAGACAGAAGAAATGTGCAAGTTGTGTACCTTGTGTAATGGAGTTACCACTCTTTACTATTTGTTAATCATTTCATCTCCTGACCTCATTATTTGTTAATTTCCAGTTGATAAACCACCGCGGCAACCATGTGTTTGTTCTGTATTGTCCATGTGTTCTGTGTGGCTTATTCAGGATTAAAGAGGCTATGCCAGTCTTGAATAAAAGCTAATTTGTGTTTGCACATTTCTTCTGTCTTTGCTGCTGTGTGCACATGTCAAATGACTGGTATAAGGACAGGCCCGGCACTTCCCTTTTTTCTCGAAGAAGTGTCTGGGTTTGTTCCAATGTATCTTTTTATTTACCTGTGTGTTAGCTGAATCGGTAGCGTAAGCATCACTGACTTGAAGTTGTGTACATTCTGTAATGGAGAGAGTTACCACCCATTACTATTTGTTAATCATTTCATCTCCTGGCCTCATTATTTGTTAATTTTTAATAGAACAGGAATGAGACTGGACTGAAATTGACTGCTAAACATTTTTGGAGGTCTTTCTTTCACTCTTTTCTTTATTCACTTTTTTCTTCAAATTCTTTTTTTATCTAATTCACTTCTTTATTCTTTATTCTTTTTTTATTTATTTGTTTCACTAACATAACTGAACCCAGAACAAACAAAGGCGACATAACCCCTGCTCACCCTGAATAGCATCCACACTCTGGTTGGGAGGTCCCATCATGCTGGTCTGCATCTGGCTGGGGGCAGGGGGAGCACCCATGCTGCCCTGCATAGGGGGCGGTCCCTGCTGAGACCCCGGCCCTCCCATCACGGGCCGACTGTGCTGCATGGGGTTCATCCCCCCGGGACCTGGGCCCGGACCATTCGCCCCACTGCTGGACCCACCCATGGTGTGCCCCCCCATGCCCGCCGTTCCCGACATGCCTGTGGAGCTGGCCACAGGTATCCCGCCGCTGACGTTAGCCGAACCGCTGCCGGGCTGCATACTCATGCTGCCCCCACTACCACCACCACCACCACTGGCGGAGGTGGGCATGCCTATGCCGCTGGAGTTGTCACCCATGTTGGGCTGCATGGTGATGTTGGGGCCCCCCATCGCGGGGTTGCTGGGCATGCTACCCGCTGGGCCCATGCCCTGACCCATGCCCATGCCCCCAGGGCCTGGACCCATGTGCTGGCTGCCCATGCTGCCTGCTCCCCCCATGCCCTGCATCCCTGCATGCATGCTGCCTGCTGTGGGCATGCCCTGACTGGGGGGTCCCCCTGACATGGCCCCCATACCCTGGGAGGGCGGGCCTCCCATACCAGGGCTGGAGCCCGCCATTCCTGGAAAAAAGAACACTGGTAAAAAGAAAAATGAATGTAACATTTAGAAACTTCCAAGCACAGCATGAGTGTCTGGATCTGATGCTTATGACTGAAAAATTACGATTTTAGCACAAAGTTTCCTTTGTTCATTTGTTGGTCTTTCTTAACCGACACTGATGACATCTGGGGGTGAGCACACACGCACGCACAAGTATACAAAAATTCAGTTTCATCAATTAATCATAACTATCAAAAAAAACTAACATGACATCAAATGTATGTTTAAGAAGTAGTTATAATTCATAAACCAGTTTAAAATCTCATGCAAGTCTTGAAAATTCAAAAGCCCTTCTGAAATTGCAAAAAAATAAATTTTACAGCAAAGGATCATGGAGCATATACCCATTCTGAAATTCCCATTTATTCTCCTTGAAGAAAAAATCATTGATAATTCTTCTTATTCTGTGTCCATGAGCTGTTACTCATGACATACATTCACTCATCTCTGACAAACACATAACTTGTTCATGTTCTTGTTGCTAATTGTCTATAGAACTGCACAGGGCCATATTAGGACTCTGGACCGTCAAACCATACAAATGCTCAACCGCACCACATCTAACAAAAAACACTAAGAGTAAGATAAACCCACAAAACACAGTTCATGACACAGTATCCCAACCATTTAGCTCCTTACTGGCAAAATAGACTGTCACTAGGCCATGCTCAGGACACCAGCCATTCCGCTTAACAAACATTACAAAAAATCGTAAACAAACAAACAAAACTTCAAAGCCAAACAAAAAGCACATAAAAAGGGCCACATAGGCAAAATAACACTGCAGAATGGGCAGCTACTGAGCTAGTGCCCATCCCAGTGTTTACATCTCACTACCTATTCACCAGAGCAAACAGCACAGATACTCGTAGTACAACATGTGGAAATGAGAACAGTGTCAAGGCTTGCTTTTAAAAAAAGAAAAGGGAATGGACTGGGAAGGGGACAACAGTGAAGAAAGAAAAAAGGCAGAAAGAGTCACTGAGAAAAGGATATTTCTAGCACAGAATTTACAGAAGGCAGAAATGCTATTTATACTTAAAGACCTCCAGCATCCCAATTGGGGAAACACATAACTCTTTATCCCATCACTAAAGCAGCAATCCATAGTTTTCACAGGCAAATGTTAACAAAAAAAATTGCCATTATGATATACTTCATTACTTGCCTTGACCAGGTCCCCCCATTCCAGGTCCTCCAGGCCCCATGCCTTGCATCGGCCCCGACGAGGGCAACCCCCCCGACTGGTGTCCCATGCCCATGCTGGGTGCGCCGGGACTTCCTCCTATCCCATGTCCTGGTCCCATGCTGCCATGGCTGCCCATCATGGGACCTGGGCCTGGCCCACTGGACATGGTCTGACTGCCCATGGGCCCCTTGTTGCGACTGGCCATGGCGTCAGGCTCAGCAAATGCTGCCTCCACTCGCACTGGAAGGCTTGTAAAATCTGGTAGTGGTTTGCTTCAAACCTGTGTATTTGATATTCTTTTTAATGTCTTTTGTTCTCTAAAGTGTTGTTCTTTGAAGTATTTGAAGAGACAAGTGTTGAAAAAGAAAATAGTAAAATACCTTGGAAAAAACAAAGCAATAACTATGTTAACGTATCAAAGATAATAAAATCTAGTAATCAATTTCTCCCTATGCATAACAGCTTGGATACACCCTTGACGTGCTAAAATTGGAGACAAAAGACTGTTGGCAGTGTTGTTAACAGGAATATATAATATATGAAATAATGAATGCATAGAACATCTCAGAAAGTAATTTAGGAAGGAGAATAAAATCACAAAATAGTGAAAACATGACAATGAAATTAATTAATTGCCCCTTTCCTTCCTCTCCCACCCCCTCCAGGACTGACGGCAGGTTGTTCAACCTCAATCATCTGCATGCTGTTACAAAGGTAGAAGAGACTGTCATCAAAGACTTGCTGATGACTGCACACTCAACGCCAGCATGGAACTGAAGATGCAGTGTCATGTGTAAAAATGACTGCTTCTCACAAGCCTACAACAACTTTAGCCTCACAATCAGCACCAATAAGATCAAAGTCATGTTCCAGCCACCCCCAGGAAAGCCATACTAGGAGCCGCATATCATGGTGAACAGGCAGAACCTCCAGGTAGTTGACAACTTCACCTACCTAGGCAGCACGCACTCTCGCACAGTGAACATAGAATAGGTGCTAAGATCAACAAGATCGTCAAAGCCAGCACCACCTTCAGGAGACTCCATGAGAATGACTAAGACCAGAGAGGAGTCAGCTCTACCACCAAACTGAAGGTCTACTGTACAGTGGTCCTTACCACCCTCTTTTATGCCAGCGAGACATGCACGGTCTACAACAGACATGCCAAACAGCTCAACCACTTCCACCTGACCTGTCCCAGCAGACTCCTTCACATCAAGTGGCAGGACAAAGTCCCTGACACAGAAGTCCTGGAACAAGCTGGCCTTTCAGTGTCTACACCCTCTTGCAGAAAGCCCAAGCCAGGTGGGCTGGACATAATTATGGTCAGAATGCCAGACAACCTACTGCCTAGGCAGCTGCGCATCACGAAGGTGCAATGAAAGACTCAAAGAGTGCTGTGCACAAGGCCCGAACAGCATTCACTGCCACAACAGCACCCACTGACTTGTGTCCCTTATGAGGTTGAGCGAGCCTTCAGGGCTCAGACTGGCCTCACCAGTCACCTCCGGACCCACAGCCACATATCTTCCATCTGCCTCTTGAAGCCATGGTCATCTTCAAATCCAAAGGACAAACATCATAATGACATATGTGTGTGCATAAATGTGTGTTTACTTACATTAATAATTTATTTATTTATCTATTTGTCAATATTATCTAACATTATTGCTATCAAAACTATTATTAATGTATTAATTTCTTTTCTTCCGTCTTATTTTCTTTCTGTCAACTATTTGCTTATCTTTATTTCATTTTTATTTCTGTTTTTATCTCTATCATCTCTATTCATACATGAATTTAATGACTTATCCACTTATTTATGTATCTAGATCTTATTTTATTTCATTTTAAATTTTCCCTCAGTGACTAGTTAACTAAATGTGTTGGGTTACACTGCTGGTTAGGCATCTGCTCAGTAGATGTGGTGTTGGGTATGATTTTCATCATTTTGTCAGAAGGCAGTGAAGCCTCCTCAAAATGAACTAATCCTATTCACCATACCAATAAATTGAATAATCATGCTGATGATTAATATTATGCAGGCTTAAATCATGCTACCTTATGTTCTCCCTATAAATATGTGGTCTTATAGCAGAAACCTGAATTATCTTCCTTAGTTCTGTAATTTCTGCCTGTCAAACGTAAACTGTTCTTCCTGAAGTTGAACTTGTAGTTCAGAACGCGTGCCCCTGCAGTCACGAATTCCCCGCTCCATCTAACCCAGTGCCAAATCACCAAGATACGGGGAAAGGACGGGAGGTGTATGTCTGTTCAACCGAAAGTACAGACGCTCAAGATACGTAATCAGCAAACATAGCGGACGGCTAAAACACATGGACTCATGGAGTTTGTTCTGATCACATTGTCCGAAAATGCACAAAGAGCCGAGTACAGAGAAGCCATGTTGGATTCACAAAGAAACACTTGTGTTTAAAAACCTACCACAATACATAAAAACCACTCCTAAACGAATCTTATGAACATGACACAGAAGTTCATGCCATTGTCAAAAAACGAACCGCATCGCTTACCGGTATGCTGATTCCAAGCTCAAAGAGAGACGCCGCCAAGCTTCGTGTATTGTAATCCTGCGGCCTGTGGATAACAAGTGCGCAAACTCATTGCGCATTGACCGTCCAGGGGAGAACACTGTCTTGTTGCAATTTCCGTTTCTGTGGTGGAAGCGGCAAGCTCGAAGAAGTCAAGAAACATAACATAACAAGTGCAAGGATTAATTCTACACAGCTTCTTTTGCGTGGAATAGAGTTGTATGTATTCTTTCAAACAACGCTTTTTTTTTCTCTATTGCAGTAAAATCCGATCGCTTGAGTTAAACCGTTGCTGTCACCGTTTTAATCAGCATTGCCTGTCTTCGACATGTCTGTGCAAGACCCATTTGCCGATCGGAGTCAAGAATATTTTTACCGATTCCAGTTAGACGTCATCTTAACATACGTGTTTCATGAGGTCAGATAATAAAATAAGATTTTAAAGTGGAACTTATCACAGTCTTGTGCTACTTGTCTCACACAGTCCACTTGAATTGATCACCTCTCTCTCTCTCTCTCTCTCTCTCTCTCTCTCTCTCAACCTATTTAGATAAAGATATATTTATTAAACTATATAAAGCATTGGTTACATCACAAGTGGAATGTGGTAATATTGTGTGGCACCCATACCTCAAGAGACAATCTATAGCAATAGAAAGGGTACAAAGAAGAGCAACTAAGTTATTAAAAGAATGCAAATCCATGAGCTATCAACAGAGACTTATATACTTAAATCTGCATTCATTAAAGGGTGGAAGGCTAAGAGGGGATTTGATAGAAACATACAAAATGTTAAATAGCTGGAACTGCGACGGACGAACCCGGGTGTGGCCGTGTATGGGGGAATCTAAATGAGCGGCGTGGGAGTAATGCCACTGAAACGGCGCAGGTGATGGGGCAGCAAAAAAAAAAAAAAAAAAAAAAAAAGTTAAATAGCTATAATGAAGTCAATGTGAATAATATTTTTAGAGTGTCAGAGTATGAGAGTTCAAGAAAGTCAGTGATGAAAATTTGTAAAGAGCACTGTAATACTGAAGAAAAATTCATTAGCTAATAGAATTGCACATATATATGGAATGCACTGCCTGTCGAAACTAAACTTGCACAAAATACTAATGTATTCAAAAATCTCCTTGACATGAATATCAATTTAACAGAAAAATTTATTGACTTTGACGAGTGATTTACAGTACATGTAAAACTAAAAGAAAACATATATGGATATGTATCCCACAAATAAAAGGAGACCAATATTGAAGGTGACATAAAAATAAAAAAAAGGCCGTGAGGCCTAGGCAGTTAAATGCCAGTCCTTACACTACTACTACTACTATTCTCTGAGTCTCTCCCCCCCCCCCCCACCCCCCTCTCTCTCTCTCTCTCTCTGTCTGTCATTCCTCTCTCGCTGTTTCTCATTCCAGGTAATGGCAACAATA
Organism: Babylonia areolata; assembly: GCF_041734735.1. Taxonomy (NCBI): domain Eukaryota; kingdom Metazoa; phylum Mollusca; class Gastropoda; order Neogastropoda; family Buccinidae; genus Babylonia; species Babylonia areolata. Next base: position 25,545,042 of record NC_134895.1, read on the forward strand.
AGACAATATTTAGATTAAAGATATATTTCTTAATACTGTATAAAGCATTAGTTAGATCACAAGTGGAATATGATAATATTGTGTGGCACCCATACCTCAAGAGACAATCTATAGCTATAGAAAGGGTACAAAGAAGAGCAACTAAAATATTAAAAGAATGCAAATCCATGAGCTATCAACAGAGACTTGTATACTTAAATCTGCATTCGAATGATTCATTAAAGGGAAGAAGACTAAGAGGGGATTTAATAGAAACATACAAAATGTTAAATTGCTATAATGAAGTCAATGTGAATAATGTTTTTAGAATGTCAGATTATGAGAATACAAGAAATTCAATGATTAAAATTTGTAAAGAGCACTGTAATATAAACCTAAGGAAAAATTCATTAGCTAATAGAATTGCACATGTATGGAATGCACTACCATTGGAAACGAAACTTGCACAAAATACTAATGTGTTCAAAAATCTCCTTGACATGAACATCAGTTTAAAAGAAAAATTTACTGACTTTGTTGAGTGATTTACAGAACATGTAAAAGAAAACATATGTATCCCACAAATAAAAGGAGACCAATATTGAAGGGGACATAAAAAAAAAAAGGCTGTGAGGCCCAGGCATTTAAATGCCAGTCCATACACTACAACTACTGCAGTACTAGTTTTCTGGAAAAAAAAAAAAAAGTGTATCAATTCCTGGGATGTTATGTTAGAAGTAGATTTCCATAGGGTTTGTTGCATAATTGTGTGGCAAAACAAAATATAATTAATTGATATTTGATAATTGATAAGAAGATCTTGACGTGTGTGTCTGTGTGTGTGCCTTGTAAACTTGATACATTTATTTGTGTATGTCTCTGTGTGTGTACTTCAGCTTAATATGTATTCACACACATACACACACACACACACACACACACACACACACACACACACACACACACACACACACACAACAAAAAAAACAAAAAACAAACAAACAAACAACTTAGATTTATAACCAATAAAAATGAAAATTTATTGACAATTATTTATAAATAATGATAGCACCTCAGTTTGAGAAGACACATCTGCACACCAACATTCAAAATCAAATTCATATGTGTGCCAGAGACACACATGCACAGACGCACACAAGTGTGTGTAGTTTCAAACGCACAGATGTCTTCTTTTATCAGAATCTGAAGCCTGGATATACTTTGATTCAAAGGTTCTGTGACTTGTCATTTCATCATCACTGTCACTATATTATAATATATATTAAGCCCCAGCTCATTTCCAGGAGGAAGTTAAGAGAGCATAATTTTGTGTTGGTATGATTGCAATTTCATAAATGTTAGAGATAATCTAACCTAAAATTATCAGTGTGTTTGTTCCTCTAAAGAACAAAGATTATAGTGTGAACTTTCGATTATTTTTTTTTCCATGCAGTAAGGCTAGACCCCTGAGAACACAAAAGACTTCAGAGGGAGTTCTACAGCCATCATTATGTCATTCATCAGACCTGGCCAAGGACGTAAGAAAAGAGCCTTTGTCAGGAAAAGGCCACAGTGGGATGTGAGTATTGTGCTGAACATTTCTAATTCTGTGTGATAATACACATTGTTATTGATATTGTTGATGTATCATTTTATATGATTTACATTCAATAGTTATGCTATACAGTTATTTTTAAGAAGGATCTTTTTTCTTTTTTTTTCTCTTTTTACAACTTTTTCTTATTCTATTATTAAAGTTTTTAGAACAGTGCAAAAGTCATGTAATGATAAAGCAGAATAATGAATGAGTGGCAGATTTAACAATATGTATTCAAATATATATGTGTGCTACTTTTTTTTCTTCTTCTTCTTTTATATATATATATATATATATTTTTTTTTTTTTTTTTTTTTTTTATACTGATCATACTCTCTCTGAGTCTCTCTGTCCCTCTCTCTCTCTTCCCACACCCCATACTTATGATCCCTTCCTCTGTCTCTCAATTCTTATTCAATTATGATATTGTACTGTAACAGGATTCTGTCAACGATCTGGATTCTTACAGAGCAACACCTGAAGAAATCGTAAGTGATTGTTTTGTTTGTTTTTCCCTGTTGTTTTCTGTTGAATATGCAGTGAATGAAAGTGAACAAATGCAGTCTATTTGTATGCTTCTTATGTTTCTATCTAGTTCAGTAGATGTTATATTTATATCATGTCAATTTCATATAAATCAGATGGCTGTATATATTTTGAAACCAAGGATGGTCAGTGTGAAGGGGGGTTATTTTGATTTCCCAAGATGCAGGTTTTATAAGTGCAGATCTAGAAATATTGTTGTTGAGGAAGGATTTATTAGCAAATGATAAGGACTTTGAAAATTTATGATTTTGCATGTTTCACTTATCCAAGTCCATATTTTACAATTTTGATTTATGGGAAAATGTAAGCTTTAATTATAATTTTTTTTCAAGAAGAAAAAAACTTTAAATTAAAGTTTATGTTGGTTTTCCTGGGGTCTTCCTTATTCAATGGAAAGTGCAGTCATGGCATGATTTTTTAAAACTGTGTTTGAAAAAAAAAACAAAAAAAAAAACCCTAGAAAATCAGGCTGAGAATGAACTTTGTATTCAACTGCATAAGGAATTTAACAGAATTTGTGATTGCGTAATGTTGCTGACGACCATGTTATGTTTAGGCTCAATGTTGATGCGCTTTATTGATTTTTATTATTTTTGTTCAGAGACAAAGAAGAGAGGCACACAAGTCAAAGAACCACATCACTGTCAAGCTTGAAAAAATGAGAAAAGGTCTGGGTTGTTAAGTTCTCTCTCTCTCTCTCTCTCTCTCTCTCTCTCTCTCTCTCTCTCTCTCTGAGTCTCTCTCTCTCTCTCTCTCTCTCTCTCTCTCTCTCTCTCTCTCTTTCTGAGTGTGTGTGTGTCTCTCTCTGTCTCTCTTTCTGTCTCTCTCTGCGCCTGTTTGCTGGCTGACTGTCTCCCTATACAGGTCTCTCTTTGTTGTTTGTATGTGATTTATTTTATTCAATAGCTCTTTCTCACTGTCTGTTCAACACAAAATATATGTCACATACATGTGTATTGCGTTACATTGTGTGTATGGAGAAGAGGCAGGAGGGGGTGTTAATGAAACCATTATGGTCTAAATTGATGTTAGAAAACACATTAATTACATTTATTGTTTGCATGTACACATGATTATTTAACTCCAAAAACGGAGTATAGCTTCATATATGGTGAGGTTAGAACAGTCATGCATGTAAAAGCCCACTTGTATGTATATATATGACTCATGATGAGTGAACATGGGAGTCACAGCCCATGAACAATGAAGAAGAAGACATAATTATCATATGCAGACATTATAGATGTGCATATGTAAGCTTGCATGCACACACACAAATTATATTTAGCAGGCTTTGTTGATGCTTTTACTGATAATTGTGGTCATTGTTTTTCTTGACACATTCTAACCTTAGTTTACAGACAATAAATACATGCAAAAATGCAGCTGTAAGAAATCAACATTATACATGCATACACAGATACTGAGCTTTCTGCTTATCGCCACACTCATGTTTTCAGGACAAAGCTGGTAACAACTTTGGCACAGATCTAAGCACTCACACACACACACTTACTTTCACATGTACTTCAGAGGGAATGGGTTTTTTTTTAGATTTGTTACTCACTCGTTAACCATTGCTGTATGTTTTGTAATGCAGACAACTATTACCTTTTTTTATTGTTTAGATGAGACTTTTCAGACCATTTTGTTTCTTCATCTTTTTCTTCTTTTTGTGTTACATATTGAGCCCAGAGGTGCATTTGGACCCCTTACAGTTGGCTAGGCTGTGAACTGCACAGTTTGAATGTAGTTTGCTTATAAATACAGTAAATCATCCAATATGAACTAGTGTACTGAAGTTTGGAGAGGTTTTTTTTTTTTATTGTTCATTGATTTTTTTTTTGATTTTTTTTTAAACACTTTTCAGAGAAACAAAAGCAGCGGGCAGGGCTGAGCAATGTGGAAGCTCGTCAGGTGGCCATAATGAAAGAGGTGCTGCATGACCAGCAACAGGTGTGTACAGCCATCAGTGTGGACCGTGCTCATTTCTCACCTTGCTGTGTCTTGACCAGCAACAGGTGTGTACAGCCATCACTGGCATCAGTATGGACAGTAGTCATTTCTCACCTTGCTGTGTCTTGACCAGCAACAGGTGTGTACAGCCATCAGTGTAAACAATGTTAATTTTTCACCTTGCTGTGTCTTGATCAGCAACAGGTGTGTACAGCCGTCAGTGTTGACAGTGCTCATTTCTCACCTTGCTGTGTCTTGACCACCAACAGGTGTGTACTGTCATCAGTGTGGACAGTGCTCATTTCGCACTTTCATGCGTCTTGACCAACAACAGGTGTGTACAGCCATCAGTGTAAACAATGTTAATTTCTCACCTTGCTGTGTCTTGACCACCAACAGGTGTGTACAGCCATCAGTGTGGACAGTGCTCATTTAGCACCTTCATGCGTCTTGACCACCAACAGGTGTGTACAGCCGTCAGTGTGGACAGTGCTCATTTAGCACCTTCATGTGTCTTGACCACCAACAGGTGTGTACAGCCGTCAGTGTGGACAGTGCTCATTTAGCACCTTTATGTGTCTGTAGGAAAGACACAGAAACTGAAAGCAGCTGTCTTTCAGAGTCCGCAGGATTTGTAATAGTTATAGAACTGATGGATATCTTGATTCTTTTTTAAGCATACATGTGAAATCTGAACTTACACTTTTGTAATATATATATATATATATATATATATATATATATATATATATATACATATATATATATATAGAGAGAGAGAGAGATTTGTGTGTGTGTGGCTTGTGTGTGTCTGGATCTGAAATTATCAGTGGAAGCTTATTTTTTGATAAATGCTGTTTCCCATCTTTGGTTAGGTGTTTAGGATGAACAGCATGTCTGGCTGTAAAATAATGGGAAGAGAAAGAAACCTTTAATCCATTTGTTGTTGTTCCTGTTTTCCTACAAGCGTTATGTGGAACATTTTAAAATTCAGCAGTCTCTGCTTGTTGTGTTTCAGCTGGATAATGTTCTGACCAAGACAGATCACATGCTGGCTGTTGTGAAAGACCTCTTTGGTGATGATTCGAAGGTGATCTTCTTAAAAGCAGTCAAAATGAGTGGCAGTGTGGTTTTTGGGAGGGGGAATGGGGAGGATGAATGCAGTAAACAATGTGTTCTGAATGTTATCTGCTTATAAAAGCCTGCCAAAAATCTATACCATATGCTCCCTGGTGTTCTATTGACTTTGTTTGTGTCAGTATAACTGTATGGTGTATTTGTATGTGTATGGCATGTGTGTGTGAGAGTATTTGTGTGTGTGTGTGTGTGTGTTTAAGTGTTTGGAGATACGCATTTCAGTTATGAAACAAAAGCTTTGATTATCTTAGCCTAATCTCACAGTCCTATAGGTACTTTTACAATACAGTTACACAGAATATTGTTATAACTAAAATGAAAATGAGGGGTAAAAGTAGTATGCACACTTTGATGTCAGCATTATGTTGGTATATTACTATATATGTGGAGGTTAGGGGGTGCATGGGAGGGGTAGTACCTCTAGAGGGGGGGCTTGTCTCACTCTTCTGGGAGTGGTTCGACCTCTGTTGGTCCCCACCGGCACCCAGCTCTCACTTACGGGTCCTAGAAGCTACTAGCATGCGGCAGTGCCCAACCCCTGGCCAACGGCTTTGACAGGCTGGCTAAACTAGGTGAGGGTAGCCGACGGGTCTCAAACCCTAGGTGAATTAGGGCTTGTCTACCCAAACATGTGAAGACTGGATCCAGCGGACTCTGCGGAAGAAACCTTCATGGTTCAACAGAGAGGAAGGTGGTTGCAGCAGAGCACTGTGGAGTGCTGAGGGCAGGATGAGGCACATAGGACATCCTGGTCATCCACTGCATCCGTTTCCATCTCCAGTCGTCTTGATCTCGTCTTGCCACTGGATACAGACGTTCTGGGACAAGAGAGTGAGGTCGATGGTGCACAACTCCTCCTCACTATAAACAAAGTCATTGCGCAAGTCATCAGTCATCCTTCATCCCATACCATCATTTTCCCCAAGCCCTGTGGCGACAGGCGAGCGACGAAGCGACAGGTGTGGATACACTGGCAGTCGTAGCCACGGACCTGCACACAGGCGGCTCAGGCCATAGGGTCGTTTTTAACCGACTGGAGCAGCGGTGGAGATTGGCAGCCCCCTGAGCAACTGATCAGCCCTCTTCAGGACAGCACTGCTCACCTCCATGGCATGAGGAAGGGGCTAGAAAAGGTGCCCTAAACATTGCCTGCTCCACACCACCCTAGTCAGCATACTGCGGCTGATGGGGACCCTACTCAAGCGGTCGACACACAAAGGAAAGAAAGAAGAAAACAAGGAGCACCCCATTGACCATTGCCACATGGAACGTGCGTACGCTTCTGGACAGAGGCGACTCGGACAGACCACAGAGACACACAGCACTCATTGCGAGTGAACTAGCCAGGTACAACATCGACATCGCTGCCTTAAGTGAGACCAGACTGGCAGAAGAAGGCGAACTCTGTGAGCGAGGCGCAGGCTACACCTTCTTTTGGAGTGGTCGCGGACCTGAAGAGAGACATGAGGCTGGAGTTGGCTTTGCAGTGAAGACAACCCTTGTTGGCAAGCTGGCTGGCCCCCCGAAAGGAGTGAACGATTGCCTGATGACGATGAAACTCCCTTTATACAATGGGAAGAAGTTTACCACCATTGTCAGCGCCTACGCACCCACCATGACCAACCCGGATGAGATCAAGGACAAGTTCTATGAGGACCTGAACGCTGTCATCACCACTGTTCCCAACGCAGACAAGTTCATCATTCTTGGTGACTTTAACGTGAGAGTTGGCTGTGACAGCACCTCCTGGGAAGGCGTGATTGGGAAGCATGGGGTTGGCAACTGTAACAGCAATGGTCAGCTACTTCTCCAGACATGTGCCGAGCACGACCTTCTTATCACAAACACTGTCTTCTGCCTCCCTACCCGTAACAGGACGTCATAGATGCATCCTCGCTCTGGGCATTAGCATCTCATCGACTTTGTCATCGTCAGGAAGAGGGACAGGCAGGATGTACGAGTCACGAGGGTCATGTGCGGCGCTGAGTGCTGGACAGACCACTGCCTTATCGTCTCCAAACTCAACCTCCACATCCAGCCCAAGAGACGGCCTCAGGGCATGAAAGCACCCAAATGCCTGAATGATAACAAGCTGGAGCTAGACAACATCAAGCAGAGCTTTGCTGACACCCTGGAGGAATGCCTTGAGTCCACCGTGCTGGACATCCAGAATGTGGAAGCAGTATGGGGCGCACTGCATGAGACAGTGTACAACACTGCCATGGAGTGCCTGGGGCCTTCTGCCAGGAAGCACAAAGACTGGTTTGATGAGAACTGCACTGAGATCAAGCAGCTGCTGGAAGACTGAATGTCAAGCCTACAGAGCCCACATTGAAGATCCCAAGTCACAGTCAAAGAAAGACATACTGAAGAGCGCACGCAGCACCATCTAGCTGAAGCTGCGGCAGATGCAGGATTCCTGGTTGAGCAACAAAGCTGATGAGATCCAGGGCTTTGCAGACAGGAACGACATGAAGAACTTCTATAATGGCCTGAAAGAAGTCTATGGTCCCACCACCTCCGGATCTGCTCCACTCCTCAGTGCTGATGGTTCTACCCTAATCACTGACAAGGACGGGATCCTTGAGAGATGGGTTGAACACTTTGACAGCGTACTGAACCGCCCTTCCACCATCAGTGATGAAGCCATCGACTGACTCCCCCAGGTGCCAGTCAGTGAGTCGTTGGATGCCATTCCAACTTTGGAGGAGACCCAGAAAGCTATCTGTCTGCTATCCAATAGCAAAGCCCCTGGTTCAGACTCCATTCCAGCTGAGGTCTACAAAGAAGGTGGTATGGCGCTGACTGAGAAGCTTCATCAGCTATTCCAGCTCATCTGGCAGCATGAGGCAGTTCCACAGGACTTCAAAGACGCTTCCATCATACACCTGTACAAGCGCAAAGGAAATCGTCAGGCCTGTGACAACCATCATGGAATATCCCTGCTGTCCGTCACAGGCAAGACTCTGGCCAGAGTGCTACTCAACCGTCTCATAGCGCACCTTGAGCAAGGTCTCCTACCAGAGAGCCAGTGTGTCTTCCGGAAAGAATGCGGGACTGTCAACATGGTGTTTGCTGCCAGGCAGCTCCAGGAGAAGTGTCAGGAACAGAACGCCAACCTTTACTCCACCTATGTCGATCTGACCAAGGCCTTCAATACTGTTAGCAGAGATGGCCTTTGGAGAATCATGGCGAAGTACGGATGTCCCAGAAAGTTCATCACTATCATACGGCAACTACACGATGGGATGCTGGCCCGAGTCCAAGACAACGGAGAGACTTCAGAACCATTCCCTGTCTCCAACGGAGTCAAGCAAGGGTGTGTTCTTGCCCCCACCCTGTTCAGTCTCCTGTTTTCAGCCATGCTGACAGATACCTTCAGAGACGCTGAGGTAGGCATTGGCATCAGGTACCGCACAAATGGCTCACTCTTCAACCTCAGGAGGCTTCAAGCAAAAACCAAGGTGAGGACAGACACCGTCAACGACTTCCTGTTTGCTGATGACTGCGCTCTCAATGCTGCCTCCGAAGCTGACATGCAACACAGCGTCAACAAGTTCTCTGCTGCCTGTGACAACTTTGGCCTCACAATCAGCACAAAGAAGACTGAGGTGATGCACCAGCCAGCTCCAGGAAAGCCTTACGTTACGTTAAACGAAAAATCTTCATCAACGGGCAACGACTGAACGCGGTGGACAAGTTCACATACCTGGGCAGTACACTCTCTTGCACAGTTGTCATTGACGATGAGGTGAATGCCAGACTCACCAAAGCCAGCGCTACCTCGGCAGACTCCATAAGAACGTTTGGAACAGGAGAGGCATCACCCTGGAGACGAAGCTCAAAGTATACAAGGCCATAGTTCTCACCACACTGCTCCATGGATGTGAATCATGGACGGTCTACAAACACCACGCCAAAAAGCTGAACCACTTCCACACCACCAGCCTCAGAAAACTTCTCGGCATAAAGTGGCAAGAGAAGATCCCTGACACAGAGGTGCTCACTCATGCAAACTTGCCCAGCATCTACACCATCTTGATGCAGGCCCAGCTGCGCTGGGCAGGCCATTTAGTTCGCATGCCATACCACCGGCTCCCCAAGAAACTGCTGTACGGCGAACTCCAACATGGCAAGCGCTCCCATGGAGGCCAAAAGAAGCGCTTCAAAGACAGTCTGAAAGCTTCTCTGAAGGCCTTCAACATCAGCCATGACACATGGGAGCTGAATGCAATGGACAGACCAAAGTGGCATTCAGCTGTTCACAAAGGCGCCAAATCCTGTGAGGCCAACAGAATCGCTGCAGCAGTGCAACGCAGACAGGCCAGGAAAAGCAGTGCCAGCAAGTCCCCAACAGCCGCCACCATCCCCTGTCCACACGCGGATTGGCCTGACCAGTCATCTGCGCACCCACAGAGCCCAACCCACCCACCCCCAGGATGACTAGATGGTCCTCGTCGATCCCGACAGATGAACCACACTATATATGTAGATGTTGCATTTTGACATTGGACATTGATGTTTTTTTTATGTACTATACATGCCTTAAGTTATAACAGTGAAATATGTTGGGGGTTTTCTTTTCCATCAAAACATGTCCTGGAATATACTAAACTGTGTCAGACTATCTTTATACATGATATTTAAGAGAGTGCTAGTCAGGGATACACAGGTGAGGTAACCTACTTTGGGAGGTTATCGACCGTAGCTACTTTTGTTTTCTCCGCATAGGCGGGTAGTAGTTTGCACAGGACAGGAATCAGACCCCTGCCGGAGTCTGCACTAGTGGGTCATGGTAAGTATGTTTTTTAAACGTAATTTTAGGAAGAACATTTCCTTTTAAAGCAGAAAGCTGATTACTGAACATGGATACTGTCTCCTCTGTGCAGAAATTCACAGGGCATCCAAATGTGACGCTTATGCCAGGTAGTGGGCAAAGGTAAGAGGCCTGTCTCTGTAGCTTTGTTGTATTATAGTTCAGTGGTGCCAACAGTCCGAATTTCATTATATTTTTGCTACAACAGGTTGCAGTTTATTACAGTGTTCACCAAGGTCAAAACTGTTTCGACAAGTTCATTTTGGGTTAGCTAAGGTCACCCACCTTGCTTCTTCTTGTAAACTGCTTGGTAGTTTTGGGATGACGAACTCAGCATGACTTAGAGTGGTAAGTTACACTACTAGTCTTAGGTGATGAAACTGATTGAGTACACTTTCCAGCTGATTTGTTTGACCAATCAGGAAATGACATGACTTTTTTCTCAGGTCACTTTTCTTTCTTTTGCGTTCGACAGCTGCGCAGTCAGGGTCGAAGTCCGAGGGATGCCACAAACTCGGACGTCCGGCGAAGATCAGCTACCGTCCCCCAGAGCTTAGTGTTGAGGTCAGCACCCCCAGGCCAGGACTGCTGCCGCATCTTCTCATACAGTGGGCAGTCTCAGAGAATATGGGATGGGGTCTGGTCAGCCTGGCTGCAATCACATAGGGATGTGGCTGCCACTCCAATCCTCTTCAGGTGTGCTTGGAGGCCGCAGTGTCCTGTGCGTAGGCGATAGATGGTAGTCTGGTGTCTCCTCTCCAGTGTCCTGATGGGATCATGGTGTGCCTGGTAGTCTCCATTCAGGGTGACCCAGCCTCTTCGGAATTTGCTGCGGAGGAGAGTTTTTGCTTTCTCATACGTGGCAGGAACGGTTGGCTGTGTGAGCTGGTTTCCTTCCTTAGCAAAGTGGTCTGCACGCTTGTTGCCTGGGAGGCCTACATGTGCAGGCACCCACTGGAGGGTCATTGGGGCTGTTTGGGTAAGGGTTACGAGGGAGGCCTTAAGGGACTGGATCAGTGGACCAGGATCAGGGGAGTCAAGGGCCTGGAGTGTGGACATGGAGTCAGTGAAGATGGAGATGCTGCCAAGGGGCTTTCCACAGGAGAGGAATTCTGCTCTGAAATTGGAACAGAGCTTTCCTCCAGGGAGTGCAATGCTGCTGTGCTCTCCATCGGGAAATCTGATGTAGACACCACTGCCTCCGTTGTGAGTGGCTTCCTCCGCTGATCCGTCCGTGTATACATGGGTCCAGGAGCTGGCTGGGTAGGACTCCTCTATCATGGCCAGAGTCAGGATCTTGAGAGTAGCTGGTTGCTGGTCTTTGGTGGTGATGCCAGGAACTCTGAGGCTGATGGTGGCCTCTATCTCTTGGTCAAGCCTCCAGTCAGGCAAGGCAAGGTCAGTGCAAGACTCCCCTTTTGCCGCCAGAACATCGCTGTGCTGTGCTCTGAGTGCTTTATACTGGTGGTTGAGGCTCTGACGTTTGAGACGGTTCTTGGTGGGCTGCTCCAGTCTGTGGTGTAGGTGGTGTGAGGGCAGTCTTCTGAGCTTCTCTCCCTGCATCAGGACTTTCAGGTCGCGTCTTCTCTCCAGGGGCTCAACGTTAGCAGTTTTCTCCATGTCATGGATCAGCGTGGACCTCATGGCTCCAAGTATGAGGCATAGTCCCATATTTTGGACTTTGTCGAGCCGGCTCTTGTTGGTCTTGGAGGCTGTTCCCCACGAGGTTGAGGCGTACTCCATGGTGGGTCTGACCGCTCCCATGTAAACCCTGGCGAGAAGCCTGCTGTCTGCTCCCCAAGTCGTCCTGGCCAGCTTCTTCAGCAGGGCTAGCTTGCGGATGCCTCTCCTCTCCATCTCCTCAATCTGGGGCCTCCAGGTCAGGCGGGTGTCCAACTTGACGCCAAGGAATGTTGGTATATCCATCTGGGGCAAGATCTGTCCCTGGAGCTTCAGCTTGACTTGCTCGTTGGCGGTGGAGAGAGAGAAGAGTGTTGCGTTGGTTTTTGTGGTGTTGAGCTCAAGACCCCAGTCTTCTGTCCATGTGGCGATATTGCTGACGACTTCCTGAAGCCAGTAGGAGGCCATGCTGGTGTGTTCAGCGGATGTCCATACTGCCAGGTCGTCTGCGTGCAGACTGTTGGAGACGTGCTTCGTGATGCTGTCTCTGATGTCGTTGATATACAACAGAAACAATGTTGGGGAAAGCACTCCTCCCTGGGGGACACCCGCCTCACGTAGCTTGACCTTTCTGCTGTGGAAGCCATCTAGTTTGACCCTTGCGGTCATGCTGAAGAGGTAGTGTTGGATCCACATGTACATCTTGCTACGTACGCCAGCTTGGAGAAGTGTCAGGATGAGGCCATCCTTCCACACTTTGTCAAACGCTCTCGACAGGTCAAAAAACACGGCCAGTGTCTTCTTCTTCTCCTGAAAAGAGTTTTCGATGTCCTGGACAAGGAGGGCTAGTTGATCTTCTGTGTTGCGGAATTTTCTGTAGCCGGTCTGGGTAGGTGAAAGGATGTTCTGTGTTTCCAGGAGGAAGGTGAGGCAGCGGTTGACCATCCTTTCCAGCAGCTTGCCGACACAGCTCAGAAGGCTCATTGGTCTGTAGCTGTGGGGGTCCTTCTTGTTTTTTCCCTTCTTTGGGATCGGGATGATCTCTGCCTCTTTCCAGATGGAAGGCACAACTCCTGCTGTCCAGCTGTAGTTGAAGATCTAAAGCAGCACTGTTCTGGATGCTGGTCCCAGGTGCTTCAGCATGTCGACAGTGACACCATCAGGCCCCGGAGCTTTCTTGGGCTTCAGCTTGCGAATGCCTTGTTTCAGCTTCTTCATGGTTAATGGTTCGCTCGTACAGCTGTCATCGGTGCCATGTGGGTCTGTTGTCATAAGTTTTGTGGTTTCCTTTCGTACCTGCTTGATGCGCTGTCTGGACATGTGGATTGTACTCTCCTCTCGGTACAGTTCCGCAAAGGTGTTGGCTGCGGCCTTTTCTGTTTTCAGCTGGTTGTCCTGCTCGATGACGGTTTTGCCTCTGCTGGGGTTGTCATCATTCAGTTTCTTTGTCAGCTTCCAGTGCCCCTGCATGTCTGTCTCCATGTTCAGGGAGGATGTCTTGTCTTGCCAACTCTTGCGTGTTGCTTGCAGCTTTTCCTTTATGAACGCAGCTTTCGCTCTGTTGTGTGTCTCTACATTTTCGTCAGTGGGGGAGCTCTCCATCGTGTCCCTGGCTTCACTGAGGGTCTTGTGCAGGGTGTCGAGCTCAGGTGTCCAGAAGGGATGGTAGTTCCTGTGTTTGCCTCGTGGAATAGCTGCCTGCACCGCGTCTAATACTGCCTTATTAAAATTCTTGGCATTTTCATTGTCTTGGTGTGACAGTGTCAGCGCAGAAATCCTCTTGTCTGCCTCGTGCTTGAAAAGGTCCCAGTTTGCCTTCTTGTAATTCCAGCTTGCTGGGAGCCTGGTGGGATGGGTTTCAAAATGTCTCTGTACTGTAATGATCACTGGCCTGTGGTCGCTGCCTCCAAGCTGGGGCAACACCTCCCTTTGGGCAATGCTATGGATGTCGTCCGTCACGAAGGCCAGGTCAGGAGTGCTTGTGGTCCTCCATGCTCATGAGTAGCACATTGGTGGATCTTTTGGACTGTTGATGAGGATCAGCTGGTTACTGATTGCCCAGTTTTCCACATCTCCCTTCTTGTTAAGATCTTGGTAGCCCCAGCTAGGTGAGTGGCTGTTAAAGTCTCCTGTGATGATCCAGCTGTGAGAGTCAACAAGGATGGAGTCGAGCTGTATTTGGTTTGTAGGTGAGTAGACATTGAGGACTGTCACTGACATGCCTGGCAACGCCAACTTGACTCCCAGGAATTCTGTGTCGAGATCAGCTTGACCAGAACTCTGGGTCTCTGCCGCTGGGATGTTGTTTCATACCAGGGTGATGAGGCCTCCCTTTGGTCTGTTCTCTCGGTCTTGTCTGAACAACTCGTAACCTCTTATGAAAAAGCAGTGAGTATTCTTGAGGTGAGTCTCTTGGATGCAACATACATCGATCGCATTTTCACGCAGAAACCGTTGGAGCTCAACCTTCTTGCGCTGTACTCCTTCCGCATTCCAGTGGACGATACGAAGTGCTGCTTGCCCATGTGCTCCAATCTGTTCTCCCCAAAGAGTCTGGGAAGCATCGCGTCCATGGTCGGTAGTAGTGGATGGGCCCCTTTGAGGCTGAGGGCCCGGTACCATCTCCCCCCGGCCATGGTCCAGGAAGACGACACCACATCAGTCTAGTGTTGTCTGCGTAGCCATGTGTCATAGAATGCGTGCACAGCCGGTTTTGACTAGATCACGCCCCTTAGAGCAGCCACTGTGGCGCCATCTTCGGTGATCTCCTGTTCTGGTAACGGTTTACAGTTGGCCGGGTTTTCTCTTGGGAGTTTTCCTTCTCTTGGAAGGACTGCCTGCTGAGGCTAACGGACTCCATCTGCCCGGGTTTGAAATCAGAGTTGTCCTCTTAGACTATGTGGGTCCACGGCACCTTATTCCATATCATTTGGTGCAACCCCCAAAGGGAGGGCTCCCCCATCCGCCACCCAGGGGACGCGCCCCTTCGCCTTATAGTCCCAGCGCGAGGCTCAGGTCACTAAACAGTGTATGTACACCAATGCTACTGAGACACTGAATATTAAAAAAAAAAAAAACTCAGATGTTCCAAAAAAATTCTTCCTAAAAATAGTTCAGGGCTTGGCATCTCTGAATGTTATCTTTTGATTTTAACCGACATATAAGACAGATGAGATTTAAGTTCCAGAGTATGTTCCTTTCACAAGGACATCACGTCATGTTTTACAGGCAGAATTCAGCAGGCCAGCTATGAGCCCACTTTGGGTGTGTACAGTCTGAATAATGTTAGTGGTCAAGGTTTCAGGTTTGATTAATGATGTGTCCGTAGTTTTTAATGTTTTCCTGGGTACAGTCTGAATTATGTTGGCAGTCAAAGTTTCAGGTTTAATTAGTGATGGTCCATAGCATGTAATGTTTTCCTGGGTACAGTCTGAATTGTGTTAGTGGTCAAGGTTTCAGGTTTGATTAATGATGTGTCCTTATTGTGTAATGTTTTCCTGGGTACGGTCTGAATCGTGTCAGTGGTCAAGGCTACAGGTTTAATTAACGATGTGCCCTTATTTGTAATGTTTGCCTGGAATGAAGGATCAACAGGAATGTGAGAGCTGTTGACATACCAGCAGGATTTTCTGATTTTGCTGTTGCCGCTGTTGTTATATACTCTGAGGTTGTCATATTTCATAAATCAAGGTAATTAAACTTTTTATTATATCCATGTATAGAAATTATAAAACAATTAGTTGCATTTCATGTCAGATTGCTTACACTCATGTGAATGTCGATTCTTGTTCTTGTTTTTTTTTTTTCAGTTTGCTTTGTTAGTTTATGCATTTTTCAGTTAGCACTTTAAAATTTGGTTGAAATCTCCTTCTATATGAGATGTGTGGTTATCCTTTGTTTTTATTTCTCGCCTATTGGTGTATCCTCACATGACTGGCTTTTGTTTTGTTAAGTGTTTACTTAACGTCTTCACACATCTCTGCTTCAAGCAACAGTTTACCAGCAGCACCAGAGATTCGAACCCGAATCGAAAAGCTGAGCGAGTCCATGATGAGCCAGTCGGCGCTCAACGATCTGTCCGGCAGCTCAGAAGGGGACTCAGAAGAAGAGGAGGAAGGAGAAGGAGTGGGGGAGGGACAGCACAGGAACCCGGTCAGCTTTCAGCCCCTGCTGGACCTGCAGCGCTTCCAGCAGTTTGTGTGGGAGGAGGAGAACCGCAACAGCAACGCAGTTCCCACGGCAGCCTCCCTCAGCCACGCCGACGTCCAGCGGCTGCAGCAGTTGCAGCAAATCTTGCTGGCAGGGGCGGGGTCAGGGCAGGGCGTGGCCGACAACAACCACACCCTCAGCACCATCAGCGGTCACCCTGCTGCCTCCCGACTTCAGCTGGGGCCACACAGCCAGGGTCCCGCTCACAGCACGCAGGTGTTGGAGCCCCCAGGTGTGTGTGTGTGTGTCACTCACTGTGTACATTTTCTTTTTCTTTCTGCGTTAGGGGGCTACAACTTCCATGTTCATTTGCACAGATCGACAATTGGTCTTTTTTACACAATGATAATAATAATGATAATACATAGTTTTTCTATGGCGCGATATCCAGCACCAGTGCTGCTCAAAGTGCCTTACATCATCCAGTTGACTATAAACATGCCTTAAAAAGCACATCAACCGCTATCTGACAATTGAAAATATCCAGTGTGTTCATATGAATGAAAAAGCACGCTTAAAAGGTGAATCAGATTATGAAAGCTATGAAGTAAATAAGGCTTAGATTAAAACAAAATGCATTTCATAGAACACACACACGCACGCGCGCGCGCGCGCACACACACACACATATAGATGTCCCTCCCTTACAGACTTACACACACACACACACTCACTCACAGACACACAGACACACACATGCTGTCATTAAATATCAGCTGCACTAAAAACAAAATTGCATAAGCATTAAGATATTTCTTATTTTCTAACATAGAATTCTGTTCGGACATACTAACATGCCTACACACTTACACACGCGTTCCAGAGCACTGTGCCCTCACAAACACATGCATGCATGTACGCACGCGCGCGCGCACACGCACGCACACGCACGCGTGTGCCTGTGCACACCCATTAAAAATAACCAGATGGAAAAAATGCTATCACATCTAAGACCAAAACTACATAAAATACACAATGCATTAAAACAGGACTACAAAAATACTAGTATAAAGATACTTGTTGAGAGGCATACCTTGGTTTAACCATTCCGCCCAGAACAAAAATGCTTACGGAAAAGGTGAGTTTTCAGATTTGACTTAAAGGAATGCAGATCAGAGGCATTTCTAAGAGATGAAGGTAGAGAGTTTCACACTTGGCTCTGAAAGACCTATTTCCAGCGCATTTCAGGTTAGTCCTTGGAACTTTAAGCAGCTTTTCAGAACTGGATCTTAATGTTATGTGCGGTTCATATGTTTCCAATACAGAGGAGAGATACAATGGAAGAGACTTGTCAAAATGTTTGAAGGCGAGTGTTGCTAACTTATGGTGAATGTGGGACTCAGTTGGAAGCCAGCGTAACCGATTCAGCAGAGGTGTAACATGATCAGATTTCTTTTTGGCGAGAACCAGTTGTGCAGCATTGTTCTGGATTTTCTGTAATATGTTGATGGGGGAAGATGGTAAACCTGCAAGAGTGGAATTGCAGTAATCCAGTCTGGACAGGGCAAAAGAGGAAATCAACTGAGCCATATTTTTCTCTGTTATGTAGGGTCTGACTGAGGCAGCCTTCAGAGATGAAAATTACATGAGCAACACAAGAATGAAATTTGGTCGTTCATAGTCAAGGTTTGATCAAGATATACACCCAGGTGTTTCATTCTTTTTTACCCCACCATATTGGCAGAGGGTGGATCGGGGGAAAAGTTGCTCCATATTGAATGGTCAATTTGATCATCATTGATAAAAAGTTCACAGTCAAAAAACATACAGTTGTTCTTTTTTCTTTTGTTTTGTCTTGGGTTGTTTGTTGTTGTTTTTTTTTCATTTGTAGGCTGCAGCCTCCATGTTTGCTTGTATCCATGATTTGGCTTTTTTACATGTGTAACTGTTTTTACCCCCACCATATAAGTAACCATACTCTGATTTGGGGGTTGTGCTTGCTGGGTCATGTTTTCATAATACACAGAATCACAGAAATGTTTGGCTATAGGCTAAAAGCCTTTTGCCCTCATAATCAGTGTCGATATATGTGCTTTTGGATCACTTGTTGTGAACAGACCCTTGTTTAAATCTGGCATAGTGTATACTACATTTATCTACAGCTCAATAAAGATTTAACTCTGTGGAAAATACATGATCCTTAAACTTTTTGTCAATGTGATTTTTGAAGGCGTTTACCGATGGTGCATTGATGGTGTCATAGGAAAGGTTATTCCACAGATTTATGATACAGTTAGTAAAGAACTTGCGGAACTGGTTAGTTAGGAAATTAGTTTTGTTTATTTTGAAGTTGTGCCCTCGAGTTTTATCGTAGTTAGCCATAGTAAACAAGGAAGAGGTGGTGCAAGGATCATAAATATTGTGAATGATCTTATATACTTCAGTGAGATCACCTCTTAATCTTCTAAACTCTAGGCTAGGCATATTAAAAAGAGCCAGGCGCTCCTCATAACTAAGATCACAAGTACTATTAGTATTACTAGTTATACACTTGGTAAATCTGCGTTGAACACCTTCAATCATATTTATGTGCTTTTTAAGGTAAGGGCACCATACTGAGTTTCCATATTCAATAATGGGTCTAACCAGAGCTTTGAACAATGGAATTATAATTTCGGGAGATTTATTAGTTATAGTTCTCACAAGAAGACCAGAAATTTGATTTCCCTTTTTCACTATATTATTTATATGCGCCTCAAAGCTTAGTTCTGGATCCATCGTGATCCCTAAATCTTTTTTGGCAGTTGTACTATCCATTGTTCGAGTTACCCCCTTTTCCTGTATCGTGTACTGATACTGTGGATTATTCTTTCCAAGGTGCAGAACTTTGCATTTCTCGCTGTTAAATTGCAACAGCCAAGTATTTGTCCATTTAACCAGATTATGTATATACATTTGTAAGTGATCTCTATCTTCTATATTTCGGATGGCAGAGTAAGCCTTGGTGTCATCTGCAAAAATTTTTACTTTACAATCTACCTCACCAGGCATATCATTTATAAAGTATATGAACAAGGTTGGGCCAAGAACACTACCTTGTGGTACACCACTAGTTACCTTAACCTTTGATGATTTACTACTATTTACACTTACAAACTGTGATCTTCCATTTAGAAAGTCTCTGATCCACGATAGTAGCTTGCCTTTTATCCCATAGCCTCCCAGTTTATTTATGAGTCAGTACAGCCAGCTTGAATGGGGTCTAACAGCAGTATTACTATTAGGCAAAAAAGTGAATCTCTAATCAATTGTTACCTAATTATTTGGCATTTGACAGCAGTATTTGGTTAAAAAGAAGTGATTACATAAACAATTCTTGTGTTATTCTATTTGATTTGACAGCAGAAATATGCAAAGTGAATCTCTTATCAGTTCTTGTTCAATTAAATTGGATTATGGCAGTGTTCGCACACACAAAAAAAACAAGAAAAAAAAACAACCTACTGAATCTGTATTCAATTCTTGCCTAGTTAAATACAATATTTGGCTAAAAGAAAAGCAAATCTGTAATGAATTCTTGAATAATTAGACAAGATTTGACAGCAGATATAAGATGAAAAACAACAAAAATAAATGAAGGTGGTTAATTGTTGCCAGGAGTGCAGACACCTCCCAACAGTGAGAGAGCAGACAGCACAGGACGCCCCACCCCCATACGGTCGGCTCTCAACGATACAGGCAAAGTGAAAAAGTCACGGAGAAAAGTTCAGCCCCCGTCCCCAGCCCAGGGCAACTCTTCCTCCCTCACCATGACCGACATGAGACAGGTACAGACTGCAATGACAGTCACAGACATGAGACAGGTAGAGACTGCAGTGATGGTCACTGACAGGCAGTGAGACAGGTACAGACTGCAGTAATGGTCACTGACAGGCAATGAGACAGGTACACACTGCAGTAATGGTCACTGACATGAGACAGGTACAGACTGAAGTGACGGTCACTGACAGGCAATGAAACAGGTACAGACTGAAGTGACGGTCACTGACAGGCAATGAGACAGGTACAGACTGAAGTGACGGTCACTGACAGGCAATGAGACAGGTACACACTGAAGTGACGGTCACTGACAGGCAATGAGACAGATACAGACTGAAGTGACGGTCACTGACAGGCAATGAGACAGGTACAGACTGAAGTGACGGTCACTGACAGGCAATGAGACAGGTACACACTGAAGTGACGGTCACTGACAGGCAATGAGACAGGTACAGACTGCAGTGATGGTCACTGACAGGCAATGAGACAGGTACACACTGAAGTGACGGTCACTGACAGGCAATGAGACAGGTACACACTGAAGTGACGGTCACTGACAGGCAATGAGACAGGTACACACTGAAGTGACGGTCACTGACAGGCAATGAGACAGGTACACACTGAAGTGACGGTCACACTGAAGTGACGGTCACTGACAGGCAATGAGACAGGTACACACTGAAGTGACGGTCACTGACAGGCAATGAGACAGGTACACACTGAAGTGACGGTCACTGACAGGCAATGAGACAGGTACAGACTGCAGTAATGGTCACTGACAGGCAATGAGACAGGTACAGACTGAAGTGACGGTCACTGACAGGCAATGAGACAGGTACAGACTGCAGTGATGGTCACTGACAGGCAATGAGACAGGTACAGACTGCAGTAATGGTCACTGACAGGCAATGAGACAGGTACAGACTGAAGTGACGGTCACTGACAGGCAATGAGACAGGTACAGACTGCAGTGATGGTCACTGACAGGCAATGAGACAGGTACAGACTGCAGTGATGGTCACTGACAGGCAATGAGACAGGTACAGACTGAAGTGACGGTCACTGACAGGCAATGAGACAGGTACAGACTGCAGTGATGGTCACTGACAGGCAATGAGACAGATACAGACTGCAGTGATGGTCACTGACAGGCAACGTTTACATGTCATTGTCGTGCCTTTGGGCTGTTGTAAGATCTGTTGTGTTGTTATCTTTATTCAGTATTTTATGCTGTATCTTTGTTATATTCAGCATAGTGTGTGTGTACAGTGTGTGTGTGCTTTGTCATTGACACAGTCCATTTGATTTGCCTGAAAGTCTGGGTTAGCGTCCTGTGTTTAGTTTTTGTAACCTTTGTTTTGCTTTGTTTTTCATTTTGGTGTTCATTTTTATCATTCTGGGCCCTCATGCTAAAGAGGTAGAGCGCATTGGAAATGCCCATTATTACTATGATAATTATCTGCATGGGGGTAGTGAGGTCTGGTGCTGGATGTCCTGCTCACTGAGGGAAGTGATAGTGACTAACCCTCTCCTTCCCAGGTGTAGTGACCACCGCGTAGCCACTGTCTAGCTTGCTAGTCAGCAACGTTATTGCAATGGCCTCTCCTACATTACTGTGCCCTTAGCAACACCTTCACGCAGTGCCCCTGTTTCCACTAAGTTTGCTATGTCATGGCGCGACCGAGTTCCTGGTGGTATATCTGGGCGGGCGGGCTGAGCCTTCAACCCTGGTTGTAAATCTGCCTAAGAGAAGGAAAATCTCTGATTTCAAAACCCGGGCAGACAGAGCCCGTTAGCTGTCACAGGCAATCAGTCTACAGCCTTGTGGTTGCCATAGACGTCTTAGCTCGCTGACCCCTGTGGAAGGATGCATGGCCTAAAGAGTGGGATTGGTTTGTGCGCACTGGTCTTCACTTTAAATCTTCGCAGCGCAGGCGGGAAGAAAGACCTACAGCGATGGAGGAGAGGCAAAACGACAGGTACTAGATGGTACTGGGAGTCGCAGTCTCAATTCTGCATGTAGGCGGCTCAGACTATTGGGTCGCTTGTCTGTTGACTTCAGGCAACAACAGCATTCGGCAGCACTCTGAGCGACCAAGCAGCCCTCTCTAGGGATAGCGCTGCTTGCTCCACATGGAGACAGGCCTAGAAAAGGTGGCCTAAACACAGCTTGCCTCACTCACATCTGGTTGGTTCGCCGCGGCCAGCGGGCATCTCACTCAATCTCCAAGGATGTGGACCATCGTCTGTCCAAATCCAGCAGCTCATTTGGTCATCTCCAGAAACATGTTTAGCAAAACCACTCCCTAAGACTCTCGACCAAAATCCAGGTCTACAGGGCAGTCGTCATCAGTACCCTGCTGTATGGATCTGAAGCTTGGGTCCTCTACAGGAGACACATCAAGCTGCTGGAGCGTTTCCACCAGAGATGCCTACGCTTCATCATGGGCATCAATTGGCAGGACTATACCACCAACATCAAAGTCCTGCAGAAAGCTGATTTCCCAAGCATCGAGTCAGTGCTGATGCTTTGACAGCTGCACTGGGCAGGTCATGTAGCGCGTATGGACAACTCCAGAATGCCAAAGGCCGTCTTCTACGGCGAACCGCGTGAAGGTAAACGCAGCGTTGGAGCTCCACGCAGACGCTACAAGGACCAACTGAAGCAGCAGATGTCACGTAACGAAATTGACCACCACAGCTGGGAGACACTGGCAGCAAACAGATCTGCCTGGAAAACTTCCACCAGGAAAGCTGTCAGGAATTTTGAAAAGGTCAGGACACAGACAGCCAGGGAAAAATGTGAGCGGAGAAAGGAGGCATCATCTCAAGTTTACCCCTCCAGCGACCAGCCAGCCTTCATGTGCGCCAGCTGTTCCCGACAATGCAAATCCAAGATTGTCCTGTACAGCCATCAGAAGGCTTGCCTCACCCGGACTAGACCTTCTTCCCAGTGATCTTCGGATGCGAAGAAACTGCCATCAACATCATCAATTATCTGCATGAAAATGATGATAGTAAAGATTATAAAACAGTGTATAGTCTTGCATAATGAGACTATGCACACTCCACTGTCGCAGTTCATGCACTGATACAACACACACACAAATAAACAGCCATCCACACTCTGTGGTTTGTCCGTCGGGATCGACGAGGACCATCTAGTCATCCTGGGAGTGGGTGGGTTGTGCTCTGTGGGTTCGCAGATGACTGGTCAGGCCAATCTGCACCCGGAAGGTTCTGACGCAGTGTGGACAGGGGATGGTGGCGGCTGTTGGGGACTTGCTGGCACTGCTTTTCCTGGCCTGTCTGCGTTGCTCTGCTGCAGCGATTCTGTTGGCCTTGCAGGATTTGGCGCCTATGTGGACAGCTGAACGCCACTTTGGTCTGTCCATTGCATTCAGCTCCCATGTGTCGTGGCTGATGTTGAAGGCCTTCAGAGAAGCTTTCAGAGTGTCTTTGAAGCGCTTCTTTTGGCCTCCATGGGAGCGCTTGCCATGTTGGAGTTCGCCATACAGCAGTTTCTTGGGGAGCCGGTGGTCTGGCATGCGAACTACATGGCCTGCCCAGCGCAGCTGGGCCTGCATCAAGATGGTGTAGATGCTGGGCAAGTTTGCATGAGTGAGCACCTCTGTGTCAGGGATCTTCTCTTGCCACTTTATGCCGAGAAGTTTTCTGAGGCTGGTGGTGTGGAAGTGGTTCAGCTTTTTGGCGTGGTGTTTGTAGACCGTCCATGATTCACATCCATGGAGCAGTGTGGTGAGAACTATGGCCTTGTATACTTTGAGCTTCGTCTCCAGAGTGATGCCTCTCCTGTTCCAAACGTTCTTATGGAATCTGCCAAAGGCAGCGCTGGCTTTGGCGAGTCTGGCATTCACCTCGTCGTCGATGACAACTGTGCGAGAGAGTGTACTGGCCAGGTATGTGAACTTGTCCACCGCGTTCAGTCGTTGCCCGTTGATGAAGATGTCTGGTTCAACGTAAGGCTTCCCTGGAGCTGGCTGGTGCATCACCTCAGTCTTCTTTGTGCTGATTGTGAGGCCAACGTTTGTGAGGCCAAAGTTGTCACAGGCAGCAGAGAACTTGTCGACACTGTGTTGCATGTCAGCTTCAGAGGCAGCGTTGAGAGCGCAGTCATCAGCAAACAGGAAGTCGTTGACGGTGTCTGTCCTCACCTTGGTTTTTGCTTGAAGCCTCCTGAGGTTGAAGAGTGAGCCATCTGTGTGGTACCTGATGCCAGTGCCTACGTCATCGTCTCTGAAGGCATCTGTCAGCATGGCTGAAAACATGAGACTGAACAGGGTGGGGGCAAGAACACACCCTTGCTTGACTCCGTTGGAGACAGGGAATGGTTCTGAAGTCTCTCCGTTGTCTTGGACTTGGGCCAGCATCCCATCGTGTAGTTGCCGTATGATAGTGATGAACTTTCTGGGACATCCGTACTTCGCCATGATTCTCCAAAGGCCATCTCTGCTAACAGTATTGAAGGCCTTGGTCAGATTGACATAGGTGGAGTAAAGGTTGGCGTTCTGTTCCTGACACTTCTCCTGGAGCTGCCTGGCATCAAACACCATGTCGATAGTCCCGCATTCTTTCCGTAAGCCACACTGGCTCTCTGGTAGGAGACCTTGCTCAAGGTGCGCTATGAGACGGTTGAGTAGCACTCTGGCCAGAGTCTTGCCAGCGACGGACAGCAGGGATATTCCACGATGGTTGTCACAGGCCTGACGATTTCCTTTGCGCTTGTACAGGTGTATGATGGAAGCGTCTTTGAAGTCATGTAGAACTGCCTCATGCTGCCAGATGAGCTGGAAAAGCTGATGAAGCTTCTCAGTCAGTGCCATACCACCTTCTTTGTAGACCTCAGCTGGAATGGAGTCTGAGCCAGGGGCTTTGCTATTGGATAGCAGATGGATAGCTTTCTGGGTCTCCTCCAAAGTTGGAATGGCATCCAACGACTCACTGACTGGCACCTGGGGGAGTTGGTCGATGGCTTCATCATTGATGGTGGAAGGGCGGTTCAGTACACTGTCAAAGTGTTCAGCCCATCTCTCAAGGATTCCGTCCTTGTCAGTGATTAGGGTAGAACCATCAGCACTGAGGAGTGGAGCAGATCCGGAGGTGGTGGGACCGTAGACTTCTTTCAGGCCGTTATAGAAGTTCTTCATGTCATTCCTGTCTGCAAAGCCCTGGATCTCATCAGCTTTGTTGTTCAACCAGGAATCCTGCATCTGCCGCAGCTTCAGCTGGATGGTGCTGCGTGCGCTCTTCAGTATGTCTTTCTTTGACTGTGACTTGGGATCTTCAATGTGGGCTCTGTAGGCTTGGCGTTTGTCTTCTAGCAGCTGCTTGATCTCAGTGCAGTTCTCATCAAACCAGTCTTTGTGCTTCCTGGCAGAAGGCCCCAGGCACTCCATGGCAGTGTTGTACACCGTCTCATGCAGTGTGCCCCATGCTGCCTTCACATTCTGGTTGTCCAGCACGGTGGACTCAAGGCGTTCCTCCAGGGTGTCAGCAAAGCTCTGCTTGATGTTGCCCAGCTCCAGCTTGTTGACATTCAGGCGTTTGGGTGCTTTCATGCCCTGAGGCCGTCTCTTGGGCTGGATGCGGAGGTTAAGCTTGGAGACGATAAGGTGGTGGTCTGTCCAGCACTCGGTGCCGCACATGGCCCTCGTGACTCGTACGTCCTGCCTGTCCCTCTTCCTGATGATGACAAAGTTGATGAGATGCCAATGCCCAGAGCGAGGATCCATCCATGACGTCCTGTTACGGGTAGGGAGGCAGAAGACGGTGTCACACTGGCTGTGTGTCCACACACACACAGCCAGTAACATTCAGACTTTATCCTGTTTTGTGATGCTGTTGCATTGTATTACATTGCCTGCCCCAAGGTGGTTTTTTGTTGTTGTTTGTTTGTTGCTGTTTTTCACTGAAATTCTCAGTTCATTTGTCTGCCTGTGTATATAAGTTGGTGCTTATTTAGTTTGTAAATGTGTTCGAGGGAGGGAGCCCAACAAAGATAACCAAACCATAACATGTAGACATTTTCTTCTGGCTCTTATTATTCACAGGTTTCAGTTGTATGTGTCAAATAAGGTAGGATAAAATATATAATATATTGTCAGACTTGTCTCATGCTGCAAGGGTAGATTTTAAAAAAATATATATATATATATTTTTACAAAGTCTGGAGTTTTTAGTTTTTACCACTCTTGTTCTTGTATGATTTCATGTGTGTGATCTATGTGTTATGTTTTATGTTGTTGTGACACAGGTACTGGAATGCCTGCATGCAGAAATAGCAGACTTTGAGCAGCGGACAGGCCGAAGGTCTGACAAGCAGGTCCAGTCCAGTGAGACTTTCACAGGATATACTGTGTCATTGGTCACTGCTGTCACTAAGCTTACTCACTACATGAAAGAGGTGGGTCTTTGGAGCAGACAAGAACTCTAAGTACAAAATTCAAACAAGCAACAGACAGGCGCAACAACTGAGTGGTTAAAGCATTGGACTTTCAGTTCAATCTGATGGTCCCAGGTTTGAATCCTGGTTACAGTACCTGGTGGGTAAAGGACTGAGATTTTTATGATCTCCCAGGTCAACAGATGTGCGGATCTGCTAGTGCCTGAACCCCCTTCATGTGTATGCACATGCAGAAGATAAATATGCGCGTTAAAGATCCTGTAATCCATGTCAGTGGTTAAGGGAAACAAGGACATACCTGGCATTCATCCCCACCCCCACCCCCCCCCCCGCCCCACCCCCCAAAAAAAAACAGAGTGTGACTGACTACATGCCAGGGGTAAAAATGGTCATGCCTATGAAGCCCACTAGTGTATACAAATGAATTGGGAGTCACAGCTCACAAGGAAGAAAAAGAAAAAAGAAGTAACAACCAAACAAAAAAAAAAGGGAAGGAGGAGGGACCCACACACAAAGTTGTAGTGCCCTCTTCTTTTTACTGTTATGTCAGTTACATGTATCTTTCACTTCATATCTCATTCAACCTTTGGTCAGCAAGTAATGTATCTATCAATAGTTTTGTATTCAATCTATATAATTTTAACTTGATGTTTGCATTTTCCTGTCTGTTCGTACGAATGAGTGCGTAAGCATCACATATTTGTTGAGGTAGTGGTTGCTGTTTGTTGTTGTGGTTGTGATTGTATTTTTGTTGTTGTTACTGTTGGTTGTAGTTGTGGTGGTGGTGATGGGTGATAGATTTGTTGTTCATTGTGGTGGTGGTGATAACTTTGTTGTTGTTCTAGTTGTTGTGGTGGCAAATTTTTCTATTCTTAAGCTATGTAAATGATGTAGAAAGCAGTCCATATTGTGTGGAACAAAATAAATTTGACTTAAGTCTGAAACCTGTGGCTTTTCTTATGTGTACCAGATACTAAGAATTTTATTTAGTGACAGAATTATTCAATTATTTTCATTTACTTTTCCATTTCCAGTCCAAATTAGAATATAATTTTGGTTTGATGTGTCGAGAGTTCTTGATTCATATATCCTTTTATAATATGCATATTGGTGTGTGTGCATGTGTGTGTGTGTTGGCATGTGTATATGTGTGTGTGTGTGTTGGCATACGTATGTGCGTTTGTGTGTGTGTGTGTGTGTTGATGTGCCTCCATGGTTGAACGTGTAGACTGAACTGCGTCTGCAAGCAGAAATGATGGTGAGAGAACAACTAGCCCAGGACGTACGACAGCTGACTGTCACCATTGACTCCCTCACTCAGGTCAGTACTCACTCACTGTGTGGAAGTAATCGTAGTGACACCTTGATGATGCACAACACCTCTTCCAGTCCTCTGATAGTGATACCTTGACGACACACAACACCTCTTCCTGTCCTCTGATAGCGATACCTTGACGATGCACAACACGTTTTCCTGTCCTCTGATAGTGATACCTTGATGATACACACCTCTTCCTGTCCTCTGATAGTGATACCTTGACGATGCGCAACACCTCTTCCTGTCCTCTGATAGTGATACCTTGACGACACACAACACCTCTTCCTGTCCTCTGATAGTGATACCTTGACAACACACAACACCTCTTCCTGTCCTCTGATAGTGATACCTTGACGACACACAACACCTCTTCCTGTCCTCTGATAGTGATACCTTGACGACACACAACACCTCTTCCTGTCCTCTGATAGTGATACCTTGACAACACACAACACCTCTTCCTGTCCTCTGATAGTGATACCTTGATGATACACACCTCTTCCTGTCCTCTGATAGTGATACCTTGATGATACACACCTCTTCCTGTCCTCTGATAGTGATACCTTGATGATAGACACCTCTTCCTGTCCTCTGATAATGATACCTTGACGACACACAACACCTCTTCCTGTCCTCTGATAGTGATACCTTGACGATACACACCTCTTCCTGTCTTCTGATAGTGATACCTTGACAACACGCAACATCTCTTCCTGTCCTCTGATAGTGATACCTTGATGATACACACCTCTTCCTGTCCTCTGATAGTGATACCTTGACGACACACAACACCTCTTCCTGTCCTCTGATAGTGATACCTTGACAACACACAACATCTCTTCCTGTCCTCTGATAGTGATACCTTGACAACACACAACACCTCTTCCTGTCCTCTGATAGTGATACCTTGATGATACACACCTCTTCCTGTCCTCTGATAGTGATACCTTGATGATACACACCTCTTCCTGTCCTCTGATAGTGATACCTTGATGATAGACACCTCTTCCTGTCCTCTGATAATGATACCTTGACGACACACAACACCTCTTCCTGTCCTCTGATAGTGATACCTTGACAACACACAACACCTCTTCCTGTCCTCTGATAGTGATACCTTGACGATGTGCAACACCTCTCTATGTCCTCTGGCACATAAGGCCGCAACCAGATATCTTTACTGTTGTCTGTCTTGAGCTGTCTTGGCTAGCTTCCCCAGGGAAACAGCCATGCTCCAGTCATCCACCGTGCAGAAGAAATGATATTGATAGCAGTGATGATAATCAGTTTGTAACTTGGTCCTCTTCATGCCATAATCTCCACTTTCTCCAATCTTGTGCTGTCTTAGCTAGCTTCCCCCAGGTATAACCATTTTCATGGCAGTGATGATAATAACAATGATACCACCAAAGTCTGATACCATTTGTTGATTTTATTTTTTCTAGATTTTTCATCTGCCAGCTGTTACAATTAAAAGATTTCATTTATTTTTCTGACTCTCCAACACTTTTTTTGTGTCTATTTTTCTATCGATCTGTAATATTAAAGACAAGTCTACCTGTATGCAGGTGTGCATGGGTACCTGACTTCAGTCGAGAAAAGTGAAAATGTTGGAAGGAGAGTATTGGGCCCCACCTTCCTCTGCTGAGCCTCAGAAACAGTGGATATGAATTTAACTGCCCAAGGCCATAAAAAGCTTTGAGACCTATAACCTGAACTTTTATATTTTACCTACCTTTATGCACTCAGAGCTGTTATGAGCCTCATATAGAATCATTAATTTTCAACACCCACATCCTTGCCTCTCAAACACACTGTGTTATGTTTCATTGCAGGAAATGATTGTAACCCAGGAGGAATATGGGAAAATGGCAAACGAGTTTCATCGTTATCGCCAGCAGGCACAAGGAGAAATGGCTCTTTTGCAGGTAAATGCCAGCAAGTAGGAATGTTTCTGAAAAAAAAGAGTGGCTGGATTGAAAGCTGATTGGTTAAGCAGAATGGTGTTATATATGTATGTTTATATGTAGAGAGAGAAAGGGATTCAAGTGAGCACTATTTTCACCTATGTGGTCAAGTTCTGTGATAGAGAGAAGCTGTTTGAATGCAGCATTTTCTGTGACACAAGAGAAAGAATCTGAATTCTGGCAAAGAAAACGAGTGTGATTGAACAAGGAAGCCTGGTGAAGTAAGTGAGAAAAAAGGTCAGTTGTGTAGCATGATGCAGTACAAGATCTGAAGGCTTCCAGTGTTTCTTCTTCTGCATTTGTGTGATGCAACTCCCTTGTTCACTCCTATGTATTGGTGGGCTTTTACAAACATGTCTGTTTTCATCTCGCCATGTGGGCAGCCATACTGTGTGCATGCTGTTCTTGTTTCTATAATCCACCAAATGTTGATGTGGATTACAAGATCTTTAACAAGCACTTAAGCCTTTCTCTTCCAGATATTCTCTGCAGATATACTCATGGTTTAGTGGAAACTGCATTATCAACTGTCCAGCTACTCATTTGTATATGCTTACTTCATTGCAAATTGAGACTGCCTTGATGAGTATTCAAAGCATCTCAACACATTTTGGCTCGATTTTGATGCTTGTTTTTTTTGGTTTTTTTTCTTTTTTTCTTTTTTCGTTTTGTGAAATGAAAAGCTATTGAGCATGTCAACATGGCTGCCAGGATGTACGTTATGGAAGAGGTGTCTAGAATTTTGTTTGATTTTCCACAAACATCTAAAATACAAACTTCAAAAACATGATAGAAAATGAAAGTAATGTTGTTGTTGATCAAATGAAGTGATTCTGCCTATCTTGGTGATCATTACATGCTACAAGGTACATCAACCGGATGTTATAGAAAAAACCTAATATTTTAGCTTAAAACCTTCATTTTGGGGTTTTCATTTACTATGAAAGCCTTTGAAATGAAAGCTTCACACCGAAATATTGTTTACAGTGAGCTTTTGTGTTGTACTATTGTGTGATGGTTTTTATGGATGTTTTGGTGGGAGGGTGTGTACATGGGAGTATGTGAGTGTTTATGAATAGTGTTTATATTTAAAACAACATGATAGTGGAGGAAACAATATAACTGCACTTCACTGTTGTGTCTAATACAGTTGCTAATATTCAAGCACCATTTCCACACATAAAGTAAACAAACGAATTTTCTTCTCTCTTTTTTTTTTTGTTTTTTTTTGTATAAATATTTTGTGTGTTGTTGTTTTGTTTTTTCGAAAAGTCTGAGTTATCATCCCCTGATTAGGAATTATTTCATCTTGTCAACATTGAAGTTATGATAATTATATTCTCCCTTCATTTTCCTCCAGGAAAACACATACTTTTACATACTTTTGAGCATGATTTTAATTTTTGTGATTTTTTTTTTTTTTTTAATTTTTAGATTGGTGATTATTTTGCAAAAATAACAGTTTTGGAAGGGAAAGGGTTAAAAGGGTTCAAGCACAAGCAGATCTGCACATCTGTTGACCTGGGAGAATGGGGGGGGAAAATCCCCACCAGGTGCTATGACCAGGATTCAAATCCAGGACTGTCAGGTTGAAAGCCCAGTGCTTCAATCACTCAGCTGTTGTTTTTTGCAAGTGGAGAGTGGGATGGGTGACTGTGTAGTCTTTCTGCAGACTGTAGGAACTAACTGTGGTCCTGTCTTGGGTGCAGGCTCAAGTGCTGGAGCTGAAACAGCAGCAGTCTGCCCAGGGTTCAAACCACTCCACCCCTGGGAAGGCAGCTTCTGCTGGTGAGTGGCCAGTGACTTTGTTATTCTGTTGGTTGTTATACTCAAGCTCATTCAACGGTCAGAAAGGCGATTCCCAGCCCCTCATTGTATTGTACTGTATTGTATTGTATTACCCTTTTTCTCACAACAGATTTGTCTATGTGAGATTCGGGCTGCTCTCCCCAGGGAGAGCGTGTCGCTACAATGAGAGCGACCCCCACCTCCCCTTTTTTTTTTCTTGCCTGCAATTTTATTTGTTTTCCTATTGAAGTGGATTTTTCTTCAGAATTTTTCCAGGGACAACCCTTTTGTTGAAAAAAAATAACATAACAAAATCTTTTGTTGCCATGGGTTCTTTTAAGTGCACCAAATACATGCTGCACACGGGACCTCAGTTTATCATCTCATCCAAATGACTAGCGTCCAGACCACCACTCAAGGTCCAGTGGAGTGGAAGAAAATACTGGTGACTGTGGGACTTGAACCAGTGCTCTCAGATTCTCTCACTTCATAGGCCGATGAGTCACCTCAAGACCAACACTCCACTGGATGATACATGAAGGACATTATGGTCATAAACTGCAGTTAGTGTGTGGTCAACAGAGGCTGAGTGTACTGAAATAATGGGTGTGAAGACTATTTTTGTGACAAAGTACCATCTGCTGTTTAATGGTATCTCTCTGATCCAAGATTTTATTTCACAAACAGAAGAAGCTTTGTCTGTCTTTTTCTGACCCCCCACTCCCCACCCTCACCACCCCACATAAAAAAGGCTGCCCGTCAGTTACTTACAGTGTTTTTTTGTCAGCAGGGAGTGAAGCAGGGGAAGACAATTACAGTGCTCTCCCTGACCACGTCACTCAGCCTTCAGCTGCTGTGCTTCTCTCCCCTGTTGTACGCAAAACACGAGTGCCAGACGACAACCAGCCTGAAGCCTCCAAGCCAAGTGAGTTCTACAGAGCTGATGTCTTGTGTCAGTACTTTGTTCTTGGGGGACATGAAGGCAGAAGAGGCAGTGCAGTACAGAGAAAAATGATATGCTTGTATATATATTGTTTTTTAAAGGATGATGAAAACAAAAAGAAGAAAAAAAAAAACAAAGGAAAAAGCAACAAAAAAACATTTGTCTAAAATTGCTGAGTCTGTCCTGTTCATTGCAGAACTTTGTAGCACATTCTGGTTTCTCCTGTCAGTAGAAAAAAATAATGATCAAAATAATGTTTATATATCTGTTCAAGAACTGAAATTCATAGAAATTGATGGCTTGATGATTAGATGATTACGTGGTATCTGACTGAGTGAAACAATTGTCAGTAAGTTACATGTAGAATTATAAAGTGAACATGATTATTGTACCACACAGTTTGTTACACCAGAGCAGTTTCTGCCTTTATTTTTTTATTTTTTAATTATTTAGTAATCTGGAGGAGGAATATTACAGACGGACAATGTTAAGACCAGTTGCCTTTATTTTTTATGTTTTTAATTATTTAGTAATCTAGAAGAGGAATATTACAGATGGACAATGTTAAGACCAGTTTAGGTTTGTACAACACGTTGCCATTCTCTCCCCTTCTTCATCTGAGTTTGTTGGATGCATCTCCCACACATTCACTTGTATGTATGATTGGGCTTTTATGTGCATGACCATTTTTACTTTGCCATGTAGGCAGCGATATTCCATTTTTGGGGTTGTGCATGCTGGCTTTGTTCTTGTTTCTGTAACCCATCAAATACTGACATGGATTATGGGATCTTTAATGTGCACATTTGATGTTCTGCATGCGTATACACACAAAAGGGGTTCAGGCACTTGCTGGTCTGCACATACGTTAACCATGGAAATTGGAAAAGATCTCCACCCTTAACCCGCCAGGCGACATGACTGGGATTTGAACCCAGTACCCTCTGATGTAATGTCCTTCGCTTTAATTAATCACTCACCTGTCGCACCCATCATTTTCTCACCTATGCTACTCTGCATCAGAACGCCAGACATCCCTGATTGACATCCCCAGCTTGGTGGAAAACGACCGGCGCCAACAACAACAACAGCAGCAGCAACAGCAACAGTCAGCCACGTCCATCTCTTCAGTCCCCTCCACAATGACCCACAGCGATCCACCACGCCTGACCCAGACCCTTCCGGTGATGGCCACAGTCAGTGTGCCGCGCCCCATCCCCCTGGTGCAGAGCAATGTGGGTCTGCCTCTGTCTGCCTCCCAGGTTGCCGGGCCTCCTGCACAGGTGGGGCTGCTGGCATGTGCTGGGGCGCTGTTTTGGGACATGTGGAAATCAGAATAGAAAATGTTTTAATGATCATCAGTATTCAGTGCAAATGGTTGATGTTCAGTACTAAGTTGCAACTCTCACCTTTCTCTCCATTTCAGGTGCTGCCACTCTCCCTCATTTATATTTTTTTAAACTGGTCTGATAACACATATTTTTGAAAACTCCTATGTATAGACCTTAAGTTATATCCCTTTCCAATGACTTTCAGTTTTTAGCCATGCAAACTCTGTGTGTGTGTATGTGCAATTAAATAATGTAATGGGCGCAGTCTTTGAGTCTGTTTTATGCTTTTGTACATTGAATCAGGTTTTTGACTCACTTGTGTAAACAAAGTGAGTCTATGTTTTAACCCAGTGTTCGGTTGTCTGTGTCTGTGTGTGTCTGTGTGTCCATGGTAAACTTTAACATTGACATTTTCTCTGCAAATACTTTGTCAGTTGACACCAAATTAGGCATAAAAATAGGAAAAATTCAGTTCTTTCCAGTCATCTTGTTTAAAACAATATTGCACCTCTGGGATGGGCACAAAAAATTTTTTAAAAAGAAGCCAAATTATATGCAAACTGCATTTACTGTTATATTTATATTTTTTGTATTCTCTAAACTTGGCACTTTGATCTGATATTCTGACACAACAACAAGAGCAGTCATTTTTATCATTTTTTGTTCAAACAGGAACTTCTTTTGCTAAGCATGGAAGTTTTATTTATTTTGCAAACGTTTTGGTGCAGATAGTAAAAAAGGGAAATTAATCTGTAATTAATGCTAGGGGACTTAATTTGCTTTCAACTGATCTTTCTCATCTTAAACATTACATTTTGAATTTATACTCAATACATAAAAAGTTTGTGTTTTACTCTCAGTGTACAGGGCTTTCACTATGTTCATTCGCCCAAGTGGTCTTTTTCGAAAAATACTAAAATCAATACAATGAGTGGACTTTATAGATCTATTGGCTGAGCCCTGAAAGTCATGGGCAAAAGTCAATTGCGTACACATATTTATACACATTCAAAGCGCGTGCTCATATTCTTCATGAACGCGAACGATGCCATTTTGTTTCCAAGTTGTTGACCTGCCCGTTCAATCCTGTATTCAGTGGACAATACATGATAACATGTGATGGAAAGTTGGAGAAGGAGACCGTTAAATATTTATTCAGAGAAAGATTTGTGAACGCCTCATCACTTACTGGATTATGCCCCAGACTGCCATAAAAATTAATATCCACAGAATCAGTTGGAATTCACGGTTAAAAATTGTAAACAATGCGAGTTAATACCCTTGAATTGATCACGATGAAACGAAAAAAAATTCTAGTCTTGACTTTTCTCAAAATGAAGTCCTTTTCTCTTCTTACGACGTTTAGAAGTACTTGTACTTGGCTCTACATGTTATTAGTTTAACAAAATATTAAATTTTCATATCAACTATAAAACTATAAAACTAGAATGAGCATAAAAGATAAATTGAATCGACCGTGTCATACTACATTCCCGGCGGGTGTAACTAAACTTGTACATCTATCTAGATCTAGAGAAAACAGCTAAATGTTGCAGTGTGATTGCGGCGATAGCCATGTCTCCTTTACCGCGGACTTAAAAAGAATTTTTTATTGCCCTTAAAGATTTTTTGAATGCCCAAGATACACCAGAATAATAATGATTTAAACAGCGTTCTCACTGTGAATACCACAATTAATTTATCACCCTTTAAAAAAGTATGTTCAAATATTAAATTTTAGAACGTCAGTTAAGGAGCCACGATAGTGTAATGGGTATGACAGTTTCTTCTCACCCAAACACGTGGGGTTCGAATATGGTTAGGACTTTTTTTCTTTTTTTTTAACCCAGAGCTTTATAATAACAAATACAGAACACATTTTAACGATTAGATTTTTTTTTTTTTTTTAAGTGTATCACAAGTGAGTCTTGAAGGCCTTGCCTCTCTTGTTTTTCTTCCTTTCATAAGTTATTGTGTGTGTGCGTGTATGTGTTTTCTGTTTATTGTAAAGTGCTCAATCTTTTTTTTTTTTTATCACAACAAATTTCTCTGTGTGAAATTCAGGCTGCTCTCCCAAGGGAGAGCATCGCTACACTACAGCACCACCCTTTTGTTTGTATTTTTTCATGCGTGCAGTTTTTATTTTTGTTTTTCCTATTGAAGTGGATTTTTCTACAGAATTTTGCCAGGAACAACCCTTTTGTTGCCGTGGGTTCTTTTACGTGCACTAAGTGCATGCTGCACACGGGACTTCGGTTTATCGTCTCATCCAAATGACTGGCATCCAGACCACCACTCAAGGTCTAGTGGAGGGGGAGAAAATATCGGCGGCTGAGTCATGATTCAAACCAGCGTG
The DNA here is from genome assembly GCF_041734735.1 of Babylonia areolata. Taxonomy (NCBI): domain Eukaryota; kingdom Metazoa; phylum Mollusca; class Gastropoda; order Neogastropoda; family Buccinidae; genus Babylonia; species Babylonia areolata. The sequence goes on from NC_134895.1 coordinate 25,580,788, forward strand.
CTCAGATTCTCTCGCTTCCTAGGTGGACGTGTTACCTCTAGGCCATCATTCCATTACTATAATTATTATTATTACATCGGCCATTGGCCATAATTCAAAACATTGGCATGTGGGGTTCAGGATGCAGCAGTGCACAAACATATATTTCATTTTACTTTCATCATACACATCTGTATTTTGGAGGTGGAGTGGGGGGTTGTGCAGGAAGGGGGGAAGGAGAAAAGGGGGGAAGAAGGTAGTTTAAAAAAAAAATGATGGAAGTCAGATTGGAAGTCTGACGCTTTAACCACTCAGCTGCTACACCCATCTTCCACAACCCTTCATTCTATGTTATATGTTATCGCTCCTTCCTTACCCCCCCCCCCCCCCCCCCCCCCCCACACACACACACTTTCTCTCTCTCTCTCTCTGTTTCTCTCTCTCTGTCTTCAGCCCTTGTCCCAGGGGTTACAGTAATACAGTAACAGTTGATAAACATTCATAAACAGAAGGGCAGATCCTTTCCTCCACCTGTGATGTTGTTGTGCTTCCTTCTCCCTGTGTCTCCAGCCCACGTCCACATCCACAGGGCTGTCAGCCAGTGCAGGCACCACCTACAGCAGGGAGGCAACCCAAGCCATGAATAAGCAGATTGCTGTCCTTGGCCGCCAAAACGTTGATGCCCAGCACCGACTGGTGTCCATGCTGGAACAGCAGAAACTCCAGCAGGAACAGCTGAAGCTGTTCAACGACAACGGAGGAAGAATAGAGGGGGGTGGAGTGCAGCAGGCAGGGGGAAAATCTCTTGTTGTTCAGGTGAGGTTTTCATGAAGGGGGCTGGGAGAGGGGGGGGTGATATGTCAAAAGGCAGGGGGCAAACCTCTTGTTGTTCAGGTGAGGTTTTCATGGAGGGGGCCGGGAGAGGGGGGGGGTGATATGTCAAAAGGCAGGGGGCAAACCTCTTGTTCAGGTGAGGTTTTCATGGAGGGGGCTGTGAGAGGGGGGTGGGGGGTGATAAGTCAAAAGGCAGGGGGCAAACCTCTTGTTGTTCAGGTGAGGTTTTCATGGAGGGAGCTGGGAGAGGGGGGGGGGGTGATATGTCAACAGGCAGGGGGCAAACCTCTTGTTGTTCAGGTGAGGTTTTCATGGAGGGGGCTGATATGTCTCTATTATGTGGATTTCTGTGTTAACATTTTAGCAACTTTTTTTTGTAGGTAAGTTTTATTCCCTTTCTTTTACTTTCGTTTAGTTGTAAGACACACACTTTAAGCGATGTGTGACTTCCAACCACTACCTTTTCAGAATTTTTAAAAAATCAGTCAATACCACACCTGGTTTTACCATGTGGTCTGTTTAATTTGGAATTGTGGGTGCACCACATGCTTACAATCATATTGTAAGTTGTAATTAACATTTGTCAGGAAAAACAAATAAAACTGCACGCAGAAAAAAATACCCCCAAAATGCGGTAGTGTAGCATAGCGGCGCACTCTCCCTGAGGAGAGCAGCCTGAATTTCACACAGAGAAATCTGTTGTGATAAAACAGCTGTGATGTTTCTGATACATGTGTGTATAAATACTGAAAGTTGAAATGTGTAGCATGAACACTGTGCAGGAAGGCACCGTGCCAAGCAGCGTGTCTCCCCCCATATCCCCCATCTCCCACCATTCAGAGCACTTCAATCAGTTGGACCCAATTCAGGTCAGTCAGCAAGATGGTTTTTTTTATGACAACTTAGGAAGGAGGGTGGAGGGGGTAGAGGAGAAGTTATTCTACCGGTATATTAAATGGTTGATTTGATGGTCACTGAGAAGTTATTTCTTTATGTACTGCAATTGTCAAAACTCCTACTTTGTGCAGTGATTTGTGCAGTGAATGTTCATTACAGTTTGTAGTTTGAAAAATTGGTCGCTCATTCAAACCATTTGAACGCAAGAAAATATGAACATGAAGGACTGGATAGATGACTAAAATGTTATGAAGAAAATCAGAACAATAACCTCGTGACTTTTCAGGAGTAATTTCAAGGATTGTTTTAAAGTGATCTTGTGGAGATGATGTGTTTTCAGTTTTGTTCTGTCTTTTGGGGACTTAAATTGTGATATCTATTGTGGCTTTTTTTCTCTCTTCAGCGCCTGGCAAGGATGTCCCGAGAGATCAAGGTGTCCATGCCAGTGATGGACCTGGACGTGTCAGCAGGCAGCCTCAACACCTCCCATTAGCATCTTCCCACCCTCACCACCTCCCATTAGCATCTTCCCACCCTCACCACCTCCCATTAGCGTCCTCCCACCCTCACCACCTCCCACTAGCGTCCTCCCACCCTCACCACCTCCCATTAGCGTCCTCCCACCCTCACCACCTCCCACTAGCGTCCTCCCAACCTCACCACCTCCCATTAGCATCCTCCCACCCTCACCACCTCCCATTAGCATCCTCCCACCCACACGACACCGATTTGTCTGACCTTCTGCAGCGTGCCCTTCGGTGGAATAAGACAATTCCAACAGAGTGATAAGAATTAACTCCAGCATTTTCAATGGTTGGAGTGGTTTGTGCTGGTTGCTCAGTGTGTTATTGACATCTCACGGCCAACTCAGAAAAATAGGTGTCTGATTTTCACCCAGCCATTCTGACACTTTCTAAGCTTCGGTTTAGTGCTTGTCGAGTCTGGGTATGCCTTGTTTAACTTTTGTTTTTGTACATAGATTGTTTTCTACTGCAAGAAGAAACATTCCAGTGTTGCCCAGTCATATCATCATTTTTATATTTGAGAACAGTTTGCATTTCAACAAAACTTTGTTGTTTTTTTCAGTGTGTGGTTACCTAAAGTTAATAGCTTATGCATGGTTAGAAGTTACTGGAGACATAATGGACTGCATTTTTCCACTCCTGATGTTGTGCGTCTGGATGGATTATGATTCCTTGTCTTCTGCTTTGTGGCTTGAAACTCATACCTTCACTTGTATGGACAAGAAGATTTTCATGTCCATGACTGTTTTTTACCACACCATGTAGTCAGCCAAAGTCCATTTTATTGCATGTGCATGCATGGGTGTGTTCCTGTTTCCTTAACCCACCTAACACTGACAGTGACATGAATAATAAGGTCTTTATCGTACACTTTTATCTTCTGCATACATACAGTGACATACACATGTATGGTTTTCAGGAACTGACAGGTCTGCACATCTGTTGACCTGGAAGAAAAACCCTCTACCCTTAACCGACCACACATTATGATCAGAATTCAAACCCAGGACCCTCATTTTTAAAGTCCACACTTAAACCACTCAGTTGCACCTATCATTTTATGTTCCTGATGCTGTGTGTTGCCTTGTGTCCAGATGGATGAGGATTCAATTATATATTTTACCATATGTGTGCAAGCATTGCAGCCTGTCCCTTCAAATTTTGTCCCAAAATAGGGGGCCTGTCCACTTTTGCAGTGCCGAAGAGATGTAAAAAACAAAAAAAAAGCATTTTAATTATACATACTACACAGTGACCTACTGGTGCAGACTCCGGCAGGGGTGTGTTCCCTGTCCTGTGAAAACGACCACCCCACTGAAGAGGAGAAAACAAAAGTAGATGTGGCTAGTTACCTCCTCCCCCCCCCCCCCCAGTGTAATATCTCCCCTGTGTATGCCTGTAGAGCACCCGCTTCTTCTGGCAGCCATCTTTGATCCCTGACCTGTGCATTCAGGTGAATGAACAATGTCAATGGTTTGATAAGGAACTGATGAATGATGATGAGAAACTGGGTTGGATGATTGGAGACAGTGGAGTGCAGAACTGGTGACAGCTCAAGTATAATCTCAGTCTGGGATGGATGACTGGAGACAGAGGGTTAAGAAATTGTGATAACTCAGATATATTGTTGGTATGTGTACATTTTTATTGTTTTTTTTTTTTTCAATCCCAGGTGAGCAGGTTCAGGCTTCTTGGAAGCTCTGTTGAAACCAAACATTTAGGAGAATTCAGCAAGAAAGCTCCCATGAAATATGTTGATGAAGATGGACTGAAACTTCACATTGACAGTGATTTTGTGCATGTAACTCAATTCTTTGGCAAGGAACAGTGTGTTCTTTTAACCTTCGCTGGTTATCGTGGGTCATACACGACCCAGAAGGGTACAAAAACACAAATATCTCAGCCAATTCTTAATATTTTTCTATGAAATTTCAGAAATGCTTCCTACACCTAAAAGGCCAACTTTTGCCAAAAAATGAAAAAAATTCATTAATTAGTTAATGAGTAATTAAAGGTGGCGTTTTAACTACACACTGATGCTTGTGTGGGTCGTGTATGACCCATGCTTTTTAAAGAGGAAAAATCTGGTCACCCCTCGAAAGCTCGTGTGGGTCATGCCTTTTTAATAGTGATTTCAGAAGGTTTAATTTGCAATTAGTGAAGGAAAATAAAGAAGTTTTACTTTCAATAGCCACACTACCCCACTACTCTCCCACCACCCCCTCCCTCCCCGCTCCGCCCCTTTCGCCTGTCTTCAGCTATAACTGACCCCCTTCCATCCCTTTCTCTAACAGCATGTACCTGTGTGACTGAATATCTTTGATTGTGCGTGTATAGGATGCTATGAGTCATAGGATCCTATACACGCACAATCAAAGATATTCAGTCAATCTCTCTCTCTCTCTGTCTCGCTGTCTGTCTGTCTGTCTGTCTGTCTGTCTGAGTCTCTCTCCCTCTCTCTGTATCTCTCTCTCTCTATCTCTGTGTGCATAAGTAGGGTTTGTGCATGTGGTGTTATGCGTTTGTGTGTGTGATCAGTTGTGTGTGAGTGTGTGTGTGTATGTGCGTGTGTGTGAATGCGTGAGCATGTGTTTCTTCTGAGTATGTGTTTGTGTGAGTCTGTGTGCGTGTGCAAGCGATGTGTGTGTAATCAGTTGTTACGATATATTTTCCTTTTCTGTATTTTGTTATAAGCTTTGGAGTAATATACAGGTTTTAGTCTCTTTACAAAGTATGGGTTGTGCACAACCCACACAAGCTTTGGACAGATATGCAGGTTTTTGTCTCTTTAAAAGGTATGGGTCGTGGACGACCCACATGAGCTTCCGTGTGTCGTCAAAAGCGACAGCCAGCAAAGGTTAAAGGAGGATAGATGTCATTGATAACAAAGTTAGCAACTGAAAAATGGACAGTGATTTGAATCAGTAACAAACTGAGCCATCTTGAAATTAGTTTATACACACATCCTTTCTGTGTGTATGTTTGTCTGCCACTCTCAGACTTTGTTTCTCTCTCTGTACATATATATATATGTGTGTGTGTGTGTGTTTGTTTCCTATTCCTCTCCCATTTGTTGAAAGTGATAATTTGTTTGTTTATTTGTGTGATGCTGAGTATTATATACAAAAATATATATGCCTATTCAAAAAGAATATGCATACACATTCATTTGTAAAATAGTGACTTAAAAAAAAAAAATGCAAATTTATATTTATACGAATGATATTAATGTATTGTCTTTTCACTTTTATGTTTTGCATGTATGTGTGTTCTTTGTGTGTGTGAATGTGTGCATGTCTCAGAGTGTGTGTGTGTGTGAATGTGATAAGACTGATGGAGTAAGGCAGTAACACAGTATAATGTTTTTTCTTTGAACTTTGGTGTCCACGCACGATTCCACCAGTCAGTCTCCTCTTTTTCCATACAGAATTCAGAAGATAACGAAACATCAGCTCCAAGCTATTATTAGCTCTTGACACTACAGGTGTTTTACTGTTTGGGTTTGTTCAGTTTTTCTTTCTGTCCATTGTCTGCGACTCCTGTATTCACTTGTATAGATTTACATGAGGGCTTTTACGTTCGTGACAGTTTTTACCCCATTATTTAGGCAGCCATACTCTATTTTCAGGGGTGTTTATGTTGGGTATATTTGTGTTTACATAACCCTCTGAGCACAGACTTGGATAACTGGGTCTTTAAGACATGCACTTAATGTTCTACATGTATATACATGTAGCTAGCCGGTCTGAACCTTTCTTAATCTGGTATAGTGGAAAAATATCCACCCTTGACCCACCAGACACAAGTGGGATTTTAACGCAGGATCCTAGGATTGAAAATTCAGTGCTCTAACCACCCTCCTGTCGACTGCTTGGATGAAGCCCTCTCTGCATGGAAGTGGTTCCTCTTCCACACCTGTGATGGCCAATCAAATATTTCAAGCCCTCCACTCTCGGCCTTCCAGTTGGCACGTTTTTTCACTCCAATCTATCCAGGGGACGCAACTTGTCTGCCTTTCCAGATGAATTTCACGGCTACAGGAACTGTTACTCTTGTCCAAGGATTGGTGGTTCTCTCCAGTATCCCTTCCCACTTTGCCCACAGCCCAAAGCACCGGTAGAGAGACAAAAGCTGGCCAACCAAATCCCCACAGATGTTTCCACACCCAGTGTCTTCCATACCCTGTGTGGTCGGTCATCATGCACTGGTTGAGTGATAAAAGCTTCCAGACATGTCCACAACCAATGAAGACACTGCTGTCAGTTCAGCAGTCATGCACTGGATTAGTGACAACAGCTCACGGAAGTTTCCACACCCAATGTCTTCTGTCGCTCTCAGTTGGGTAGTCATGCACTGGTTGAGTGACAAAAGCTCTCTGAAGTTTCCACACCCAATGTCTTCTATCACTGTCGGTTGGGTAGTACCCAGGCTGGAGAAAACATACAGCCAATGGTTTGAGAAAAGTGCAAACTCTCTCAGAGACAACAACCACTTCAGTTGCAAAGTCTTTCTGCAGTTAGGAACAAGACTTAGCCCAGATCGATTTTAGCACTCTCTTGGTGAGGCAAAACAACGTCTTTCAAGATTCCCAGCATCTCTCCAGTTCTCTTCTTCTCTTTCGGGGTATGGCGTTCGTCAGGCAGGAGGTGATGTTCAAGTTCAAGTTGTTTATTCCCATTAACTCTTTTGAGTCATAGAGAAACAAGGAAACATGACAACAGCAGGATGACGGCCACAGAGGAAGAGCGGAGATAATTTAAAAAGAAGAAACAAAAGGGGTGGGGGGGGGGGGATAATACAAATGGGGGAAAAATAAAATGAAATAAAAGGCCAAATGTAATCATCAGTCTGGTACAATGCAATAGGAATAGACAAATGCACACATCACAACTTAGATTTACAATACGGCTCTGTATCTGACTAGTCGAGCCTGAACTGGGAACTGGGGGGTTAGTTGGAGCATAGCAATAACAATGACATGGTGTAACAAAATAAAATATACAAAAATTTGCGTGTTATTTTAGCACCCATTTGCCAGTAATACTGGGGTTGGTTTGATATATACAGGAGAGAAAAAGACATATTTAAAAAAAAATTTTAAAATCATGCAATTACAAATGGATATGTACAGGATGCAGTGTCAAGATTAACACAAGTTATTGTTCTAATTCCTATTCAACAAGTACAGTTAAGGCATAAGTGGCAAAGAATCCAGACTGAAACTGGCTCCTAACGAAACACATTAAAACCTTCTTTAATGAATTTAGCAAAATTTAGTAACTTTTTCTTACTACTAATAGACATTAATGTTGCATATTTGTGGAAGTTGGGACGTGTTCTGTAATACTTAGGTAAATACTGATTGCGGAGATTTTGAATTGCAGGACATTCCATGACAAAGTGGTATTCGTCTCCCACTCGATTCGTGTCACAGAGATGACACAATCTTGCTTCTTGTGGTATGTTCATGTGTCTCCCTTTCTCAATTGGTAGTTTGTGATTACTTGTTCTGAGTTTCAACATTGGGATGCTATAGCACAATGGCAAAATGTCTAGATAATCTTCAAAAGCTATTTGGCTTTTAAATAAACTGTAGTTATTGGCTTTTGTAGAGTTACGACAAGTTTCTACCCATTTTTGTGTATAACTGTCTTTAAGTCTTTCGGTCAGATTGTTTATCAGCCATGCAGTTGATACAGATTGTGGATAGTACCACAGAAAAGACAGCCCATTTTCATCTAGAATTTGTTTGGTTTTAAGTAACCAGTCATTTTTGTGTATTTGTAAATTAAAACATTCAATTAATGATGAGGAGACAGGAGGGGACGAAGGGAGGCCACTCTCCCAATGTTCTTTTCACTGGAAGGGTCCAGATCTCCCCACCCTCTCACCTCCCCCCAACCCAGTCCTTCCTTCACATCCACGTCCCTCAAAGGAACTAATACACAAAACAAAATAACAATACTAAAAATGACCGTGCACAATAGCCGAGTGGTTTAAGCACTTGACTTTCAATCAGAGAGTCCTGGGTTTGAACCACAGTAACGGCGCCTGGTGGGTAAGGGTGGAGATTTTTCCAATCTCCCAGGTCAACATATGTGCAGACCTGCTAGTGCCTGAACCCCCTTTGTGTGTATACGCATGCAGAAGATCAAATACGCACGTTAAAGATCCTGCAACCCATGTCAGTGTTCGGTGGGCTATGGAGACACGAAAATACCCAGCATGCATGAACCACGACAGAGTCATCAGCAAGTCGATGTTGGTTGTGTAACAGAAAGAAGAAGAAGATGATAATAATAATAATAATAACATTAGGAGAGAAGAACGGGTGATGCTCCCCAAAGAGCTGTCCAGACAGCTGCATCCAAATGACAGACTTCACCCAAACCCATCATGCTGGGAATCACCCCTCTGTGTAACTTACCCATACAGGATGCCTTGCTTTCATTATGGCCCCAAATTTCACCCCAACTTCTACACCTCTGTGATGTACACGGTGATCTTTTGTTAAGGTCTTTGATGGCAGTATATTTTCAAATAAGTATCGTTGGAATGACATCAGCGTTTTAAAGAACACACACACACACACGCACACACACACACACACACACACACACACACACACACACTTAGAAGCGAACAGAACTTTCACTGAAGCACAAACATCAGAAAATTCCAGTTGCATACGCCAGGGTTCAGTACACAGGGCAATAGGCGCTCCACACTCCACTGTGTCAAGCGTTGCACTGTGGTCAAGCAAGAGTCGACAGGCACGAAATCAGGGAGATCAGTTATGGTGAGCATAAATTCAGTCACTTCTTCTGCGTGACAGTAATGATTATATTTAAATGGGAGATGATATTTTATTTGAATATCAATTCCTTACCGCAAGTCGCAAAGTCGACAACCAGTTCTTCTACGTGCCATGTATATGAATATTGGGAAATGAGATTTCATTTGAATATTAATCCCGTACCGCAAGTCGCGAAGTCTATGATCAATTCTTCTATGTGTTAGAAATACACAATAGATAGGAGACAAGAAATGATTTGAATACTAATTCCTTATCACAAGTTGCAAATACTATACTTGGGATATCAACACGAGGTGAAAACTGAGATTCAAAACCTTAACGCCTGTAATTATTTTATGACTTTTCCACACTTTGTCCACATTCGTAACAACTGAAAGATGAAATATTCTTTCACTGAGACATTCAGCTGCAGAATTAAACTTCTGAACGTCATTCCATTGTCTGTCCATATTCGTAACACATCTAAAACATGAAACATTCAGCACTCTGTCACTGAGACATTCAGCTGAAACACTATAGACTTCTGAAGGTTACTTTATGAGAATTTCACTGTCTGTCTATGTTAGTAACATGCCTAAACCATGAAACAGTCAACATTCTGCCACTAACATTCAGTTGACGCACATAACATCTGAAAACATGTATCCTGAAGATACCAACTATTCCTTTAAGAATTATCTTATAACCTCCAAAGTAAAAGAAAAATCACCAGTAAGATGAAATATGTACTGAAAACAAAGAAAGGACAAAAGGACAGTCAGAGCATAAAAGTCATATGCATGGCAATATAATTCATATAAGGGCATCTACTGCCTACCCTTGGGTACAAAGAATCACAACACAGTCTTCCATGGAGTTTGATAATGACCTCGGAAGCAGTGCTGGGTCTTTCCTGGTCTCCTGACGACCCAACATCAATTGCTCAGTAAATGTTTCAAATGGACTGCAGAGGGAGATTCGGAATAGCCATGCCAAAGAATGGATCAAAAAGATACATGAGAGAAAGGCGGGGTGGGGTGGGGTGGGGTGATGACACAAAGAAAACTTGGGAGAGGGAGGAGACCAGACTATTTTATACATACATGCACACATAGCTATATATGTTGTTCGTTTGTGCGTGCGTATGTGTGTATGCTGGTGTGCGTGCGCGTGAGAGGGAGAGAGTCTCTGTGTGTGTGTGTGTGTGTGTGTGTGTGTTCTGTGCTTATTACTCTTTCTCCCTTCTTGAACACGAGGGTGACATGTGCTGCTTTCCAGTCCTGAGGAACTTCGCCACTCTGGAGGGACGAGCTGAAGATCAGGGTCAGGTTGGGTGCCAGGTCAGTAGTGAGTGCCTGGAGTACTCGTGGACTGATGTTGTCGGGTCAGCAAGCTTTGTGATGGTTCAGGTTGTGGAGCAGCTTCTCCACACCCTGAACCAAGATGACAACTATCCTCCTGCTGTGTGGTATCTGACCTTGGTGGTAACTGACATTTTGCAGCGAATTCTTCTTCAGTGTAAGTGGTAGCTGAACTGAAGGCCAACTAGAACTGTTGGTTTAGGAGTTCTGCCTGTTGGTCTGATCAGTAACAAGCTTCCTGTTGTGCTTCAGTGTTGAGACTCCCACATTTCCTGAGCGTGTGGACTTAACATGGACCCGGAACTTCTTCGTGGGTGGTTGTTTCCCATCTTCCGAGTCGGTTAAGAGATAGTGCACACACAGCCAGCAGGCTCCTCCCCGCAGCAAGCACCCTGCGTTGTGCATCTCCTTCCCAACACCCAGTTTCCAGTCTTCCTCACTCCACACCACAGGCGGTCTCGGCGTCGGATCAGCCTCTCTACTTTGATCGTGAGCCAAGGAAGATTTGGTTTGGGCAATGCCCCCCTTGAGGGGACAAACTTTTCAAAAGCATGTTGAAGACCAGTCTTGAAGGCTTTACTGACACATTTATTCAGCCAGTGCAACTCTCCACTGTAAATCGGCCCGGATACGGTCTCAGTGCTGAGTTCTTAGGCTGAGACTGGCAGACTATCCCAGTGTGCCCCAGTATACAGGAGGATATCTCCAGGCACATGGCGTCTTGTGCATTCACTGGCCTGCAGCCCCAGGCACACCACACTTCGGTGTGGGGCACAAGAACTGGTTCTACCCTGAGGCACACCCACAACGTCTGAGGGCCCGGGAACTGGTTTACTATGGGGACGAAGCCAGGAAAGTTTGTAATCATGAGGTCTAAGGTGTTGTTCCCCCTTGCGTTGAACTCCATCATCCGCAGCAATCCCAGGTCCCGTGCGCCACACCCAGGAAGTCTCACCGCGAGAAACAAGGCAGACTGGTTTTGGTTAAGTGCCATCTTTGTCCAGTCCCAACTGGGGAGGTTGCATGAAGTCCCTCCTATCGACAGTGCAGAGTTCGGCACAGCAGCAGCCCTCGGGCCAAGAGACTCAGATAGGGCTTCAGGAACATTCTTACTTAACGACAAGCAAACTTAGGCTTCTAAGTTCGCTCATGCAACCCACCCCCAGCAGCATAACCCAATGCGCTAAGTCAGGCCTTGATGGAAAATAAAATAAATGAAATAAAACTAATAAAATTTACAAACTGATTGGTAGATAAATAAATTTATAAATAAATTGTCAAAATAAATAACTGAAATAATCAATGTAAATCAAATAAATGAATTAATGTAAATACATAAATGAATGAATGAACAGATAAGTAAATGAATAAAATAGAAAATAGATAAAGGTGATATCAAAGCGTGCAGACTGATCCTGCACTGTACCACATCTGTCTGCCACTGTTAAAAAACAAAAACAAAAAACATTAAAAACAACGCGCCGTTCAGATCTTGAGAGGCTGCCTTGATTTGTGCAGAATATTAACGTTAGAGAATGATCCAAAATAAACGAGTAAATAAATTAGAATTTAATAAAGTGTCAGATACTTAGAGGACAAATTATTTAAACAAAACAACTGCTGTCCTGTCTCTCCACTATCAATCTTTCCATCTCTCTGTCGATCAACTAATCTGTATGCCCACAATATCTCTCTATCTGACGGTCTGTCTGTCTGTCTGTCTCTCTAACTATATGTATCTCTGTGTGTCTGTCTGTCAGTTTGTACCGATGAGTAATTATCTATTATGTTATCGGCATCATTTCCAAACCAACATTGCGCAAATTTCTTCAAAACGGAACAGAGTCTCTGTGGGCTTTTCCAAATACAATAGACTGAGCAACACACTAGACGCCACGTTCTTGGCATCAGAGATCTTTTCCCATCCCTCTTGCGGCCAATCAGTGGCAGCCTCTGTGCGTGTGTGTATGTGTGTGTTTGTGTGTATGTGTGGGTCTGTGTTTTTGAGTGCGCTTGTGCATGCGCGAGGGTGTAAGTGTACACAAGTGTCAGGAGAGTTCTGTGCACGTGCGTATGTGTGTGTGTGTGTGTGTGTGTGTGTGTGTGTGTGTGTGTGAGGGGGTGGTGGTGGTGCGGGGGCGAGGGGGGTAGAGGATGAGGTATGTGAGTGTATGCATGCCTACACTGTGGGAGCAACAGGATATTGGAACGTGCGGGTGTGTATCTATCTATCTATCTATCTATCTATCTATCTATATATATATATTGTATATATATATATATATATATATATCTTTGTATATATGTGTGTGGGGTTGGGGGTGGGGGATATGGGCGTATGTGTGTGTGCTTGTACAAGTAAGTGTTCATCTGTGTGTGTGTGTGTGTGTGTGTGTGTGTGTGTGTGTGTGCGCGTTTGTGTGTGTGTGTGTGTGTGTGTGTGTGTGTGTGTGTGTGTGCCGTGGAAGCTGCGATACGTAGCCTAGAAATGAGTGTGTGGAGGAGGGGGGTAGAGGAGGTGCAGCGTAATGTGTGTGTGTGTGTGTGTGTGTGTGTGTGTGTGTTGGGGCTCATGTACGTTTATGTGTATTTGACTGTGCTTTCATATCTGTGAAACTGCATGTTTGGTGCATATCTGTTATGCGTGTGTGGGTGTATGTGTGAATATGTGTCTTCATGTTTTACATTTAGTTGTTTATTTATCATCATTGTTGTCTTATTTATTTATTTATTTATTTTATTATTATTATTATTATTATTATTATTACCTTTTTTTATATACTATAATTATTATTTATTTATTTACTTACTTATTTATGTACGCTTATCTATTATTTATTCACCTTTTTTTCTTTTTTTTTCTCAAGGCCTGACTAAGCGCGTTGGGTTACGCTGCTGGTCAGACATCTGCTTGGCAGATGTGGTGTAGCGTATATGGATTAGTCCGAACGCAGTGATGCCTCCTTGAGCTACTGAAACTGAAACTGAAACTTGGGTTGCTGGTTGTCAACAGCATGCCGGAAGAAAATTCTATTATTTGGGCAAAACTCGGAAGTCATACATTACATTCCGTTACTTAGACGGAAGCATTCTTCTCCAAGGATTTTCAGCCATGGCTGTTTTGGTTTCACTTCGACTGAACTTGTTTACTTTGAAATCAAGCATTTAGAAGGTAAGTTTTCTATCAGCCATGTATTCAGTAGTTGTGCACTTATGAAAGGGATTGGAAAACCTTGGAAGGAAGAGGATTCTGTTGTTCAACATGTATGTGAATGGGTAACATTGAATGAGTGGTGATCAGACCACCAGCCCCTGGAAGGGATCGCTCTTTTCCATTATCAGATCAAGAACAGTTCAAGAAGTTTGGAAAGAATATGTTCGATGGTCCTCGAAACAGCCTTTGCAGCTGTGTAATAGATTTTTGTATGCCATTGTTACTTCTAAAAAAAATTGTTAATGTAATCTCACAATCGTGCAAGAATTTGTCGAACTTCTCGAAGTAACAAGTAACAGTAATTGGACGTTCTTCTTCTTCTTCTTCTTTCCGTTACACGACCAACATCGACTTGCCGATGACTCTGTCGTGGTTCATGCATGCTGGGTATTTTCGTGTCTCCATAACCCACCGATCACTGACATGGGTTACAGGATCTTTAACGTGCGTATTTGATCTTCTGCGTGCTTATACACACGAAGGGGGTTCAGGCACTAGCAGGTCTGCACATATGTTGACCTGGGAGATCGTAAAAATCTCCACCCTTTACCCACCAGGCGCCGTTACCGTGATTCGAACCCGGGACCCTCAGATTGAAAGTCCAACGCTTTAACCACTCGGCTATTGCGCCCCTCATTGAACGGGTTGTTAACACGTGTGTATGTTTTTGCACAGGAAGCTATCATATCACTTTCAGTCACTGTCAGTGACACATTGCCCAAACCGTCAAATAATATCAACTGCCAAAATGTTAATAACAGTTTGTTTATTCCGAATTTTATGCTTTTATTGCAGATAAATTGAACCCAGATTATCGCATTGCAATCATAAGGCCCTAGTTTTACTCAAGAGGAAACAGAAATTCTTCAGCTTGATTGGCAGCCAATGTCAAATTCAGTGTCGAGGAATCTAGGGCACAGGGTGCAGTTGATGGTTGGTCCAGTGCAAGTGATAAACTAATAATAACAGTGTTGTAATGAGTGATGATGATAATAATGATAGATATCTAATAATGATAATAATAATGTTATAAGGGTGGGGTGGTGTGCAGTGGAAGTTGTTGCCAGGTGTACTGCAAAAAAAAGTGACATGACATTTAAGTGTTTTCAGTATTGGACTCAAGACAGTCTGGAACTAAAATATGACACTCTTGTATCTGTACATGAGGGGGGGAGAAAAAATGAAGGAGCAGGAATCATGCAATGGTCCTTCAACAAAGTTGAACTGTACCAGCCTTCTTCAGTTCTTGTTTTGTATCATTAATCACTGTTGATGAGAATCTTATCTGGTTTTAACTCCAGTAACCAGTTCTGTTTGCCTTCAGCTAAGCTGAACTGTACCAGACTTCGTGTTTAGTATTAATTACTGATGATGAGAATCTTACCTGGTGTTAACCCTAGTAACCAGTTCTAGTTTTATGGCTGGACAGGGAACTTTGACTAAGGATTCAATGAACACGAAAAAGTACCAAGAAAAAAGATATAGTTTCAATTGTGTTTACTGCTAGCTGTATCTCTGTGTACATTAGACAGGATAGAACAGTTTTGGAAAAAAAAAGTTATATAATTGTTTCATGGTCCCATCAGTTTACATTTTCACTTTTATCATAATCAATTCTGCGCTTCAGTCATTAAAAGTAGAATTACAGATGAATAATTTGATAATTACAGGTGACATTGTTGTCTTTCTGTTTATGACTTGACTTGAGACTTGGCTGATAAATAATTGGTTTACTACACAAGTACATGTTTATATACTTTGTTTTTGAGGGCTTATTATATGGCTGATAAACAATTTGTTTACTACTCAAGTACATGTTTATATACTTTGTTTTTGAGGGCCTATTAAAGTATTCACATAAGACTAAGAGGTATATATACATCGTATAGTTTTTATATTGTGGTATTTTTATATGTGTACATGCTTGATTATACATGCTCAGTTGACTTAGCCCTACCCTTTACTCTCCCCACCCTTTATATATATATATATATATATATATATCATGCTATTTTGCATATTTTCACTTTGGGGGCACATGAAAATGTTACATATTTCATATAACTGAAACAAATTATGGTATTGTCCTTATTTTTTTTAAACAATGGCCACACTAACTGTCTGGTAAAGACATGCATTTCTCATTTTCTGAGGAAGAAAAGGTAATAGGAAAAAAGTAACATACAGGAGATACAGCATCATACAGTGTACAATGCATACATGCCAGAAGTAAGTGGGCATTTATCCCAAACACAAATATGACAAATTCACAGGGGAAGTAACCTACTTTGGGAGGTTATCGGCTGTAGCTACTTTCATTTTGTCCACATAGGCGGGTATCAGACCCTGCTGGAGTCTGCACTAGTGGGTCATGGTAAGTATGTTACTTAAATGTAATTTTAGAAAGAAAATTTCCTTTAAGCATTTTGACTCAGAGAGATGCACCTTATCTGTCTAGTTAGATCAGAAGTCTTTCATTATGATTTTCAGAAATATGGTTTGGTTTTCCAACAATTGTTTGTTTGTACTTGTGAATAATGAATGGAATTTTAAAACATTTGGGTTTTTTTCATTGAAATTTTAGCAGATTTAGAATTTATCCCCAAGTCTCTATGTTCACACTTTGTTAGTTGTACATATAGTATACATTCTTCAAGGGGGCCATGTGTTCATGTGTGCGGGATCAGTATCCTGTTGACATTACTGCCAGCTGTTGCTATGGGACTTTTTATTTTTATTGGATTTTTTGTTAACTTTGTTCAGTCATTACCAGTCATCACTCATAAATCATCACCATGCATGAGTAGTCAATCCTATAGACCTTGTTCGTTAGGAAACCGGAAGTCAGTGAAAAGTTCAGACCCTTCACCTTGGGACGTCTGGATAAGGCAACATGGCGACTCTGTCTGCTGAAACTGAAAGTGCGCTTGAATCCGTGAAAGTTAAAGAACTGATAGAGTATTTTAAAAAAAAACCGGACAACTGATACGTAGCGCGAAAGTTGAACTTGTTCGCCGTGCAAAGATTTTCATTTGTCGCGGAACCAGAAACAAGAAGGCGAAGTTAAGTCAGTTTCTGCTGTCACAGAGACATTTCTGCTGTCACAGCAACATAAACCTCCCGCAGATTTTTAACAACAGAACTTAAGAAAAAAGTATCACTCCTGTGTGTGACCCATTCATTGAGAATCTATATACATTCTAGCATTTCATATTGTTGCTACATAGGTCAGGTCAGGTCATTAGATCTGCTACTGGTAACCTGTAATCCAGTACAACCTGTTCAGGGTCGGGTTGCCGGCGACTAAACTGGCACTCCCACCGCTCCCTTCCGGGACTGGTGAGGCGGGTGGCTAGACACCCTTATGGAGATCCATAAAAGGGCGTTGGCTCAGGAGAGCCACCGACGGCCATCTAGCTCCACCGTGCTGTGTGCATGCCACACGCAGTTGGCCCCCGGGGTGTGTCTACCCATGCATGCGAAGTCTGGATCCGGCAGAATCTGCGGAAGAAACCTATCGGTTCAACGGAGAGGAAGGCGGTTACAGCAACGCACTGTGGAGTGCAGAGAGCAAGATGAGACACCGAAAGGATATCTTGGTCATCCACTGCATCCGTGCTCATCCTCCAGTCGTCTCGACTTAGTCTTGCCACTGGAAACGGACGAGAGAGTGAGGTCGACGTTGCGCAACTCCTCTTCACTTTAAACAAACTCATCGCGCTAGTCATCAGTCATCCAAAATGACCTTTCATCCTTCATCATTTCATCACCCCCAAGTTCTGTGGTGACAGGTGAGCAACGAAACGACAGGTGTGGGTACACTGGCAGTCGCAGCCGCAGACCTGCACGCAGGCGGCTCAGGCCATAGGGTCGTTCTTCATCGACAGGAGCAGCGATGGAGCTTGGCAGCCGTCTGAGCGTCTGAGCAGCCCTCTTTAGGAATGCACTGCTCACCTCCCTGGCATGAGGAAGGGGCTAGAAAAGGTGCCCTAAAAATTGCCTGCTCCATATCACCCTGGCCAGCATACCGCGGCTGGCGGGGACCCTACATCAGCGGTCGAAACAAGAAAGAAAAGAAAAAAACAAGGATCGTTCCTCTCACCATTGGTGCTTGGAACATAAGGACTCTCCTGGACAGAGATAACGCGGACAGACCCCAAAGGAGAACGGCACTAGTTGCATCCGAACTCGCCAGATACAACATTGACATCGCAGCCTTGCAGGTGAAGGCGAGCTCTGTGAACAGGGATCTGGTTACACCTTCTTCTGGAGTGGACGAGGAAGCGAAGAGCGACGTGAGGCTGGCGTTGGTTTTGCAGTAAAAACAGCACTTGTCAGCAAGCTAGCTGGAATCCCAAAGGGAGTCAACGATAGGCTTATGACCATGAAACACTGGCATCTGGCCAGAAGCACCTCACCATTGTCAGTGCCTACGCCCCAACCATGACCAACCTGGATGAAGTGAAGGCGAAGTTCTACGAGGACCTTCACTCTGTCATTGCTGCTATCCCTAAAGCAGATAAGTTCATCATTCTTGGGGACTTCAATGCTAGAGTTGGCTCTGACTACATTTCCTGGGACGGAGTGATTGGAAAGCACGGTGTGGGCCACTGCAACCCAAATGGATTGCTTTTGCTTCAGACCTGTGCAGAGCACGAACTGCTGATAACCAACACAGTTTTCTGCCTCCCTACCCGTAACAGGACGTCATGGATGCACCCTTGCTCAAAGCATTGGCATCTCATCGATTATGTCATTGTCAGGAAAAGGGATAGGCAAGATGTACGTATAACAAAGACCATGTGCGGCGCCGAGTGTTGGACAGACCATCGCCTTGTAGTCTCGAAGCTGAATATTCGAATCCAGCCCAAGAGACGCCCCCAAGGCCAGAAGGCTGCAAAACGGCTTAACATCGCTAAGCTGAAAAACATCACCATCAAACAGTCCTTTGTGGAGCTGCTGGAAGATCGTCTGGAATCCGCCTCTCTGGACAACCAGAATGTGGAGTCTGACTGGAGGACCCTGCGTGAGCTGATCTATAGTACAGCTTCAGAGACCCTGGGACCCATGACCAGAAAGCA
This sequence comes from Babylonia areolata, assembly GCF_041734735.1. Lineage (NCBI taxonomy): Eukaryota > Metazoa > Mollusca > Gastropoda > Neogastropoda > Buccinidae > Babylonia > Babylonia areolata. Next base: position 25,599,474 of record NC_134895.1, read on the forward strand.
CAAAGACTGGTTTGATGAAAACTGTGATGAAATCAAGCAGCTTCTGGATGAGAAACGCCGTCTGCATCAAGCCTACCTGAGCAACCGAAAGTCCACATCAAAAAAGGATGTGTACGATGCCATCCGCAGGACTGTTCAGCAAAAGTTACGCCAGATGCAGGATAAGTGGCTGAGTGACAAAGCTGATGAGATCCAGGGATATGCTGACAGGCACGATATGAAGAGGTTCTATGATGCCTTAAAAGAAGTCTACGGCCCCACATCCTCAGGATCATCCCCCCTCCTCAGTGCAGATGGGAATACCTTGATCACCGAGAAGGAGAAAATTCTCGAACGCTGGGCTGAGCACTTCAACAGTGTCTTAAATTGGCCTTCCTTCAGAAATGATGAAGCCATAGACCGTCTCCCACAAGTCCCTATCAACGAAGCACTGGACGATCCGCCAACACCTCTTGAGACCCAGAAAGCAATCCGTCTGCTATCCAGTGGCAAAGCACCTGGCTCAGACTCCATACCAGCAGAGGTCTACAAGGATGGAGGCACTGTGCTGACTGAGAAGCTCCATCAGCTGTACTCACTCATGTGGAAAGAAGAGACGATCCCCCAGGATTTCAAAGATGCATCTATCATTCACTTGTACAAGCGAAAGGGGAACCGGCAAGCCTGTGATAACCATCGGGGCATTTCCTTGCTCTCCATCGCAGGCAAGATACTTGCCAGAATCCTACTAAACCGCCTCACAGCACACCTTGACCAAGGTCATTTGCCTGAGAGCCAATGTGGATTCCGGAAAGAGCGCGGAACCACCAACATGGTGTTTGCTGCAAGGCAGCTGCAAGAGAAATGTCAGGAGCAAAATGCTGATCTGTTCTCCACCTATGTCGACCTCACTAAGGCCTTCGACACTGTGAGTAGAGAGGGACTGTGGAAGATCATGGCCAAGTACTGATGCCCTCGGAAATTTATTTCCTTGGTCAGCCAATTCCATGAAGGCATGCAGGCTCGAGTCCAGGACAATGGCGAACCATCTGCTCCTTTTGCTGTCACAAATGGTGTCAAGCAAGGCTGCGTCCTGGCTCCAACACTGTTCAGCCTCATGTTCTCTGCAATGCTTACTGATGCCTTCAGAGATGGCGATGTTGGAATCGGCCTAAAGTACCGAACAGATGGCAAGCTGTTTAACCTCAGAAGGCTTCAAGCAAAAACGAAGGTCATGACAGACATCATCAGAGACTTTTTGTTTGCTGATGATTGTGCCCTCAACGCTGGATCTGAAGCTGACATGCAACTCAGCGTCGACAAGTTTGCCACTGCCAGCAGGAACTTTGGCCTTACCATCAGCACGAGGAAAACTGAAGTTCTCCATCAGCCAGCCCCAGGGAAACCCTACGTTGAGCCCAACATCACAGTCAACGGTCAGAGACTCAGTGCGGTGGAGCGGTTCACATACCTTGGCAGCACACTGTCACGAAATGCGACCATCGACGATGAAGTGAACGTCAGGATTGCAAGAGCAAGCGCAACTTTTGGTAGACTCAATGCAAATATCTGGAACAGAAGAGGCATTAGTCTTGAGACCAAGCTAAAGGTCTACAGAGCAGTAGTTCTCCCCACACTACTGTACGCCTGCGAAACTTGGACAGTGTACCAGCGACATGCCAAGAAGCTGAACCACTTCCACACAACATGCCTCAGGAAGCTACTGAACATCAAGTGGCAAGACAGGACCCCAGACACAGAGGTGCTCGCAAAAGCCACCCTTCCCAGCATCTTCAGCATCCTGATGAAGTCCCAGCTTCGCTGGGCTGGACACGTGGCGCGCATGCCAGACCATCGGCTGCCCAAAAGGCTCTTCTGTGGCGAGCTGCAACAAGGGAAGAGATCACACGGAGGTCAGAAGAAGCGCTTCAGAGATACTCTGAAAGTCTCTCTGAAAGCGTTTGATATCAACCGTGACTCCTGGGAGGAATCTGCAGTGGACCGTGACAAATGGCGCGCTGCTGTGCACAAAGGCGCCAAGTTGTGCGAGGCCAACAGGACTGCTGCAGCTGTTCAGAAGAGGCAGGCCAGAAAGTCACGGGCAAACAAGCTCCCTGACAATGGTATGCCTGTCTTTGTCTGCCCCAACTGTCAGCGAACATTTCGTGCGCAGATTGGACTATTCAGCCATCTGCGCATTCACAGATTGATTCATGAGCATCCTCCCCCCCACCCCACCACCACCCTCCCCCCATCCCCCAGCTGGATGACAACGATGGTCATCATCGATCTCGATGGACACACCACCACATAGTATGAGTGAGTGTGTGTGTGTGTGTGTGTGTGTGTGTGTGTGTGTGTGTGTGTGTGTGTGTGTGTGTGTGTGTGAGTGCTTTCTAAAAACAGATTTCAGACTTGAGAAAATGGCCATTGCTGTTCCAATGAATTTGATCTTTTTCTGGCTTTTCTATCACATGACTTTTTTGTTGTTGTTGTTGGAGTAGCTTTAATACATATTGTGGGGAGGAGAGTGTTGGAGTTGAGCATGGAAATCTGTGGGGAAATGAGTGGTGCAGTTTAGCATGGAAATTGTGGTGAGAAGAGTGGTGGAGCTGTGCATGGAACTTAATTAAACTTAAAGATAATAATCATCAAAACTGATTCATGTGTGTTTCATCACAGTTGCATTGATGATTAACTGCAAGTAAAGAATGATTTCATCTTATGGTATAGCATGCATGCATGCGTGCATATACAGTATTCACTCATCCATCATTGCAAGTGACATGCATTGATAAGTCTTCTCAAGACTATCAGACATTCAGACACACCAGTCTGGTACAATCAGCTGGCCTGTTTACCCAAAATGGATGTCTGTACTTTCACCAGTTTAGAATATATATTTCTTTTATGGAAACCTGTAAGTTCATTGTATCTAACAACTGGCCCAAGGATTAACACATACATACCAGTTTTCTCTTTGATGCCATTTTTTAGAAACTGGTAGTTCTGTAAATTTTTAGTGTAAATATTTGCATGCCCCACCTCCCATCTTTTATTTCCTGTATTAAAAAAAAAATCAGAAATATATATATATATATATATATTATATTTCATTTGTTTATTGCTTGTTGTCAGATCTGTACAATCAAATTTGGACTGTTTACAAAATGCAATGTAAACAGGTCTGAGTCAAACACAAACAGACTTGAAGAAAATCACTTTGATTGGATATTTTCTTTTATTTTTTTGGTTTCATTCATTCATACCTAAATGCTAAACAATGAACAATTGTCTAAACAATTTGAGTTATTTATGATGTGAGTACCATTTAGCTTTGGATGTTGTGCGTGTGTGTGTGTGCGCGTGCATGCGTGCGTGCGTGCGTGCGTGTGTGTGATACACAACTATATTGAAGTGCAGTGTCTACATTCACAAAGTTTTGATTTTTTTCCATGATCAGAAAGAAAGAAAGAAAACTCTGCAGTGAATCTTAACTGGCTTGAACCACACTGCACCCCTCCCCACCCCCCACCTTTCTCCCTCAAAGAGAAGAAGAAGAGAAAAAGAAGAAAAATCACAGCTACAGTTTCTGAAGTCTTATTTAAATGCACCATATGATCAATATCATTAGCAAGCAGTGGGTATAAGCTTTGGCTGTTGAAATCAAATTATCTCTTGTATACAAGTAATGTATATATTGCATATAATTTATTATAAATCAACATTATATCAGATAGATATAAACAGTATATAAACAGTTGCAATATTTGTTCACATCAGTATGAAAAAAAATATATCAGGAGCATTCAAACTCCACAATTCCCGAGAAGAAAGCTTAAAAAAAAAAAATATTCATACACATATGATAATCTGACTGTCTTACACAATTTGTCAATACCAGTGATCCTCCTGAATCAATCTGCTCTCAACTAACACACACACACACACACACTCTACAAATTGACACCCACTACTGTTACCCCCCTTCAGTCTAAATTTTATGACAAAACAGTCTTCAGGGCCTTAATAAGTCATCTTTCACTGTGTCATCAGTGTCAGATTGGTGTAAAGGGGGAAGCAAAGCTGTCAGATCATTTCATATTTTCACTTCCAGATTTGTTAAATTTTGTAAAATTACTCAATTTGCTGTCAGCAGCATTGGTTTCCACTGCTGATGCAGAAGTAGCGGTGATGTTTTCTTGGACTTGCACATCTGACAGCTGTGAAAAAAAGAAAAGAATATATAATTATAGCTTGAATGTTAGGAGTATGATACTAGGTTTTAGTTACACATTTTCAGTGAAACTCCATACAACTCCCAAAATGTGTCAGATCTATTCACTGCATTATGCATATGCAGAATCTCAAGCCAGTGTTGTTTAAATTTGCAACAATAACTATGCTTTCTCTCTCTCTCTCTCTCTCTCTCTCTCTCTCTCTCTCTCTCTCTCTCTCTGTGTTTGTGTGGTGTGTGTGTGTGTGTATGTGTGTGTGTGCGTAAACATTCACATTGTGGAAGAAGCAAGGATCTCACTGTCTCAGTATCATTGTTACAGCACTTTCTGAAAATGTGCAATCATTTCCACTTGAAAGAAGTATGTGCTGACAAATGTTGTATAGTGGAAATTCTTTGTAGTGTTTGTTTCAGGGGTACACTAGTCAGTTTTGTACTATATGTCAGAGATGCATATAATTTTATCTGTGCTGAATAAATGTCACAGCTAAGAATGTGACCAAAAAAACAAACAAACAAACACACACAAAAAAATCCAGTTGAATGATACAACATTGGTGACTGGAAGTTGAAAAAGACCGGCCAGCTGGTGTACTGTAATTCTCTGTTTAAAAGGTTAAATTGTGCTTTTGGATTCAAACATCAGGCAGATAAGTGTGTGAGAAATGAAGACAGTATTTTTATCCCTATTTGAGAAATCAGACCCAAAACATTCTTAGGCTTGGGTGTTGAATTGAAACAAATATATTTTGAAACATAAAAAAAATGAACATTCGATTCAAAATGTCACATACCATGCTTATTTTGAAGACCTTGTTCGTAAAAAGTGAAGGAATATCATTGCCACTGAGGGTGCGGACCTTTTCAGTTCGCGTAGTGATTCTGAGCTCGCCACGCTCTTTGCAATCGGTTCATGGCTGGTATTCGTTGCGATGTCACCTTTTTTCCTTTGAAGTTCGAACAGCACACACAGTACTTCTTTCCTGCCGTTTTCCCCAGACCCATTGTGAAGCATTTACACAAGTACAATTGACGAACATGCAACTTTCGCTTTTAGAGACTCCCCACGAATTCTGTTTCCGGCTTAATCAAGGGCAAATTACTCTAATTTTTTTTCTAACGAACAAGGTCTATTGTTAGTCTATCCTGATGCTAATCGGAAGATACTTCAATCAACATTCCAAAAGTTTGGCATGGTTGTCCATAAACCATAATTTATGATAAATTCATATACATGTTCATGTTCAGACTACAGCATAGCACACAACTCACACACCCTCTGCATTTCTCTCCCCAGTGTACAGAGTTGATAACCTGTTACACCTGACATCACAAGCTGTGTGTGTGTGTTTGTGTGTGTGTTTGTGTGCATGCATGTGGGTATGTGACTGTGTGTGTGTGTGCATTTCACTGTGTGTGGAGAGAGAGAGAGAGAGAGAGAGAGAGCTACTACTGAGAGAAATTATAATAAATTGTGTATGTCTCTCTGTGCATACCAGTTTCTGTTCTTTATTTCAATTATAACTTTTGCAAGTTATTTACATATTTTAATTGTATAGTGAGTTGAAATTAATATAGCGTTGCATGTTCAGGTTCAGGGTTTGACTTCACGCTTGAAAAGACATGAAAAGAATGAAGCAACTGTTCCAGTCCATTTGAAAGTGGAACCACAGTCTGACAGATGTGTACTACTTCATTCAGTCATTTGAGAAGTTTTTTGATGAAGACAGCAAGAATGCATTTCTGAAAAAATGACATGCAGGATCTCACTGGTGGTGCGTTGTCTAATTCATGAAACTGGGTCGGAATTATGCTTCAGTGAAATAGAAGGAAAAGTCACACCTGAGGATGTTATGTATGTATGCAACATTCATGATTATAATGTGAACACATGCATACATGTACACACACACACACACACACACACACACACACACACATATATATATATATATGTGTGTGTGTGTGTGTGTGTGTAGGCATCCTTCAGTCTCGGAAGACTATGGAGTTGCGATCCAGGTGTTTATTCTGGTACAGCGTTGGATTTGGCTGGCCAGTCCGACGCGGGAATGACAGTCCCTGTGGCAGAGGGCACAGATGAAGTCTGACGCTGGTCTGTCTGCCTGGGCTGCAGCCTTTCTTCTCATTCTCTTTTCCTCGTGCTTCTGAGCGAGTGTCTCTTTGAACTTGGAAAGACCTTTCTGCACAGTCTCTCTCCAGGCTGACCATTCGAGGGCTGTTGCTTCCCAGTTGTTCTGGTCGATGTTCAAGGCTTTTAGGTCCCTCTTGCACACATCTTTGAATCGCAGCTGTGGTCTGCCTGTGGGACGTTTTCCCTGCACAAGTTCTCTGTAGAGGAGGTCTTTAGGGATCCGTCCATCGTCTATGCGCATGACATGGCTGAGCCAGCGCATATGTCTCTGTTTCAGCAGCGTGTACATGCTGGTGCATCCAGCTCTTTCCAGGACAGTGTTGTTTGGGACCTTGTCCTGCCAGGTGATGTTCAGAATGTACAGATTATATATATATATATATATATGCATATGTGCACACAGTTACATGCATGAATTCCATTGAAACCTACCTATGCATACACAGACACGCAGACGCACATCGACACAGACACACAAACAGCGAGAAGAGCAACCTGTTACCACCTTTCTCCTGTGAAATGTGATAAAGCACAGCTGTAAAGAAGGCTGCTACAGGGAGGAGGGAGATGGAGAGGGAAGAAGGAGGTGTTGATTGTAAATTACTCAAATTTATACTTGCCTGTGCAGTGACATCTAACAATTTGCATAGATTTGACGCTGAAATCAGTACCATTACTACTAAAAGAAAAACAACCAGTGTTGATGCTGCTTCACACACACAGACATTATAAAACATGAATTTGTTTTGTTATACATATTTTCCTCAGCAGATTTAAATCACAGGTTTATTCTTTTAAAATGTTATCTTTCACAGAATATAAAAAAAAGAAGGCAGAATGTAGATAATGCAGAAACATTGTTGACTTGCAGTAAACATTTTTTTCTGTGCTTGCATCTAAGACTGGGGTTTTATTACATTTGACTTTCTATTGTGAGTTGGGACAGAACCAGTCATGTCTGAAGTTTTTGTACTCTTAGTTTTGAAGGCTAAAAAGAGAAATATTTGTGTTTGTATAAGTCAAAAAGTCTTAGACCCAGAGTAGATGTTCATTAGCTATTTCTGCTGAAGATCATGAACAGGAACAATCTTTTGGTTTCTTTTGCTTAAATTCTTTCTAATTATGTCAAGTCATCACAGTTTCACACACTATAGAATGAATTTTTCTTCTTGCTTGAATTCAGACCTGTTGTTGATTTTTAGTTTGAAACATGGAACATTAAATATAAAGAACTTACTTGATGTATAATTTACTTCTTTTTTTTTATATATAGAATTGAGACAACACTGACATTGAAAATTAAACTAATTTTATTGTACTCTTGATTCTACACTAAATGTTCAAGAGTTCCATTTCCACATGCCCTCCCCATTTTCTTTGCTAGCTATTCCTTCACTGAAATTACTGTGTGGAAAGGGAGTGGACACATTTTGTCTGCATGGTCGTCAATCACTGCTAAACTGTTGGCAAAGTGGCCATGAGCGGATGTTTATGCCTGTAATTTTGTACAGGACATGTCATACAGGAACTGGTAGCACTAGCAAGTACTGTAAACCAGTTTGAACAAGAGCAAGCTGACAGAGAACAATTACAGGAATATGGTGGTCTTGAGTACTGTATTGTGTCAGGACCAGTAGCGGAATCACTGCAAGTGTTAATGCTTTTCCTGGTATTTCCTGATTGTTTGTAATTAGAAGTCAGCACTGAAGCAAGAGTAAACCTCTTTATTTCCTGGGTTCCTCTAAGATATATGGTGTACTGTTGACTGAATTTGTATTTAAGTGTATTCATGTGTGATTGTCATGTATAAAATTAAAAAGCCAGATCCATTCATAACTGCTGCACAGCAATAACTGTATTAAGAGAGAAGAAGGAAATCAGGAAGTAGAATTTGTTAGATTGCCTTAACTGTGTGTGTGTGTGTGTGTGTGTGTGTGTGTGTGTGTGTGTGTGTGTTGAATGAGGCCCATTCACTTTGACTTATTCTGTTTTGCCTGTTTGTCTTTACCTACCCTTTTATATCAGTCTGTTTTATTTATTAATCTATTTTTCTCCCCCACAGCACTCTCATCCTTGCAGCATTTATTAATCTGGCACAGTGGCAGTCCAAGGGGCCTAGCCAGCTTGTTAGGTTTGTGTGCATGTAGTTCAGGCATCTGCCTCCATCACATTCCTTTAAAAAAAAAAAGTATATATATGTGATGTTGCACACGTTTCATACTCCTTTGCCTCCTTGAAACTGAAACTTGTGTATGTCAAAAGCATGTACTATGCTCTTTATGATACCAGATCAGCAAATGCTGTTACTCGTGTTAGTAGTTTTTTTGTGTGTTAATGTGATGTGTGTGTGTGTGTGTGTGTGTGTGTGTGCGCGCGCGCGCATGTGTGTGTGTATGCACACATGTGTGATTCCATGCATGCATGTGTGTGTTTTATAGTCTGTTTGACATGGAGAAGAATGAAGAGTGGTGAATATTTCGCAGTAACAGTTTTGTGTGGTGCTGTGTTTCAGTCAGGCTGGTGCTTCTTTTGGCTTGTGTGGAAGTTGATCCTGTGTACAACTCCCGGAGAACAGCGTCAACAAGGCTTCAGTAACAACACAGTCACGCACTTCACACACACACAGTGCTGGAAGGTACAAGATGTGAGTTTCCCAAGTGCCGCACAAGTGTGTCTGCAGTGTCATTGAAAACGTATCCAGGCAACAGCTGTTGAGCTCCATGGCACAGGTGGCACACCTTGTGAAGCACACAGTAGAGCCTGTCTCACCGAGAATTGAACCCCCTGACAAGATGGATCCTGGGGTGGACAGTAGGGTGGGTCATGGGATGTTTCCAGCAGTGAATGGGGAAGGTGGTTACGGTGGAGGCATGGGGTCCCCAGGGTTCATGCCAGTGGGGAAGCTACTGCGGCCAAGAAGCCCGACACGGCAGTGTTCAATTCCAAAGTCAGACAGCTCTCACTTCAGCCTGGCGTTGATGGAGTGCCAGGTGGGCAGCGCGGCCAGCGAGCACATCTTCCATGTGCAGGAGCATGAGCTGGTGTGCGCGGTGTCTGCCCAGACATCCTTTGTGGATGGGATGGGGTGCGTGGTGTCCTCCCTTGATGTGCACTACTACTGGTGCAACTTCTGCACCTTCTCAACTGACACTAAGACACTACTCATGCAGCATGTGATGAAACACCGCTTCCACTGCCGCTTCTGCCGCTACCAGTCCTTCTCACGGGCAGACATCATCCACCACTCGGTCCACACCCACCCTGACTTCCGCGAGACGGCCAACACCACCAGGTACTGCACCCTGCTGTCCGACTACCTGCGTGTGCAGCACCCCAACAAAGCGCCGCTCAACCACCAGCATCAGCGCAAAAGGAAAAGTCCCTCAGGCGAGGAGCACGGTGGGCAGCAGCAGCAGCGGAGGAAACGAAACAAGTCTGGTCAGAATGGTGCAAAACACAAGGGCCCAGACAAAGTTCCTGCGGAGTGTGTACTTTTTGAGGTGGGCGTGGAGGATGGGGAAGGAGGAGGAGGGGTGGAGGAAGGTGGGGGGGAGGTGAGGAAGGAGGCAGACAGCAAGGGCAGCAGCCCCCCTTCTCTGGAGGAAGCGGCCATGGACGGCAGCTGTGGGTCCTCGTCATCGTCTGGCCCGTCCAGACTTGCTCACCCCACACAGCCCAAAGACCGGCCGGCGTCTGAATCAGCTGACCAGTCTGTTGCCCAGGGGTTTGGTCCAGTACCCATGGATGGCCAGCCAGCAGCTGTGCAGGTGTCATCAGAACCAGTGATGCCCCCACATTTGATGCCTGAGGCACTTCCTCTGAGCGGTTTCCAGCCGCCAGCCAGCTGTTCCAGCAGCAGCGGTTTCTCTGGCGGTTCCCGTACCACCACCCCCTCCCCCCCGAACCTGAGCACTGTGGGCGTGGGAGGCAGCCAGCAGGGCCCTGCAGAGTGGATCTGTATTTACTGCACTTTCACCAGTGCCTCCCAGAAGGGCATCAAGCGGCACTGCCTGCGCCAGCACAGGGGCAAGCCCTTCAAGTGTATCTCTCCTTGTGAACTGGATGAACGCTCAGCCCCACCTTTGATCCGCTATGATGATGCCAAGATGACGTCCTCTGCTGCCGATGTGGACTGTAATAGGGGGTCTTTACAAGTGAAGGGCTCTGTCGGTCAGACGGTGTATGTGGCCGGTCATGAAACAGCTGACACTGCTTATTCTGATGAACCACCTGTGCTAGTGAAACAAAAGCCAGTTGAGTTTGACATGTCTGTGGACACTTCCAAGGTCCACACCCGAAGGCCTCATATTCCTGCTGAACGAAAAGTGGACTTGAAGTGTTTCCACTGTGACTTTAAATCCCAGTACCTTAGTGATCTCCGCAGTCACATTTTCACCCACCACAGAGGGAAGAGTCTGAATGCCATGGATACCAAGGACAACACTGTTTTCTTGTGCTCAAAGTCTAGCTGTGCTTTCACTGCTTTCTCAGGACAGTCTTTCCTCAGCCATGCTCAGGAGTGCATTCCATGGCCAGAGCAGAAGCCCAGCGATTCTCTTGGACAAGATGTGGTGGAAAGCCTGAAGGCTACAACGCGTCTGGCTGAACATGACATGGTGTCTTCCTCCCTTCCCTCACTCATGGATCCCAGTAAAGAAAACTCAGATGAGTTTGCATGCATCCATTGCAAAGATGGGTTTATCTCCAGCAGGAGAGAGACCAAGCGGCACATTGTGGAGTGCCATGGTGCCATGTGCTTTGTGATGAGGAACATGGTGGCTTACAGGAAGAAGAGGAAAGCGCTGGTGTACTTCTGTCAATGGTGCGTGTGGGAAGGGGAGAATAAGTTTCTCCATGACCTGCATGGTGTGTTCTGTCCAGACCAGTACAAGAAGTTCAGTGACCAGGCCAACAGCCAGACCAGGAGGTTGTCACCTCAGGAAACCGGGAAAGACGAAGGCAGCATGACTGCCTCCAGCATTTCCGTTGATGACATGGGCATGCAACAGGCAGAACATGGAGAAGAGAACAGTACTGCCCATGTCTGCCCTGTGTCTCTGATCTCCAATACTGCTGAGATCAGTTCAGAGATCACAGCGTGTGGTCAGCCTGAGATGTTGGTGGAAGCACACAGTGTTCCTGGCTCTGACACTGCTGACCAGTGGAAACCTGCTGATGTGCCTCAGGGTGATCTTCAGGAGGAGGATATGCAAGCAGTGCTAAGTCTTCCAGAAATCATCACCATTGAGGACAGCCTTGATCCTCCTGGTGAAGAGTTTGATGGGACAATTGGCCCAGCAGATGTCAGCGTTACACAGAGTGACGTGTGCCCACGTCTCCTCCCTCCCGACATCAGTGCTGCTGACAAAGACACACATGTCACACATCCCTCCCTGGTCAGTACTAGTGTTGCTGATAATGGTTTACTTCCCTTAGTCCTGATTCCACGTGTAAACTCCACTGAGAACATTGTTGACAGCCTGGACACCATACCAGCATTTGACACATGTAGTAACAGTGTTGAAACAGATTTTTTGTCAGATCTTGCTTTAAACATCAGTTTTAAAGTAGACTCTGCGCCAGATGTTGAGCCTTTCAACACTGAAGCCTCTCAGACTCTTCCTGATCTCCAAGCTGTCACTAACAGACCACACTCTGATGAGCACTGTGATAGCAACATGCCCACAGACGTTGTGTGCCCACCAGACTTGTCTGTGGACGTCCAGGTTGCTGGAAACGATGAGTCACAGAGCAGTGCTCCTGATGTCAGTGGTATAAAGAATGACGTGTACCCCAAGCCCCCAGACATCCACCCCATGGACAGCAGAATGACTTGTGCACCTCCTCTCCACTCTGCTGATGGCAGCCACAGTGAGTTCTCCATGGACAGTGCTCCAGCTGACTGTGTTGTGGACTTCACTGACTGTTCCACTCCCGCACTGCCAGACATCACAGCTACTGACAGCGTGCATCCATTACAGGTCTGTCCAGACGTTCAGGTCAGTCCCCACAGTGCTCTTCAAACTCTGTTGTCTGCTGAGCATTTAGAACCGGCAGATGGACTGTGTGAGGCAGATGATGACGAGAGAACAAACCTTTCGTGTAGCTCTTCAAACACCAGTGGTTCTGATAGTTCTGACCAGCCTCAGAGCCAGGTGTGTGAACAGCAAGTGATGTTACAGGGTCAGGGTAACAGCCAGAGTTCTGACCAGCCTCAGAACAAGGGGTCTGAACAGTTAGTGATGTCACAGGGACAGGGTGATGGCCAGGAGAAACAGCGGTGCAGCAAACCAAAACCTTCACGTAAAAAAGTGAAGGATGTGTGGGTTGACGACTATGAGGTGAAATGCCTTAATTGTGAGTACCAGGGCAATTCACTGAGGTCTTTGAAAACTCACATGATGGACGATCACAGCCAGACAGTGTCATTCCCCTTCAGAAGTATCCACCACAGGACATTGCACTACAGGTCCTCATTTTTCGCCTGCCCCTCTTTTGACTGCATGGTCTATGATGACAACGAATCTTCTATGGTCAATCACTACAGGGAGAATCACTCCTCTCAGCCACACCCGTACACCCTCCCCAGCTATACACCTGCTCCCGTCAAGTGTCGGCGAAGGACCAACACCAAGCCGCGCGGCCTCAAGAAGCCTCCCAGATCTCTCTCTCAGGCGATGGCCCAGGGTGCCAAAGCCCCAACGGATTGCTCAGAACAGTACATGTGTTTATACTGTGATCAGAATGTCTACACGGACACAGTGTCGGCCATGAAAGCTCACTGTCTCTCCAACCACACGGGTCAGACCATCACGGTGCGCGATGTCATGGCCCACAAGGAACGGCGGCCGTCGCGGTTCTTGGTGTGCGACCAGCCTGTCTGCGACTTCTGGACGTTTGAAAGGGACCAGCTGGACAGACACATGGAGACACAGCACTCAGAGCAGTTACTGGCCCTGGCTGACCGCTCCTTCCAGTGTGTTGCCTGCGGCTGGATCACCTCCGACGACGCCAGCGTCCACCGTCACGTGTTGGAGATGCACGAGAGTGAAGGGGGTGCCACTGTGGTGACCCTGGCTCACGGTGACGAGCAGCAGGCTGTGGAGGAAAGGTACATCACCATTGTGTCTGATGTCGACAGTCAGTGTCACTGACAGATTGTCATTACCACTCTGTCATAGCTTTGACAGTCCGTGTCACTGACAGATTGTCATTACCTGGGTGTCATAGCATTGATAGTTAGTGCCACAGCCAGTTATTGTCATTATCTGTGTGTCATAGTGTCATGGAGGAAAGGTACATTACCACTGTAGCTGATAATGTTGACAGTCAGTGTCACTGACAGATATTGTCATTACCTGTGTGCCATAGCGTCGACAGTCACTGATGGGAATTGCCTAATGTTTGTTTCTGCTGTAGATATTACTACATGTGTGTGTGTGCTGACACATGAACTAAATGTTGCTCTTTCAGTTTCAAGCATTTATTTGTTAACACTGTGGGAATGACGTGTTGGCTGGGGACAGCTGACACATTGGTTTTCAATTTCAAGTGTTTGTTTACACTGCAGGAATAACATTGTGGGCATAGTTGACACATTTGAAGTTATGTTGGTGTTCAACTTCAACTTAATCAAGCGTTTGTCTACACTGCAGAATGACATGTGTGCTTGAGAAAGTTGATACACATGAAGTAAATGTTGGTGTCAAGCTTCAAGCGCTTCAAGCATTTGTTCACAGTGCAGGAATTCTGTATGTGTGCTGGAAACAGTTGACACACTTAACTACATGTTGGTGTCAAACTGAAGCAATTGTTTACACTGCAGAATTGACATATATAGGCTGGAGGTAGTTGACACACTTAATGTTGGTGTCACACTTCAAGCAATTGCTTACACTGCAGGAATGACCGGCTGGAAGCAGTTGACACACTCAGCTTCATGTTGGTGTCCAAGCGTTTGTTTCTTCTGCAGGAATTACATGTGTGCTTGAGATGGTTGAGACCATCTGCATCTGAAGGTTGTTTTTCAAGTGTTCATTGTTCACTGAGCAGTTCAAAGTGTTTGGGTTTGTGCATTGTCATTTGTTGTTTTAGTGCCTGACACAACTCAAGACATGTTACAATTTGCTGTATTGAAATGCTGCCTGTTTTTGTAAAATCCTGTTTGATAATCTCTAAAAGTATTGGAAACCCTTCAGGAAATTATTTTCTATCTTTATACCTTGAGTTGTAACTCAAGAAACTAGATTAGTAGATAGTATTGTTTGCTATATAATTATAACAGGGTGATCAGTTAATGGATTATAATGATATATATTGTGATGTCTGTTGAACATTGTGATGTTTGAAAATACATTCCATATTTCAAAATAAAGTTACTATTCTTGTATGTAGAGAAAGCCATATATATATGTATGTATATATATATATGTATATATATATATATATATATATATATATATATATATATATATATGTATGTATGTCTATATCTATCTATCTATCTATCTATATATATGTTTGTATGTATGTATGTATGTCTATATCCAGTTAAATTTCTGTGAAAGTATGGAATATGTCAGGTTTTCTGTTTCTTTTTAACTAAGACATGTATATATGTTTACCTCTCAATCATGTTATGCAGAGTGGTAGCTATTACTGATTAAGTATTCATGTGTAAACATATCGACCACAATACAATTCTCAGAATAGATTATCTTTTAACGAATTGAGGGAATCATATTATCTTGGGTTAACACCTTGACCACTTCTCAGTATTTCAATCTTTGAGTTTGACCTTGTCATAAACAGTGTGTTAGTTGCAGGACTAAGTACATGTGTACAAAGTCTAGACAGTCTCATCAAATACAGCAATGGACATACATACTTACTGTTATAGTTATATATGTATACATACATACGTACATGTAATGATGTATACATTGAATGTAATAATTCCATTTTAGGCTTTATGATCATTCGAGTTAATTACATGAAATCTGCATGCCATCTTTATCTGAAAATTTCTACCCAGGATTGAAAATAGAATAGATCTTTACTGGGTTTATCAGACAGTGAGTATGTTACCAATAGTGAAGACGTAGTATACTTGTGATATAT
The DNA here is from genome assembly GCF_041734735.1 of Babylonia areolata. Taxonomy (NCBI): domain Eukaryota; kingdom Metazoa; phylum Mollusca; class Gastropoda; order Neogastropoda; family Buccinidae; genus Babylonia; species Babylonia areolata. The sequence continues at coordinate 25,614,962 of NC_134895.1, forward strand.
ATATGTGTGTGTGTGTGTGTGTGTGTGTGTGTGTGTGTGTGTGACAAAGTGACAAACATCAGTCTAACAGTGAAGAGAAGTCAGTGACCATCACCAGTTTTGTGGATCTCAGTGGTCGTGAAATGGTGCTTTTTGTTGGTAACTCACCACTAACTGTATACATTTTATAATCAATCCAGCTTGATACAACATAATTGATTTGTTTGTTTGTTTGTTTTTTTGGGTTTTTTTAAGGGCAGTTGTACTTTTTGACCTTCTAGTTCCAATATTCTTTTCAGCTTGTGCTCTTGTCTCTGTTTCTCTTGTAATGATGTTTTTTTGTGTGTGTGTGCATGTGTGTGTGAGAGAGAGAGAGAGACTCTGTCCTGTGTTTCTTTCTGTTTTGGTTATTTTCTTTGATAAATATTTCTTAAACTGGGGAATTTTTTAAGCTTCGTGTCCACTTCTAGTACTACACCATATTTTTGTTATTTTGATTTTTAATCATTTTATTTGTTTCTGCCTTCTGTTGTTAAGCACACATACATGACATTAGTGTTCATTAAGTATTTCTATGATTTGAAATTGATGTATTGTATTACTATTACTCTTTCTCTAGTTTCAGTCTTTGTCACAACAGATTTTTCTGCGTGAAAAGAGACTGTTGCTATAGGGCAGCAGCACCAACCCCCTTTTTATTTCCTCTTTTTTTCCCTTTCATTTTTCTGCCTGCTGCACAAATGTTTTTGTTTTTTTATCAAAGAAATTTGCTATGAGTTTTTTTTTTATGTACGCTAAGTGCATGTTACTCATAGAACCTCAGTTTTTCATCTCATCTGTATGACTAGCATTCATGCCAGCACTCTTGTGGAGAGGGAAAAAGTACTGGTGAGTTTTGGATTTGATCCAGCACCCTCACATTCTCTTGCTTCCTAGATGGAAGTGTTACCACATGGCCACCTCTCCACTCATTTGGCGTGTGTGTGAGTGCATCTTAGTGCTCAAGCATGGGGCTGAGAGAGAGAGAGAGAGAGAGAGAGATGGGTTGTGTATTTGATGGTGTAATTGCCCAACACCTTAAAGCTGTTGACATATTTAATAATTTATCCAGTGTTATCTGCTGTTTACATTGAATCACCTGTTTCCAGTATCTCTCATTTTTCCCTTTCAAAGAGATTGCTTGATATTACTGGATTTGAGATTTGGACATATTATCAGATCTAGCATAATCTACAAGACATGCTTTCTGTGTAACATTCCTTTTCGAAACATTCCTGATTCCAAGTTTTATATGAAATACCAATTCATGGATATGTTGTTTGAAGATTTGTTGTGTTGTGTGGGGATTTCCCGATAACGAACAACAGACAAATCAGTTGTTTGTGATGTATACATGAAAGTCCACAAGAGCTTCAACATTAGTTCCAGTGTGTGCAAGGGGTTAAAATGGAAATTCTGATAAGTGTTTCAGTTCCTGAAAATGATTGGAGGAAGCTGGGCTGAGAGATGGGAAGAAGAGTTCATTTTAGAAAAAAAGATAAAATTTATAAATTTCCAATTAAATCTAAATGGCGAGCCAATATGTGAAGTCAGGATTGATAAGGAGCCTGATTTTGTTGTTGTTGACAAGTCCTACCCCCCTCTCTGGCTGAAACATCCCCAGTTTGGGATGGTACATAATTTACCAAATGTTAAAAAGCACTTCATATTCAGAAAAATGAGGTTAAACCACTGAAGAACTGGTTAGAGTAATGTATGCATAATATATTCATGCCTAATGGACAGAATTATCAATAAATTGATAATTAAAAAGGTCCTTTTATTCAAACCCCCAAAAACTGCACTGCATAAATCACTTGCGTATTAATATTACTCTGTAAACTTTTTTTTCACCTCAGCAGTCAATAATAATGGCTATCTGATGCCATGATGAACTCAGTATGGTACCATAATGGTCTGTCTGAGTACTGTCAGTCATATAAATGTTGAGTTGTGCTGACAGCAAAATGATAACAAACTGCATGGTGTTTACTTTCTGAGAAGAGAAATCAAAACTGAATGTGGAAGCAGTATGAATGAAAACCTGAAGGTACCAAATCAAAATGTAAATAGATGTGCTGTTAACTTTGTTGTAGAACTTTTTGCAGTCAATATTTTAATCAGACAGTTTTGAGGTGATGTAGCAATGTCCTTGTTCTGTTTTCACCATCTTTGTTATTATTTATGGTACCGGGAGTGCATGAGTGGGAAGTCTTGAATATCTTGAAAGTTTCATGTTTCAGTAAAATAATCAACTTAGTTTTGAGGAAAGTGAATTCAGTGTGCAAAGCTAGAAAGGGAAAAATAAAGTTTTTGATCATCAGAATATTTTTGAGTTGCTGGTTCTGCCTGATACAGTGATAGGTCAACCACCCTTCTTCTTGGTCAGCAGTTTGATTGCTTATCTCTTTTATTTATATATATGTAGGTATGTATAATTAATTTGTTTACTTGTTTCGTAATTTTCTTTATCATTGGAAATGGAATCATTTGTCTATTTTACCAGCACAATGACCAAAGTATAGTTAAAAAAAAGAAAAAAAAGAAAGTAAACTGCTTTCCATTTGTTTAATGAACACTCATCAACTCGGTGCTTTTTATAATTTTGGGTCAGTTTTTTTGTTTTGTTTTTTTTCCCCCACCTGCAACATATACTTTTTAAAAAGTTATTGCTATAACACAAATTTACCACACAAAATACAGTACAAAATCCTTGACTGTTGAAAAATATTTGGAAAAAAATTATTTAACAGTATATTCAACAAAAAGCAAGCAGGTTTTATGATATCATAGATTTTTTTTTTAAATGCATGTCATCTCTCTTACTTAGTGCTGCAATTTTTTTGGATAAGGTTCCCATGTCATGTTCATGAATTTGTCACTGCATGTCTTTGCTGGTTCTTTTTGTTGTTTTAAAGATCTCAGAAAGAAGAAACACACACACACACACACACACACACACACACACACACACACACACACACACAAACAAAAAAATATCCGTACCAACAAAACAGCTTGAAAGTTTGAACAACATTAAAATTTTTTTTGCCTTTTCATCGCTTGCTTCTGAACATTGTCATAATGTGTTGGATATATTTATGTGGGTACTGTTGACGATATTTTGTTGTTGCTGCTGGCTTATTTTGATGGTTTGTTTCTGATGCTGAGGGAGAGTTTGTTGACAAAACGGTTTTAAGGTTTTCCTTCATAAGTTATACTTATAGACCTTCTCCATGCCAGACTCTTGAGGTGAAGGCTTGTCAGGGTGATCAGTGAAGGACCAGATGGGCAGAAATGCTCTTGGTTTGTTTGCTTGCTTTGTGTGTGTGTGTGTGTTTTGACATGCCCCCTGTTTAATTCATGACAGGTAGAGAATTTGCCTTGTATGTCCTGAGAACAAATGAAAAAATGTCAGAACTTTAATACTTATTCTCAGGTCTGCTATCAAGTGAGAAGCAAATTATTTCACTTCTTGTGTCGACCAAGCTTGCATTTAGCAGTCACCTGTTCACTTGGGTCTTCTCGATGAAAACAGCAAGCCCATATGACTGTTGCCAAGTAAAGGAATGAACAGTGAAATAACATTTTCAAGCAGTGACTAAGAGGACAACTGGTTGAGAGATCCCCCTCACACACAGAGAGAGAGACACACACACAGACAGAGAGAGAGAGAGAGAGAGAAAGAGAACAGTAGCCATATTATAATGTGTCAGTTTAAGATGTTCACATATGCTACTCCACATCTGTAAAAAAAAAAAAAAGAAAAAAAGAAAAGAAAAGAAAAAAAAGACCATTTGCCTGTCCCAAACTGCAAACCCCAACATGCTAACCAGGCCTTGAGAGCCGACCAAACGCTGCCAGGGTTGGAAGGACGCATCAAAGTGTGCACACTGATCCACAGGCTACACCACAAGTGATGTAAAAAAAAAAAAAAAAAAAAAAAGTGCAGATCCCTGACCTTAGCTGGTCAGAAGAGAGATGGACACTGTTCACATAGACTGGAGATGTTAACTATCTGTGATGATCAGTCAGCATCCACAAACAGTTGTGACTGGCAGGGTTTTAAAGAGCATCTGTATTGGCCAGTCTAAGACAGTACTTCACAAGTTACCCCAGTGGAATGAAGTCATACACACACACACACACAGAGCTTGTGATGTCAGGCGTGACAGGTCATTGACATTGTACTGGTACACTGGGGAGAGCAGTGCAGAGGGTGTGCGAGTTGTGTGCTGTGCTGATAGTCTGAAAGTGAACATATAAATTTATTATAATTCATGGTTTATGAACAACCAGGCCGGACTTTTGGAATGTTGAAGTATCTTCTGATTAACATCAGGCATGACCCATTCTGTCACACACACACACACACACACACACACACACACACACACTGTGTCTCTTTGAAGACTGAATTGTAAAATAATAATAATAATGCATAATACACCAATGCCACTCAATCAAAGCGCCTTACATTATCCAGTAGACTATAAACATGCCTCAGAAAACACATCTGACAATGGAAAACATCCAGTGTGTTCTTATGAATTAAAAAGCACACTTAAGATATGAATCAGATTATAAAAGCTATGAAGTAAATAAGGCTTAGATTAAAACAAAATGCATTTCATAGAACACACACACACCCACATGCACACACACACGCGAGCGCGTGCGCGCATACACACACACACACACACACATATATAGATGTCCCTCCATTACAGACACACACACACACACACACACACACACACACACTGACATTAAATATCAACTGCACTAAAAACAAAATTGCATAAGCATTAAGATATTTCTTATATTCTAACACAGAATTATGTTCGGACATATTAACATGCCTACACACTTACACACACGTACCAGTGCACTGTACCCTCACAAACACATGTACACACGCACGCACACACGCGTGCGTGCGCGTGCACACACACACACACACACGCGCCCATTAAAAAATAACCAGATAGAAAAAATGCCATCATATCTAAGACCAAAACTACATAAAATACACAATGCATTAAAACAGGACTACAAAAATACTAGTACAAAGATGCTTGTTAACAGGCATACCTTGATTTAACCGTTTCGCCCAGAACAAAAATGCTTACGGAAAAGGTAAGTTTTCAGATCTGACTTAAAGGAATGTAGATCAGAGGCATTCCAAAGAGATGAAGGTAGAGAGTTCCACACTTGGGGAACCTGAGCTTTGAAAGACCTATTTCCAGCGCATTTCAGATTAGTCCTTGGAACTTAAAGCAGCTTTTCAGAACTGGATCTTAATGTTCTGTGTGGTTCATATGTTTCCAATACAGAGGAGAGATACAATGGAAGAGACTTGTCAAAATGTTTGAAGGCAAGTGTTGCTAACTTATAGTGAATGCGGGACTCAATTGGAAGACAGTGTAACTGATTCAGGAGAGGTGTAACATGATCAGATTTCTTTTTGGTGAGAACCAGTCGTGCAGCATTGTTCTGAATTTTCTGTAATCTGTTGATGGAGGAAGATGGTAAACCTGCGAGAGTGGAATTGCAGTAATCCAGTCTGGACAGGATAAAAGAGGAAACCAACTGAGCCATATTTTTCTCTGTGATGTAGGGTCTGACTGAGGTTAGCCTTCGGAGATGAAAATTACATGAGCGACACAAGAATAAAATTTGGTCGTTCATAGTCAAGGTTTGATTGATATATACACCCAGGTATTTGGCTGATATTTGAAATGATACCGAAGCAGGGCCAAACGTAACTGGGTCCTTTTCTGTTGCCATAAGACGAGTTAGGTCTCTAATGGCTAAGAGTTCAGTTTTGTCTTCATTGAGCTTTAGCTTGTTTTTGTCCATCCATGTTTTTACATCAGCTACACAAGCTTCCAATTCAGTAATGACTGTTTTAAAATCAGATGGTGGAGCGGCTTTTTGTAATTCTGTGTCATCTGCATATTCATGGTAACCAAATGAGTGCCTTTTGAAGATGTCAGACAAAGGCTTAGTGTACAAAGTGAACAAGATAGGCCCTAAGACTGATCCAGAGGGACACCAAACACAAGAGGAATGATTTTAGAGGTACTATGTTTTACTTTAACCTTGAGTTGACGATTTGAAAGATATGAAGAAAACCATTTTAAAGCAGTAGATTTAATGCCAAAGGTAGTGCTAAGACGATTGATAAGAATTTGGTGGTCAGTTGTATCAAATGCCGCTGACAGATCTAAAAATGCCACTACAGATGTAAGTCTTTTGTCTGTGTTTGAGAGGAGACTATCTGTGACCGAAAGGAGGACTGTTTCTGTGCTATGGCTTTTCCGATAAGCTGACTGACAAGTTTCAAGCAGGCCGTTTTCATCAAGATGTTCCTGGAGCATGTATGTAGTTGTATGTGCATGAAAAACTAAAAGGAAGAGGTAGGGAAAGAAGTACTATGCCCACCATGGGGCCAACAGATTCTATTGACAGTTAAGTCCAGTCTGGTAGACAGAGATTCCACCGATATATCACAACTCAATTCCAACAAATGTTTTGTTCCTGTGTGCAGAGAACTATTGATCTTGAAATAGAACAGTATTCCTTCAGTACACATGATAACTAATCTTGAAACTGAAACAGTACTTCCCCAGGGTGATTTATTTAGGAACAGGGTATTGAATTGAAACTTGGTACTTAGGGACTGAGATGACTGAATGGCTGATGTCATGGACCAGGTTCTATTCCCCATGATTCAACTGAAAAATGCAACATTTCTTGTTTTTTTTGTTTTTTGTTATTTTTTTAGTTCGTTGTGTGACGTCCAAATTAAAGCAGATTTCAGAAACCAAAGAAATTTATTTCCCCCCATGTTGCTGCATGTGTTTATGTAGGTACTTATTCAGAAATAAAAATCAATATTTATGTATACATGTATACATACTTAGTGTGAGTGGGGTGGGTGGAGGGTGTGGATAAAAAGTCTATGCAAAATTCTTATGATGGTGGTAATTAATATGCTTAAATCTCATCATGTTAAAAAAAAAAATTATGATTTATCCAAAGTATAAACACCTGGTTTGAAATATTCTTGAAAAACTAGAAATTCTAGAGTTTCTATGAATATTATGAGATTGCATGGTTTCTGTTGAAGTTTTTGATGGTTCTGAATTTTGAAGTGATGTTTGCTGATTTCACATGGGCTTTTTATGATTCATTTTATTATTTTAAAAAAAGAATTTTGTGTAATCATGTTTTTAGCTGATGACTAAAATGAATTTCCTGACAGCGCACATTGGAGACAAGCTTGATTTTTTTCCCCCTTTGTCTTGCACCACTGCATACATTCCCTTTATTCAAACTTTATCATTGAAAAAAACAAAAACAACAACATAATTTATTCATTGAAGAATCAAAAGAAGAACATTGTTCTGAATATGTTTACTTTTGAAGCTGAAATTGTGTTGTTTCCCCCCCTCCACTCTCCTGGTCTGGAGGAAAGAACTATCTGGTCTTTCAGTTGTTTCCAGCAGTTGGTGGGTCAGAATGCCAATGTCTGGTGGTCTGTGCTCAATGATAGTCATGCTTGTTTGTGCATCTGCTCCTTTGGCCACATCAAGAGGGTTTTTAACTTTTTTCCTCATGGGATGTCAGGGGTCTTTCAGTATAAACAGCATCCCCGCCTTCTGGAAATTCTGTGCTAGAAATTTCCTTTTTTCTGTCACTCTTTTTTTTCTACCTTCACTGTTGTCTCCTTTTTCAGCCTTCCCAGTCCATTCCCCTTTCTTTTTTCAAGCAAGCCTTGACACTTTTTTTCTTTTCTGCAGTCTATGATGTACTATCTGAGCTGTTTTGTTCTGGTGATTAGGTAGTGAGATGTAAACACTGGGATGGGCACTAGCTGCCCATTTTGCAGTGTTATTTGCCTTTATGGCCTTTTTTTATGTATTTTTTGTTTGGCTTTGAAGTATTGTTTTTTCTTTTTTTTAATGATTTTTTAAAATCTGGGGATGATAAATTAAATGGAACGGCTGGTGTCATCAGCATGGCCTAGTCTTACTTGCCATTAGGAGCTAAATGGTTAGGATACTGTGTCATGAACTGTTTTGTGGGTTTGTCTTGGTGTTTTTTTTGTAGATGTGACAGTTGTGTGTTGACATAGTTGAGCATTTGTATGGTTTGACAGTCCTGATATGGCCCTGTGCTGTCGACTGGACTAGGAGCAACAAGAATAAGAATAAGAATCAGGAGGATTTTTCCTGTCATTATTTACCATCGGCCTACACACCTCTCAGGTGTGACAGTCAACACTGCTGTTGTTATCCCTCAGCTTTCAGTGATTTTTGTTTGGTTTAGGCTTTTGACTGGGGAGTGGGGAAAGTTGAAAAATTCATTTTGTCAAATTCATTTTTTGATGCAGGTATGGTTGGCAAGAGATTGTGATGTTGATTTGGTGTATCTCCTCCTGGTTTAATTAATTCAGTACACAGAAGTTGTTATTAACTGTCATTTTGTCTTGTTTAAATCAGAACACAGAAGATTAAGTTTTGATTTTATTGAAACATTTTGTCGTGCTTAAATCAGAACTCAGAAGTTATGGGTGTTTTTATTTGAATATTTTGTCTTGTTTAAATCAGAACATGGTGGTTGTTCATTTAAACATTTTGTCTTGTTTACATCAGAAAACAGAAGTTGTTATTAACTGTCATGTAAACATTTTGTCATGTTTAAATCAGAACACCGAAGTTGTTATCAACACAGTACTGTCATTTAAACATTTTGTCTTGTTGTACTGGGTGACCCTGTCAACATGTTGATAAATTCAATCTCAGTTTTGCTGTACAGATTACAGACAGAAGGCCGGTTTGTTCACCTCAATCAGTTTGTTTTTTGCAAATGATTTGTGTGATTTAAGAACATTTTCTGTAAATGATGTATTATGTGGGAGAATAAATGATGTACTCTGTGGGATGTTTGTTCTCTGGGCTCACAGTGAATGTTTGGTATGTGCTTTGCTTTGATATTTATCTCCCCTTCACCCTCCTTACATATGTATAAATAAATATATATATATATATATATATAAATGTGTGAAATATGCTGTTGGAATTTTCAGATAGAACCACTTTTCATCGGAACATTCTGTTACTTTTTGTGATGGTAGTGTTTTCATTTTTTATAAAACGGCTGAAAAACTGTTGGGTTTTTTGCTTAAAGGATTCAATGTTTTGCTTTACAGACATTAAAATCTTTTATGTTTGGAAAAATGTTGCTCTCATTTTTTGTTTGTTTGTCATTTTTATTAAAAACAAACAACACAATGCAGATCATATGTCTGTGCATTTTTGTTGCTTGAAGCAAACAGCAGACTGACAGAACTGTTTCTACCTGTTGTTGAGGGTAATACATGAAAGGAACAGAACTGTTGTATTTAGCTCGACTCAACAGGGTGTGAAAGTGGGTTTCCTGTGTATTGGTGTGCAAATTTTGCATATATATGGATTTTGTTCTCCATTTCTCTTGTTCCTTTTTCTTCAGCTTGTATGTCAGAAGGGAAGAGATGGATGGAGCATGTATTTGTGGTGTGTGTGTGTGCGCGCGTGCTTGCCTGTGTGAATTTTCTTTTGGTACATTTTATGGCTTTGATTCCTTAAATCTCCAATTTCTGTTCTGTTTCTTAAAATATGAAAATTATAATCGCCCTCTTAATAATAATAATAATGGTATTTATACAGCGCTGAATCTTGTGCAGAGACAAATCAAAGCGCTTTTGCACCAGTCATTCACACGCATGCATAACTCTAAAACTGTAGAAACTAAAGACAAGGAAGAGGCAGGCAAGGGAGGCTATTTTGGGAAGAGGTGGGTTTTAAGGCCAGACTTGAAAGAGTCGAGTGTGGAGACTTGACAAAGTGAAAGAGAAGTTCATTCCAATTGCAAGATCCAGAGACAGAGAAAGAACGGCGGCCAACAGTCGAGTGTTTGAATCTGGGTATGCGTAAACAGAGTGGATCCGAAGCCGATCGTAGTGAGCGAGAGTGTAGAGGTGAAGGCAGCCGCAGAGATAGGAAGGGGCAGTTTTGTGAATACATCTATAACATAGAGTGCTGATCTTGTACTTTATTCGGTGTGAGACAGGGAGCCAGTGGAGATGTTGCAAAAGAGGAGTGATGTGCTCAGATCTTTTCTTTCTGAGGACGAGTCGGGCAGCAGAGTTTTGTATGCGCTGAAGGGACTGAATGGATGAAGCAGGCAAACCAGACAATAGAGAGTTACAGTAGTCAAGGCGAGAGAGAATGAGAGAAATGACAAGTCTAGATGTTGCGTCAGTGGACAGATATTTCCGGACGGCACTGATGTGCCGCAGTTGACAGTAGCAGGATTGACATGTCTGACTGATACATTTTTGCATGGACAGTGTGTTGTCAAGGACAACACCAAGGTTCCTGACTGAACTGGAAAGAGGGATGGATGTACTGCCAAGTTTGATTGTGTCAATTGTGATGGAAGACAGTTTTTGTTTAGTTCCTATGATCATTGCTTCAGTTTTGTCCGCATTCAATTGCAACTTATTTCGAGTCATCCAGTTTTGAATGTCCAGGAAGCAGTTGGATGTTTCTTTTAAGAGCGACACTTTTTCAGGGGTATCACTCTTCTGGAGTTGAGTGTCATCAGCATAAGAATGATGACTGATATTATGGCGGTTGATAATTTCAGCGAGAGGAGCAGTGTACAGTGTGAAGAGCACTGGGCCTAAAACAGATCCCTGTGGGACTCCATGTTCGATTTTAATGGGTTCAGATTGGAAATGATCAACAATGACAGACTGGAATCAATCAGTGAGATAAGATTTGAACCAGTTTAGAACAGTGCCGTTGATACCAAATGTAAAATGAAGACGGGGAAGAAGGATTGAATGGTCTATCGTGTCAAAGGCAGCTGACAAGTCGAGAAGAGTGAGAAGGGAAATTTTTCCTGAGTCAGACGCTATCAGTAGATTGTTCAGAATGTGGAGGAGAGTGGTTTCGGTGCTGTGGTCAGCGCGATAGGCAGACTGAAATGGGTGGATGAGATTGTTGAAACAAAGGTGGTTGTTGAGCTGCTTGAGGACAGCTTTTTCAAGGAGTTTGGACATGAATGGAAGATTAGAAACTGGTCGATAGTTTTTCAAAATGTTTGCGTCAAGGTTGGGTTTCTTCAGAAGAGGCCGGACAATTGCAGTTTTGAAAGTGGATGGAAACGTTCCAGTGAGAAGGGAGAGTTGACAATATTGGTGATTGTGGGGAGAAGCTGTGAGACACACTGGGAAAAGACCGAGGCTGGTATAGGATCGAGCTCACAGGATTTTATTGTCATTTCTTTCAGGATTTCATGAACTTCTGTTTCAGTCAATGGATTAAAGGAATGGAGAGGAGTGCCGCTGAATTGAGGATCAGGATGAGCAGGTTGGAAAGACATTTGGTCTAAGATGGTACGAATATTTTGGACTTTGTCGAAAAAGTGGAGAAGACATTGGGCAGGTAAAGTGTAGGCAGAAGGAAGAGGAGTCTTTTTTGCAGTTCCAAGAAGATTTGACATGACAGAGTAAAGAGATTTGGTGGATGTGGCATCGAGAACTTGAGAAGAAAAGAAGTTTGTCTTTGCTGATGGGATCATATGTTTGACTTTATTTGTTTTCGGAATATTTGATTGTGGACTTGCAGTTTTGTTGATCGCCATCATCTTTCCAGTTGGCGACGTTTGCGTTTTGCAAGTCGAATGTCTTGTGTGTACCATGGGGCGGAAGGTCTGTCAGGGAGCATGCGGGTAGTGGGGGGTGCATGTTCATCCAGCAGTTGATAGAGGACAGTGTTGTAATGTGTGGATACTTCGGTACGGGAAGAAATTTTGGAAAGGCGTTCAGCAGCTTGAGAAGAAAAAGTGTTAATGTTGGTGGATTTCAGGTTGCGACGAATAACAGATTTTTTGGTTCTGGTAGGTTTTGAAATATTAAGCAAGAATATAACAGCAGAATGGTCGAAAAAAAGTTTGTCAGTTACAGTTAATGACGCAACCATGGCATCTGAGTCACGTGCGATGAGCCAGTCCAAACGTATGACCATATCTGTGTGTTGGTTCTGTAACGAACTGAGAGAATGAGTGGACAGAGATAGACATAGGTGTTTGACATCAGTGGAAGTCTGGTTGTCGAAATGAAAACTGAAATCTCCGAGGATAAGTTTGCCAGAACGAAGGTTGTAGTAATCAAGTAGTGTTCGGACTCATCGTGAAACAGAGAAGACGTTAGGTTGTTTTTACGACTAGGAGGATGACGATAGAGACAACAGAAGATGATTGAGTGACCTGGAACACTGAGAGTGATTTCTAGCATTTCGAAGGTATCATGTGAAAAGGCGTGGTTATGGGAGAAGGAGAGGGAAGACTCCAAGATATCTCTGTAGATGGTGGCGATGCCACCTCCACGAGACAATCGAGGAAGTGACATGGTTTTGTATCCAGGGGGGGTCAGTTTGTTTAAGTTTGGGTTCGTGGCCTTGTGACTTTAACCAGGTTTCGGTAAGAAATATATCAGTTATTTTCAAAAATAAAATCAGAAATATAGTTAGTCTTTTGATCAGGGCAGACAGATTGAGCATTGAACAGACAGGCATGAAAGAGATCAGAGGTAAGGAGAGAGGAATCTAATGGTGAAGCAGGTGAGTCAGGCAGACAGACAGTGGAAGAAGAAGATGGTGTGACTGAGCAGTGGAGGACAATGGGAAGGAAGAAAAAGGTCCGGGAGTAGAGACAGGTGTGGCAGGAGTAGGAAGCGGAGCAGCGGCTGTCACTGGCACGGGGGATACATTACAGTTTGGAATATTGTCATCAGAGGGGACAATGTCACGGGAAGTAAAAATGTTAGCAGGAACACGTGTGTTGAGGTTGGAAGCAGCACAAACAGCGCCGCATAAAGTGGATCTGTCAACGCACACAGGTAACACATAGGGGTACTGTCAGTAGTGCTGACGTCACACACAGCGGGAACAATGTCAGTGATTTGAAGTATGAATTCAGTCTTTATTGCCCATGTTTCGTTCTTGCTAACACTTTCTGGAAGTATTCTCAGTGGTTTTATCGACTCGCGTGCATACGCAAAACAATATGTAACCCTTTTGGCATGACCGATTTTATGAAAAATTAATGAGTCAAGTGAGTGACTGGCTGTCACATCAATGGGTCAGTTCAAAATTATATTTGTCAGTGACGGATGACCGACACAAAACCTAAACCCTGGACCTCAGTGATAGTGAAGTTGGATGTTTCACTGTCTCCCATCCCTTCTGCTTTGATCTATCTGATGCTTAAGTTGTCGGCCAAACCAACCATCACACAGAAAATAAAACAAAAATGGCATACATATCCCTCCCCCACCTACCCAACTGTAAAGGTAACTTCTCCCATTGGTACATAGTGAATGGGATCACAAGGGGACCCCCATGAGCAGAGGTTCACCAGTAACGCTCCACTTGATTGCATTGTGGTTTTCAACTGTGGCAGCTGCTAATTTAATATCCAAAAACATTTTAGATGCACAATAGACTCCACAAATGTAGTTTTCAAATTGTCATTGTTATACCCATGATGATCAGACACTGAGTCAGATACTTATAATTTCTTTTGACAAACAATGTAAAAACTGAGCGACCAATTCCAGAAAAAAAGAAAGATATATTGTGGCTGTACAGAAAATCAGTATTGGCCATCATCAGACAACAAATAAAATATTAAACTTTAGTCTTTATTTAAGTACAGACAAATCCCCATCCCCTGAAAAAAAACTTTTAATATTCTAACCCACATACTCTTTGACAATCCTTTCATCAACTACAAAAATATATGCTGTTCAATATATCTCCACAAATGCAGAAATAACCAAACCGCAACTACTCTGATTTCTATGTGAATTCTGAAAGAAAATTTAGTTGGAATCACACAAGGTTCTCATTCATTTTATTCCCATGACATTCTCTATTTCTCTTCACATGGATGGGAGTGACTGTCTTTTGTGAAACAGGAAAGTTAGCAGCTGGGACCCAGGGCCTCTTTAACTGAATAGCATGTGTTACCTCTGAAACAAAGCAGAACATAGGGGAGATCACAAAAATCAGCACAATGCAAAAATACCCCTACCCAAGCTTTCACAGCTTTGCCAATACAGGAATCGGTACAATACAAAAATACCCCATGCTTTCACAACTTTGTCAGGCTGCCAACAGATCATTCTCACAGACTGATGCAGACCTTTTTGTCAAATGTTTTATTTGGCATGAAGGGCATTGGAACATCCAGCAATATATATGCATGTTTATGCCTGGATAATAGATACATGATACAGGCAGGAACAAATCCAGTCTTCAGGGATATTACATGCATAAAACTTTTTTTTTCTTCATATTACAATTATTATTATTTTTATTATTATTACTGTCACACATTGCAAACTTCATTAATTAACCCCTTATCTTTTCAAGAAAATGAAACAAAATTCCATCTCCATGGCTGAAAAAAAAAAGAAGTAATGGAAACCAATGCAGACATTAGAATCCACGCACAAGAAAAGACTGTTACTCCAAAACCTGAAGGCAGCACATCGCGTCTTGATGAGCCATTCACCCTAAGTCGTGTCCCTCACCTGACATTTGTGCACAAATCAAACATCAACAGAAGCAACAACCATAAAGAAAGCAAAGCTTAATAAGCAACTTTAAAAATCACAGTGAACAGTTCCTCACCATAAGTTTTTTGTTACTGACTGAGGTTTGAAATACAGCACTATTCTTCAAAAGTATGACTTGGTACGGTCACCTGAGTAAATGTGTTAAAATCAACAGTCCCCCTCTTCTCTGAAGCTGCTAACAGTTTCTATATCTTCACAAACTGGTGGTTACCTTGGCATTTTACAAAGCATCTGAAACAGACTGAAAATGTAGAATTATTCTGATCCATTTTTAAAACTGGATTTTACTTTAGATCAAAATCACTGAAAATTCAATGTTCCATAATTAACACCGAAAATTTCAACCAACAGCATGTATCCTTCCAAAAACTGTTTAAGTTAGCAAATACATTTCCCACTATCACGTGTGTGTGTATGTGTGTGTGTGTGTGTGTGTGAGTGTGTGTGTGTGTGGACCACCAGACTGAATTTTTCTTGCTGCAAAAAAGTGGACAATATAAAATGAACTTTCAAAGTCAGGGACAGCGGAAGACATCTCTTCTCCCTCACAAAGGATCCCCTTGAACATATTTGTGAACATTTCACAGAATTCACCATTGCTATCACATGACACAAACATCCTTGCTTAGTAATAATCATCCAGTATAACTTGACATAAAACACTGTAGTGCAAGTATACATACTCTGCAATAAATGGGAGAATAGCTTTTCACATCATCAACATGATTACAAAATTGTATTACCAGTCTTTGAAATTACACATTATTTTCACATTACATGTTTGTAAAAAGAAATTATTTCTTAATCATGTACAGGTTTTTTGGTTTTTTTTATCAAACCCAAAATGAAAGAAACAAATATAAACAAGGGCTCAATTGATTCATACGTTCAGATAGTATCAAGCACTGTCTTCACATCCAATTTTCAGTGACATAAGCAACTAACCAACACCCATAAACAAACAAAAATTAGAAAAAAAAAAACAAACCAACATAACTTTGATGCTTGCTTCCAAATCCCCTCCCTCTTTCTGGATAAGGGACGTTAAAAATGTCCAATGACTAAAATGGGATTAAGACTTTTTCTTTTTTGCTATCCCATTATCTGCACTGTTTTAGTGGCATAACTCCCATGCCACTCATTCTGAGTCCCATATACACAGCCACACCCAGGTACACCCTTCACATTCCCAGCGTCAGCAGTCCTCTGGAAACTATCAATGTCAAGTCACCAGGATGCCACTCACCAGAGGAGACCCTGCAATGCTGCTGAGTCACTTCAGTAGTGTCTGCTCTGACTTAACTTACTGACAACAATGACAGCTGAATGACAGAGCCAGACTGACAACTATGACAGCTTAATGACAGAGCCAGGCTAAGTGAATGTCCTCCCCAGAGTGGAGACCCCCCAACACGTCTCTCTAAGACCTTCACCTTTACTCTTCACTGTTACAACCAAGCCTACCACACAGGGTCTGATCAGCGCTGAAAAACTGTAAATAACCATCTCAGCAAACATGAAACAACAACAACCCCCCCCCCCCTCCACTCCCACCCCCCCAAAAAAACTGGAAAACAAAATTTGGCTGAAGTACGCCTCAGTATTGGCCTGTGCTAACAGTATTGACTCAAGTGACAAGTCTCCATGACACATGTGTCTGCTGATCATCATGTATCATTGTCGCTGAACGCCCAGCCAACTACACTGGGCCATACTGTACTGGTTCAGGATTAGTGCCATGTGTCAGGTCTTGGGCTGTGTTGTACAGAGGAACCTCAGATCCAGGCATGTACAGCCGGACACCCCATCAGTTAAAATACACACAAATCCGCACCAATGTCAGAAAATATGACAGGCACAAAAGGTTTTCATGAGTTCTGCTCTTCCATTTGACCTTTTGGTTCAGTGACACCCCACCTCCCCCCTCAAAAAAGGGGTGGAAAACAAAGATGTTTTGGAGTGAAGAAAAAAATGGGAAAGTAAATTCCAATGCTGAAGAGAAAAGTTGTTCAAAACTGACTCTACTAAGTACAATCCAACTGCCGAGACATCAACCCTCAACAATTACAATCATGAACCTACCTCACCTCTTTCAAGCATTCATTCCATGACATTCAAAACAGATGACACATTCGTAACATAAATGATGATGAACTTCACTGTGGGTAAAAAGTATGCCCCCATTTCTTTACGAAGAACATGAACCGACCTCCACACATCACATGTTAAACATCCAGACAAAAGAAAGAAAAAAAAACCCACAAAAAAACCCCAACAACAACAAAAACATCACTACTACCCACATGTGCATGGTCATATAGTGGAAGCATGCTTGTTGCCCAACTTACCACACAGGTCTATTCAGGCTGTCAAAATAAGGCAACAACAACAACAAAGATTAACACCCAAACCCTCCACAACTGAAATCAAGCAAGAAACCTATCCCCAAAGCAAAATTTGTCCTAATCACAGAAACTCCAGGATAAACTATTTTATTAACTGCTTACCTATTGATAACTGAAATCAATCAGCTACTAT
This sequence comes from Babylonia areolata, assembly GCF_041734735.1. Classification (NCBI taxonomy): domain Eukaryota; kingdom Metazoa; phylum Mollusca; class Gastropoda; order Neogastropoda; family Buccinidae; genus Babylonia; species Babylonia areolata. The sequence goes on from NC_134895.1 coordinate 25,632,216, forward strand.
ACTTTTCATTACCAAAAAGAAAAAGAAAAACAACAACCAAACAACAACCGCTTTTAAAGAAGTGTTCCTGATTAACTGAGGTAAAGAAGTCCTGACAACCCATATGAGAACACAGCTTCAAAAAAATGCCATTTTTAGCAATGCCAGTTTAATTCTTTGAAACAGATGAGCTCATGAGATACCCCACATGCTATTCTGAACATTTTCAATATTGTGAATCAGGCATTGGATCCTCTCATCAATGGTCAGCGTTTGAGGCCTTGTTTGGGCATGGTGTGTCCTTAGGAAGGCACTTCACTCCAATATTTACCTACATACACGAACAACATGCCTGTGACACTGACCATTCCATCGATTTTTCACCAGAGAAATATACAAAAAATAAAAAAAGAAGGGAAAAATGTAACACAAACATAATCACACAAAGTATACAAACATATAATACATGTAACAGGCATACAAAACCAATAAATGTCAGCACACAAACTCATATATCCAAGGCACTAAAAAGAACACAACAGAAAAATGTCTGAATATCAAGTCCAGGAAAAGATATTCAACTTCCAAGGCTTTCTGGAAATCAAAGATACAGGTGAATGGACCAGCAAGACCGAAAATAAGAAAGGAAGAGATGAGAGAAAGAAAAGAAAAAGGCCAGAAAGAAAGACAGAAAAGATGAAATTTCTTGTACAGAATTTCCAGGTGGGGGATACTGTTCATACTGAAGAGCCGCTGCATCTTCATAACGGGTGGGTGTGGGCCTTCAATCTGAATCAGGCTTTGTCACCAAAGCAAGATATTCATTTCAGGCAATTTTTTTTTTTGTGTGTGTGTGTGTGTATTTATCTATTATTTATTCACATTTTTCTTCTCAAGGTCTGACTAAGCGCGTTGGGTTATGCTGCTGGTCAGGCATCTGCTTGGCAGAGGTGGTGTAGCGTATATGGATTTGTCCGAACGCAGTGACGCCTCCTTGAGCTACTGAAACTGAAACTTCAGGCAATTACTGTACTGACCCTGTGAATATGTAAGTTAGTACTGACCATGTGTATGTGAAAAGTTAGACACCTTGATGTACTTTCATCACTTTTTCTCAACAAATAATCGATCGACCTAATCAACAAACATCCCAGTAATACATCTCAAAAAGTACAATGAAAAAAAACACACGCACACATAGAACAGCTTAACAATGTTTGCAATAATGTTTAACCTGTCGATCTCAGGTTTTCAATCTTTACTAACATGAAAGAAAATATTCCTACAATCACTGGAATAAAATATCCCTAAGATCACACATAACAGAAATCTAAATTAGAATTCCATGTAATCAAAACTAGTCCCACCATCCACACTGAGAAACAAACAAAACAAAAACAAAACAGGAAAGATCTGAACGGAATCTCAACCACTGATGATGTTTGCAGAATCTGTTCATAATCAGTTTCTGAAAATGAACTCACCACACTCTCCATAACAAATCAAAAGCAGCATGTAAATGTAAAGGACAAAAGTAAACCAACATAAACAGCGTGTCGAAGATAGGGTACAAGAAACGGAGCCAAACCAAAACCCTGCTTTATCTCCAGTCAGTTCAACACACACAAACAAAATCCAACCAACTGAAACAACCACACACATCTTTAAATTTTAAGGAAGGACAGACTGGTCTTTCCACCATTTTCAAAACAGTCGACAAGTCAACACTTCCCCTCCACCCCTGAAAAAAACCCCAGCTGTTTTATGGCATTCATGTAAACCATATCAACATCACAATTTTTAGCCAGCCTCAATCAGAGGAGAAGCACAGGACATACAATGAGAGAGAGAGAGAGAGAGAGAGAGAGAGAGAGAGAGAGAGAGAGAAAATCATCTTTTGATTAAGTATCACCGGCACTGACATTTTTCACTTCAGAAAAACCCAAACAGCTGACATTCTCCGGGATAGGGAAGATGATAAACCAACGTCCCATGTGCAGCAAGCACTTTCTGCATATAAAAGAACCTACAGCAACAAAAGGGAGGTCCCTGGCAAAACCCTGTAGACAAATCCACTTTGGCAGTGGAACACTGCAGACAGAAAGAGAGGGTTGGCACTGCACTGCGGCAACACGCTCTCCCAGGGGACAGCAACCACAATTTCACACACAGACATGTGTTGTGACAAAAAGTAATACAGTAAAATACAATGCTTTTTTATTTTTTATTTTCAGGGAAAGCAGACCATTTCTCAAGGGTCAATATTCATTGTCAAATCTTCCCCCCCTCCCAACCCCCCCGAAAAACCACCATCAACAACAACCACCCCCCCAAAAAAAACAAAAAACAAACCCAAGCTCCCCCCAAACCAACAAAAAAACCCAGGTAATACACAACTTGAACATTGGTAAGCACAATCCACTCATTCACTTTCATTTTTCAAATGTGAAGCATATATTTACATGGTTTAAACACACATAACCCCCCCCCCCCCCTCCCCCCCATTTCCCTCCAAAAAAGAGCACCTTTAACACTCTTCACATATTCGAGACAGGCTGATGGCAGATGAAAAGTCTGATCACAGAATTTCAAACAAACACAGTTTCTTTTATCTTTTTCATTTAAAAGACACTTTCTTAAGGAAAGAAGTTTGAACAATGGATTCATTCCCTGTCAAAACAGACCATCTGTAGAGCTGTAACCATTCTATTCACAGGAGGAACACACTTCTTCCACAGCCTGACATAAAGCTGAGGCACAATCTGGAAAGTATGAAAAATCAAAAAGCATACCTTTTGTATTATCATCGTCATCAATATTGCTCAGAGCCCAGCCAACCACACACAGCCATAATACATGTTGTAATGAGCGCACGATAATACTTTTTTGTCATTATATTGTGACTGATTTTTGTAATGATGTAACTGAAGCAGCCTCCAAAAACAGTATCCCCTTGTTCTTGTCTTTTTATTTGTTTGTTTCTTTGTTTAAACCTGGGCCAATTTATATGAAACTGATTTCTAGCTTTTCTTAGAGACATGTTATATGGCATTCATTCATCTCCTTTTAACAATACTCTATTTCTTGACCAGTAACAGTATGTATTAATACCATGTGTTCCCTTCAAAATATGAACATTATGTGAAATGTTGCCCTAAACAAAATGAAGGACAACTGATCCATTGTAAGATGACCCACAATCTACCATGGCCTCAGTGAAGCTCTGAAATAGCTGACATGGGGGAAAAAAAAAGGCTAAACTGAATCCCCTCCTTTACAATCCACAGTTGGCAACAGCCATAACCACACCTGATGAAATGACCACCTCTTTCACAGCAAAGCAACTGCAAGTGTGTTCTGCACAAACCTGCATAGATATATATATATACACAACTTAAATAACAACAAAAAACAAAAACAAAACACACACACAAAACCCAATGCATTTATGAAGCATGTATGTTGTCAATAACAGACTGTTCCCCATTGTTAACACACAGAGAGTTCATTATAAAAAAAAAACCCCGCAAAGTGTCGTAATTAATCTAAAAACAACAAAACAACAACAAAAAACAACAATGACAATTCCAAATTCACCTCACTGACATGAAAAACAAAATTATGAGGGAAAAACAAAAACCTAATCAACATTACGAACAAAAAGAAAACCTTCAAACTTATTTTCCAACAAAAGTAAAACATAGGTCATGACAGATATCAACAATACAATCCTCAACAGATCAAACCATCTCAATCATCAAAGGCAAATCAATTAATTAACACAAAATTATTAGAGAACAGAATTATGACTAGTCATCACACAGTACTCCATTGCCCAAAGCAAGCAGGAAAACACATTTTATCCAAAGTTTCCCCAAACTACAAACTCATACAACCTCCACACCTCATCATCACATATACATTTGTACAGGGTTATTGGAGTAAGGTACTAGAATTGATTTTACTGTAAGTGGCAGGCAATGCAGGGAAGAAGAAAAACAACAACAAACCCCCTAAAGCACTGGTCTGAAATACACTATCTCTTCTACATCTGAAAGAAAAAAAAAGAATCAATATGATGGTAACAAACACCAAAAACCAGAAGTTCAAAAACCAGAAGTTCAATATTTTGTCAGAGAATCATACATGTCTACTGCCACAATATCAAATGTTTGCAGCAATCATAGGATCGCGATCATAGGATATACTCATTTGCTATTCACAGCAACATGCTCCTTTAGATTTTTAAGAATAATCTGAGGTCTTTATATTTCATTGTCCCTCCCTCTCTCTTTAAAAAAAAAAAAAAAGTACCCAAGAGATGGCATCAGACTATCCCACCTACTTCCAGTACCCGCACTCCATCTCAGTACATGCCTTTCAACACTGGAAACCCTTTTAAAATTAATGTTTCATGAATCCCTCTCAGATGAAAATGGGGATGATAGTGAAGATTGTGAACAATGAACCATAATCAAAGTGCAACATTACTTCTCTCTCTCTTTTCTTTCTTTCTATTTTTGGGGGTCTATTTTTCTTTTAAATTTAATGATATACCTGGTAGTTAGCACTGTGGACTTTGTAGATGTTATGTGCACTCAAAAAATAACAGGTTGTGGAAACACTATCACATACTTTCAAACACACATCAGTACATGCTCACACTCATAACAGTAATGAATGGAATAGTTTATATAGAAAAACAAAGTTCAATTCATGCGACTAAAAAGCATGTCTGATTGCAGACAATTGGAGCTCCTGCTACTGAAACATTTACAGGTACACAGGACTGAAGAAATGTGACAAAATTTCACATCAGTACACAGTGCCAACACCAAAATTGTCATGTCAACACAAAGCAGATACAGTCAGGCACTTGGTATATTTCTTGCGGAATATCAACACTGTTACTTCCCCCTGCTTGAACCTTTCCAAACATGAAGGGAGGATGTGTATTCTTCTTCATTATACACCTTAACACTCTTCCAACCCTCTTTTTCTGTATACTGAATAATGTTCATGAGCCAGTTGTCATCACTTATTCTGAAAAATGTTCATGCTTGGCTAAGTCTATATCAGGACATAACAACCCGTCTATCTTATAAATAAGAAAGAAAAAAAAGGAAAGAAACGTTTTGCTGACATGCATCAACATGTGTTTTACTTCTTTGGGCCACTCAGGGAAAAACAGAATCAACTGGATCAGAAAACACAAGGGGGAAAAACGGTGTTGAAAAGAAGAGAAAAGCAGCAGTAGTTGTGGCAAGTTTATGTATCATGAGAATGAATAATAATAATAATAATAAAACAATCAATCTGAAGTTAACTATTATACTTCAGAAATTCGGTTCCTTCATACTTAAAGACTTAAAATGGGAAGTTTGTAGTGTACTCCCTATACTTACCATGTCAAACTGATGCAAACTAGGCCAACTGGTTCGCTCAGTTTGGCCAAAAATACGGCAAAGTCAGAAATAGACTCCCAGTACTTCATCTGCTATCTGCAAGCCAATCAAATGCCACTGCAGGCGGGAACTGATGATTCATTCTGATGGCCACTGCTTACTGCGATTAGTGGATTAAAAATGAACACCACACCAAAGTAAAAAACAAAACAAAAACAAACAAAATCCCCACCTATATTACTAATGTTACCAAGTGTTTTAGGAACAAACTTTACAAAGTTTTAACTGAATGAACCAGAGCCCACAATAACCAGCAACTAAATCCTCTTTTCCTCAAAAATGGGCAGAAAAACCCAGAAAAAAATCATTGTGTACATGTACTATGATTTCAGATGGCATACACAGTTCACTGATTCATCATGCCCAATGCTCCGTCCAGACCTCCTTTCCAGAGCAGTAACAGTGCACAGTATCATCCAGGGTTGATAACATTTTACTTTTTGACAAGCATCCTTATGGAAAAACAAACATTCAATCCTCATTCAGCACGCCATCAATGTTCGCATCACATCAGAGATGAAAGATACTTCACTCTCAGACAGGCCACCCCACCCAGTTGCATGTTTTCATTCTCATCACCAGCAACAGAAAATGAACAATCCCACCCCCGACCCCCTCTACCCCCCAAAAAAGGAGCAAAGACCCTGACATGCCATCCATTTCATCAGACTAATTGAACAATAGACAATCTCATTCCTGTGATCACCCCCACCCCCCCACTCCTGATTTTACCCTTCAGTGCTCAGCTCACATAAGTTTACACAAAAACCACTTCTGACAACTAGCTCCCCTTCTCTCTCTGCATCTGATGCTTATCACAATCATTTCTGTGATGGCTCTAACCACGTCCACACACCCTAAAACAGCCGTACACTTCACCAGTGTGTGCCTCCCCATATCAGGCCCCACATAAAAAAACAAACACAACAAAACCCTCAAAGTCTCAGTTCTGCTGCTGGCAACATTCATGGTCATGATGACCTGACAGGACCAATCACAGGCCAGTTCTGACCTCACACGACCAATCACAGGCCAGTTCTGACCTCACACGACCAATCACAGGCCACTTCTCCACCCACAGCAGTCCTCTTCATTCCCCCTGCAGTAAGGATCGACATGTTAGAATGTGTTCATCACGTTTATGTCTTTTCACAGAGAGTGAAGTCAGACTCTTTTTTTTATTTTTTTTATTATTATTATTTTTTTTAATAATCTTCTTCATGTCCGTTTCTGTGTTTCCATCAGTCCTGATTTTTTTTTTTTTTACATTTTTTAGCTGTTGCTTTGACAATCATTTCAATTTTCCTTTTGTACAAGCAGTATTGTTTCCTGCCTCCACTGGATCGTGTTCATTTCCGTTTAGTCTTCACAATCATGTCCATGTTTCCTGTGCGTCCAAGCAGTATTCCGCCCCGCTTTCCTTGCTGCGGTGTTCAGTTCCGTTTCTTCCTGCGCCGGGATCTCTTGGAACTGGAGGAGGAGGAGGTGGTGGAGGTGGAGGAGGGTCCCCCCCAGGTGGACTGCGAGGGCCCAGAGCCAGACTGTTGGGACGGAAACTGCCAGCCGGGGTGAGAGGCCCCTTCTGGGGCATGGACGCCTTATTGAACAGACGGTTGATGAAGTCTTCCAGGTCAGCTTCCCTGCAACCAGGAAGACACAAGGAACACAACTGAAAAATGAAGGTTTTTTTGTTGTTGTTTTGGTCTGAATTTCACCAAAAATACTGTTGTGCAGACTTAACAAATACCTAAGTTTTCTTTAACAGTGGTCAGTAAGCAGGTTTGCAAGAAACCTCATCTGAGTAAAGAAGATCACAATTTTGTTAAAACAAACTGTCTCACTCTTGAAAACAGAGTATGGCTGCCTATACATGGGTAAAAACAGTCATACACATAAATCCCACTCATATGTATGTACGAGTCAACACGGGAAATTTCAGCCCATGAATGCAGAAAGAATGATTCCCAGTATTTCACATATGAGCGGAAGTTTCTGACACCTCCCGCTTGTTGTGACTGCTCACTGAATTAATTCTCATACACATGGTAGGGTGTGCACAATATTGTCTGTGTACAAGTTCTTCAAAACCTTTTGCTTTCCATTCACTGAAAAGAACCAACATCAAGACCTTGTACTTCTTTCAGGCCTGCAGCTCCAGTAAATGCCAGGGCTGGGTTGCACAAATTGTCCCAGCAGCTCCAAGTTTTCCTAAGTTTATGGAATTAGCATAGGCTAAGAAGCATTCTTAATGCAAAGGAAACTAAGTGCTGCTAAAATCGTTTCTACAAACATATCCCTGGGCACCCTTGGTTTGTATTGTATTTCCTTGTGTTATCTGCTAACCTTGCACATCTTGCATTTACAGGCCTCACCTCATCTTGACCACAAAATGCTGTGATAAAGCCACAGAAGTGTCTTCACTCCCCCCCCCACTCCCCCCTTCAGAACAACCAGCAGTATTAATGAACATTTTCACATGTAGCAGAAAAGAGAAATTTATTGTGATAAAAGAGTAATACAATACAATACAACAAAGAGGATGTTGAGAACACCACCTACCCTGACTGGCCCTGTCGGTGTCTGCGGCTGCTGTCCGTCTGAATGCGGTAGAATACAGGGTGAGCGTTGGCCTTCATGTGCTTGAAATGGTCTCTCTGCAATCACACCCACATCTCTACAGCTGCTGAACACAGTAAGTTTGTCATCTCACATTACTGGTTCTCCGCCTGACCAACCCAGGAGTCAAGATCTGATTTTGAAAATGTCAATGAGAATGCCTCTGATTTTGAAAGGGTCAGTATAGCATACCTATTTAAATAAAAATGTAGTCTTTCCCTTGCAAAGAAACATACATACTCATTAATATACACACACACCATCTAAATGTGACATGCACTTATCCCTGGTGTCAATCTTACTGGAATCAGTTTGTTTCTGACTTCATTCATGGAAATCATTGTTTTCTGGATGGATTTACACCGTATCAATTCAACATCACAATTGTGTTTTTTATCTACAGAACAGAAAACATAATCTAAAAGTGCGCATCTTTTGTATATTAAAAAATCTCAGGTTAAAGTTAACAGTATTTGTAGAAGCAAACAGTATTTCATTTAGTTTTTCACCATGTTACAACAATTTTCATATCATTTTCAAGAAAAAACCCTCACCTGACAAGACACCCACTCTGTGATGTCATATATGTTGTTGTCCATACAGGCATAGTAGTGCCACAGAAAACCCAGCATTGAACTCTCAGCCCACACGTCTCCCTGGTCACAAACCATCACAGGCTTTGTTCACTGCATGGGCAAAGATCACTTTGCTTCTGCATGCATGCATGTGTCAATGTGTACATGCACGATTCTCTCTAATCAAATATGTTGGTTTTTAAATATTTAAAAAATCACACTGCCACTGCAGCTCAAGATACCAGCATTTTTTCCAACAGAAAATTCATAATAAAACAGCAAGCATAACTGAAAAGCATCCACTAAACAAACACGCCAAAAAATGGATAGTAACATTTGTTTCAAATCAGGTCCATAAAACAGTGAATTTCAGGCCAAAAACGGTCGAGACACAAAGGGTGGAGTGATGGCCTTGAGGTAACGCGCCCGCCTAGGAAGAGAGAGAATCTGAGCGCACTGGTTCGAATCACATTTCAGTCGCCAATATTTTCTCCCCCTCCACTAGACCTTGAGTGGTGGTCTGGATGCTAGTCATTTGGATGAGATGATAAACCGGGGGCCTGTGTGCACCATGCACTTAGTGCACATAAAAGAACCCATGGCAACAAAAGGGTTGTCCGTGGCAAAATTCTATAGAAAAATCCACTTTGATAGGAAAAACAAATAAAACAGCATGCAGGAAAAAAAATAATAAAAGGGTGGCACTCTCAGTGTAGTGACACACCCTCTGTGGGAAAAGCAAGCACAGTGGGAGAATTGACTGGGCATCAAGACAAACAGGTTGTGAACAGATATAAGGACAAAACAACAAAACAGACACACACAAAAAAAAACCATGAAGGAAGTGATGTTCAAATAACAGAAAATTAAAACAGTAAGGGTTGTTCAGATGAGTGTGATAATGCAATATCCCATTAAACACTTGTCAATCCCCTTTCATCAGCATGGTGAATGCTCCCTCACAAACATAACAAAAGCAAGTTTCACCAACAAACTTCACCATTGTCAACTTCCTCCTTGGCCGAATGGTGAATGTTGCATCAATTGTGAACTGACCTTGGCCTAATAGTGAATGTTGCATCAACTGTGAACTGACCTTGGCTGAATGATGAATGATGCATCAATTGTGAACTGACCTTGTCCTAATAGTGAATGTTGCATCAATTATGAACTGACCTTGTCCTAATAGTGAATGTTGCATCAATTGTGAACTGACCTTGTCCTAATAGTGAATGTTGCATCAATTGTGAACTGACCTTGTCCTAATAGTGAATGTTGCATCAATTGTGAACTGACCTTGTCCTAATAGTGAATGTTGCATCAATTGTGAACTGATCTTGGCCTAATAGTGAATGTTGCATCAACTGTGAACTGACCTTGGCTGAATGTTGCATCAACTGTGAACTGGCCTTGGCTGAATGATGCATGTTGCATCACTTGTGAACTGACCCTGGCTGAATGGTGAATGTTGCATCAATTGTGAATTGATCTTGGCCGAATGGTTAATGTTATAATAATAATAATAATGGTATTTATATATCGCTGAATCTTGTGCAGAGACATATCAAAGCGCTTTCACACCAGTCATTCACACGCATGCATAACTCTAAAACTGGAGAAACTGAAGACAAGGGAGAGGCAGGGAAGGGAGGCTATTTTGGGAAGAGGTGGGTTTTAAGGCCAGACTTGAAAGAGCTGAGTGTGGAGACTTGATGAAGTGAAAGAGGAAGTTCATTCCAATTGCAAGGTCCAGAGACAGAGAAAGAACGGCAGTCAACAGTTGAGTGTTTGAATCTGGGTATGCGTAAACAGAGTGGATCTGAAACCGATCGTAGTGAGCGAGATGGAGTGTAGAGGTGAAGGCAGCCACAGAGATGGGAAGGGGCTGATTTGTGAATACATTTATAACACAGAGTACTGAACTTGTACTTTATTCTGTGTGAAACAGGGAGCCAGTGGAGAAGAGTGCAAAAGAGGAGTGATGTGCTCAGATCTTTTCTTTCTGAGGACGAGTCGGGCAGCAGTTTTGTATGCGGTGAAGGGACTGAATGGATGAAGCAGGCAAACCAGACAATAGAGAGTTACAGTAGTTAAGGCGAGAGAGAATGAGAGAAACGACAAGTCTAGATGTTGTGTCAATGGACAGATATTTCCGGACGGAACTGATGCGCCACAATTGACAGTAGCAGGATTGACATGTCTGACTGATAAATTTTTGCATGGACAGTGTGTTGTCAAGGACAACACCAAGGTTCCTGACTGAACTGGAAAGAGGGATGGATGTACTGCCAAGTTTGATTGTGTCAGTTGTGATGGAAGAGAGTTTTTGTTTAGTTCCTATGATCATTGCTTCAGTTTTGTCTGTGTTCTATTGTAACTTATTTTGAGTCATCCAGTTTTGAATGTCCAGGAAGCAGTTGGATGTTTCTTGCAAGAGTGAAGACAGTTTTTCGGGGGTATCACTCTTCTGGAGTTGAGTGTCATCAGCGTAAGAAAGATGACTTACATTATGACGGTTGATAATTTCAGCGAGAGGAGCAGTGTACAGTGTGAAGAGCACTGGGCCTAAAACAGATCCCTGTGGGATTGCATGTTCGATTTCAACGGGTTCAGACTGGAAATTATCAACAATGACAGACTGGAATCGATCAGTGAGATAAGATTTGAACCAGTTTAGAAAAGTGCCGTTGATACCAAATATAAAAAGAAGACGGGAAAGAAGGATTGAATGGTCTATCCTGTCAAAGGTGGCTGACAAGTCGAGAAGAGTGAGAAGATCTGTCCTGAGTCGGACGCTAGCAGTATGTTATGCAGGATGTGTAGAAGAGTGGTTTTGGTACTGTCGTCAGCATGATAGGCAGACTGAAATGGGTGGATGAGATCGTTGAAACAAAGGTGGTTGTTGAGCTGCTCCAGGACAGCTTATTTAAGGAGTATGGTGGACAGGAATGGAAGATTAGAAACTGGTCGATAGTTTTTCAAAATGTTTGCGTCAAGGTTGGATTTCTTCAGAAGAGGCCGGATGATTGCAGTTTTGAAAATGGATGGAAACGTTCCATTCCAGTGAGAAGGGATGAGTTGACAATACTGGTGATTGTGGGAAGAAGCTGTGAGACACACTGGGAAAAGACAGAGGATAGTATAGGATCGAGCTCACAGGATTTTATTGTCATTTCTTTCAGGATTTCATGGACTTCTGTTTCAGTTAATGGATTAAAGGAATGGAGAGGAGTGCTGTTGAACTGAGGATCAGGATGAGCAGGTTGGAAAGGCATCTGGTCTAAGATGGTACGAATATTTTTGACTTTATTGAAAAAGAAAGAGAGAAGACATTGGGGAGTTCATATAAAGTGTAGGCAGAAGGAAGAGAAGTCTTTTTTGCAGTACCGAGAAAATTTGACATGATAGTACATCCATCCCTCTTTCCAGTTCAGTCAGGAACCTCGGCGTTGTCCTTGACAACACACTGTCCATGCAAAAATTTATCAGTCAGACATGTCAATCCTGCTACTGTCATGATTTGACATTACGTCTATTGTGAACTGACCTTGGTTGAATGGTGAATGTTGCATCAATTGTGAACGTACCTCTTTGGCGGAATGGTGAATGTTGCACCTATCACAGTAGCGGGCAGAGTACCAGGCACGGTCCACAGGAACACGGCGATGTTTGCCTCCACAGTGATCACAGCGCATCATGTTGGCTGCCTGCAACACCACCACCTCTGTAACACTTCTTGGGAAGTAACATATGATTGCAAATGACAGTTTGATGTTTCTAAAGGGATTTCCCTCCCTTGACCATGTCCAACACTGACCATTTGTGTATGAGAGCTTGTTCAAAAGACAAAGTCACTCAAGTCTAATTTTAGACTTGAAGCGTTCAGTAAGGTGGCAGCAAATCGACTGACTGGACATTTTAGATTGCAAAAAACTTATGAACTAGTGTTAGAACAAAGTTCTGACAAAGAAGATAAAGTAGAAGCAGCTTTTGTAGAGGCGTTCTTTGTGTGTGTGTGTGTGTGTGTGTTTGAAATGGATATCAAGGAGCCCAAAGTGTAATTAGGGATAGAATGGTGACTAGAATAGTGCCGTGACTGACATCACAAAATCTATATTTCTCAAGACTGTTCGGGTACCTTTTTGTGTGGACTGTAGAAAAGTTATATCTGCATCCACCTAAAAGATTGAAGACTTTTTTACAAACCTATGTTCTGTACTTTCTTTTGATCACTATTTTGTCTGTCCGATTTTTCAAAAAATCAAGAAAAATCATGTGATTTCTGGGTGGGCTGCGCACTGTCATGTCTGCACCTCCATTGAGTTAAATTGGCCTTTATTTTATAAAGGGAACCACAATATACTGTGTAAACAATGCTTGTTAACACTGCCGGTGTTTGTAAAGCACACATCCTATACAGTGTCATTCATGTTAACAATGCTGGTGTTTGTAAAGGACACCAACACTGCCGGTGTTTGTGAAGGACACCCATCTATACAGCATCATTCATGTTGTTAAAACTGTCAGTGTTTGTAAAGGACACCCATCCTGTACAGTGTCATTCATGCTGTCACTGTCGGTGTTTGTAAAGGACACCCATCCTGTACAGTGTCATTCATGTTAACACTGTCGGTGTTTGTAAAGGACACCCATCCTGTACAGTGTCATTCATGTTACCACTGTCGGTGTTTGTAAAGGACACCCATCCTAGAGTGTCATTCATGTTGTCACTGTCGGAGTTTGTAAAGGACACCCATCCTGTACAGTGTCATTCATGTTACCACTGTCGGTGTTTGTAAAGGACACCCATCCTAGAGTGTCATTCATGTTAACACTGTCGGTGTTTGTAAAGGACACCCATCCTAGAGTGTCATTCATGTTACCACTGTCGGTGTTTGTAAAGGACACCCATCCTAGAGTGTCATTCATGTTAACACTGTCAGTGTTTGTAAAGGACACCCATCCTAGAGTGTCATTCATGTTAACACTGTCCCCCATATCACAATAGTTCTACAGCACATAGTTAAATTCATATGTCTACATCATGTCCACTACTGAGTTACACCAAACAGAGGTAAAATTTTGTTAAAATCCAAAAACAAAAGGTTAATTTTTTAAAAAGAAAATGCCATCATTTGCTAGGAGCAATTCCCACAATGGATCAAGCTATTTGTTGTCGTACTTACTTCCTGAACCTTTTCTTGAAGTTTTGTCAGCAGATCAGAAAACTCCCTCTGTAAACAAAGCAAGGCATCATTGTTAAAGAGGCAGACAGATAAGTACTACAAAAAAACAACAAAAAACAGAAAAAGTGCAATAACCCCCTCTCCCTCCACCTCCCCCCAAAACAAAACAAAACAACCACCAAAAACAAAACAAAACCCAGTTCACATGTAATAGAAGAAATAAGGTGAGGCAACAGGTGAAAGCTGGAAGGAAGATGAGCACATCTTTAATAATCAGTTTGTAATGATATAGTTCACTTCATAAAATTCTTCAATTTCAAATATGATGTACCTACAGTTTGTAAAAAAAACAAAAAAACAAAAAAAGACAAAAAAAACAACAACAAACAAACAAAAACAAACCAACCAACCCACCCTGAGAAGGCTTCAAGTCAAAATGTTGATGTACAATTATTTTGAACTGAGTCTGTGAGATACTTATTAGAAAAGTGTCCAAACTGTGGTAGACTTCATCTCAACCATGTGTTGGTACTTTTGGGACATGACATATCTAACTGATAGCCATATTCTTTGTTTTCAAATGTAAAATTAAAAAAGTAAAAACAAACACTACAAATGTTCATACAACATCTTAAAAAGGCATATGATGTTAACAAGTATGTTTCTAAATAACAATACAATACACAACAAGAGAGGCAAGGCCTTCAAGACTAATTTGTGATACACTTAAAAAAATATAAAAAATCTAATCGTTAAAATGTGTTCTATATTTATTATAAAGCTTCGGGTTAAAAAAAAAAGAGAGAAAAAAGAAAAGAAAAGTCCTAATGGCAGATTCGAACCCCGTGTGTTCAGGTGAGAAGAAACGGTCTTACCCATTACACTATCGTGGCGCTGTAAGTGACGTTAAAAAATATAACATTTAAACATGCTTTTTTAAAGGGCGATAAATCAATTGCGGTATTCGCAGTGAGAACGTTGTTCAAATCATATTATTCTGGTGTATCTTGGGCATTCAAAAAATCTTTAAGGGCAATTAAAAATTCTTTTTAAGTCAGCGGTAAAGGAGTCATGGCTATCGCCGCAATCACACTGCAACATTTAGCCGTTTTCTCTGGATCTAGACAGATGTACAAGTTTAGTCATACCTGGCTGACACAGTCGATTCAATTTCTCTTTTATGTTCATTCTAGTTTTATAGTTTTGGGGGCATAATCCAGTAAGTGATGAGGCATTCACAAATCTTTCTCTGAATAAAAATAACAGTCTCCTTCTCCAACTTTCCATCACATGTTATCATGTACTGTTGATTGAATATAGGATTGAACAGGCAGGTCAACAACTTGAAACAAAATGGCGTTGTTTGTGTTCACGAAGAATATGAGCACGCGCTTTGAATATGTATAAATATGTGTACGCAACTGATTTTTGCCCATGACCTTCAGGGCTCAGCCAATAGATCTATAAAGTCCACACGTCGTATTGATTTTAGAATTTTCCGAAAAAGACCACTTGGGCGAATGAACATAGTGAAAGCCCTGTACACTGACAGTAAAACACACAAGCTTTTTATGTACTGAGTATAATTTCAAAATGTAATGTTTAAGTGAGAAAGATCAGTTTAAAGCAAATGAAGCCCCCTAGCATTAATTACAGATTAATTTCCTTTTTTTACTATCTGCACCAAAGACATGCAAAATAAATATAACTTCCATGCTCAGCAAAAGAAGTTCCTGTTGGAACAAAAAATCATAAAAACGACTGTTCTTGTTGTTGTGTCAGAATATCAGATCAAAGTGCCAAGTTTAGAGAATAAAAAAACAACAACATATATAACAGTAAATTCAGTTTGCATATAATTTGGCTTCTTTTTTTATTATTTTTTTGTGCTCATCCAGAGGTGCAATATTGTTTTAAACAAGATAACGGGAAAGAAATGAATTTTTCGTATTTTTATGCCAAATTTGGTGTCAACTGACAAAGTATTTGCAGAGAAAATGGCAATGTTAAAGTTTACCACGGACACACAGACACACACACAACTGAACACCGAGTTAAAACATAGACTCACTTTGTTTACACAAGTGAGTAAAAAAATTGTGCACATACGGGTACCATATGTAAGCCCAGTACAAGATTAAGCTCTATAATATCACATGGAATCAAAGGTGTTCATGAGTAATTATTGATCTGTTAATGTAAACTGAACATTATAGTATTACATGGAATTATGAATAATTATTGATCTATTAACTCTTTCACCACAAAGTTTCTGTAAAACAACAACAACAACAACAAAAAAAAAAAAACACCACCACTTGGCACCAAATATTTCAGATACAATGCTCTAAATCACAGGCTTCGGTTATGTCAAAACAACACAATGGACTTACTCACTTCTAACTGGGTCAGGGAGGAAAAGTTAGTCATTGCTCTACTGGCGGGAAACTGGCTACAGCTGTCAAGCTTTGTTACAGTGTGAAAAACGGTCCATTTAACATGATTCCTGGAAGTCGACCAAAGTCCCCCATGGTGGTGCACTGTCTAGTCAACTAAGGTCACCAATGGCGGTCAAAGAGTTAATGTAAACTAAGCATTATAATATTACATGGAATTAATGTATGGATGAATATCTGTTCTGACAATGTTTTGATGTGAACCGGTCATCGAAACACCACATGGAATCAATGTGTGAATGAATACTCACTGTTCTGCCTGCATTTTTTTCATTTTGATGTAAACTGGGCATTGCAATATCACATGGAATCAATGTGCGAACAGACATATCTGCCTATATTATTATTTTGTTCTAAACTGGGCATTACATTGCATGGATCAATGTTCAAATGAATATTCATTATTCTAACAGCAGAAGTTTGTATTATACTCCATGTTTGGTGATACATATACTTACCATGTCAAAATGATGCAAACTAGGCTATTGCTCTGTTTGGTCAAATTTCGTGCGGCTAACAGTGAAAAGACAAGCCGTCTTGCCCGGTCCGCTCTTAGCCAATCAAACACCTCTAAAAGCTATAAGCGCTGAATCATTCCGTGGCCACTGAAAAAAATGCCCCATGAGAACCATGGCGGAGACGCGGGGATGGATGGGTGGGCATTCGAGTTTGACATGGTAAGTATATGTATCACCAAACATGGAGTATAATACAAACTCCTCGTTTTGGTGTCATATACTGTGCCATGTCAAACTGATGCAGAATTTAAAGCAAATGGAGGAGGGCAACGCCTACTGGTTCGTATGGGGAGCCCTTGTAACCGAGACGGCAGTGTTAGCCCCAACAAAGGAAATCCCCTTGGAACCGTCAGCCCTGGTCATACGGAAATCCCTGAGGTAGAATTTGATGAAGGGATTCTCAGACCGCCAGAAGCTGCCTCCAAGACATGCTGCAGTGGCACTGAGCACTGGAAAGCAGCCGAAGTAGCTATGGCCTGCACTTCGTGTGCTCTGGGATTAAGACAGCTGATATCCCTGTGAGCATAAGAGTATGCTCTACGAATGACTTGGGAAACCCAGCGGGAAATGGTGCCTGCAGCGATGTCTTTCTTGTAATTCTCATTGAGGGAGATGAGAAGACGCCTCTGAGAAGAACCCTTATGGCGAGACCTATCCCAATAGTATTTGAGACACTGAACAGGGCAGAGATGCCTATCCTCATCATCTTGGGCAAGAATATCAGACAAAGGTCTGACCCTCAGAGAGGTGGAAGGGACCTCAGGGTCTTGGTTCTTAGCCAGAAACTCTGGAAGGAAATGAAGAGTGATGGAACCATCTCTGTGGAAGGCCAGATCTTGTGGCATTCCACTAAGACCATGAATCTTGCTTCTACGACGGCCTGTGGCCAGCAACAGAAGGAAAGTGGTCTTGAGGGTGAGTAAGTTGAAAGGAATAGTCCCCAATGGCTCAAAGGGCTGTTTTCGAATGAAATCCAGCACCAGGGACAAGTCCAGGAAGTGCACTCTTCTGGGGTTTCTAGCTTCCTTCAGAGAGGCGCCCCTAGCCACCTCTCTGAGCAGGAAATCCGCTTCAAAGGCAGGCCCAACTAGCTGTTTGATTGTGGTACAGATGGCAGACCTGTACCCTCACACAGAACTAGCAGACAGGTTGAGAACCGAGGAGCAGTGAGCCAGAAAGCTGGCCAGCTGCATGCTCGTAGGGTTAGTAGGGGGAACGTCCTGAGCTGTACACCACCGCAACCATTTCTTCCAGCGAAAGTCATACAAAGTCTCCGTTCCCTCCCTCCTTGCTTTGGTGACTATCGAGAGGAGGTCAGAGGAGGCACCCCCCTGGGTCAGCGCAGCCGACACAGAGGCCGACCAAGGGGTCGAAGACTTCAATGGTGATGCTGACAGACCCGACCGCACAGCAGCCATGCGTGCAGGTGGAGCAGTTGAGGATTGGAATGAGGAATGCCCAAATGAGGCTGCCTCAGCAGATGAGGTTTGGGTTCAAGTTCCAGGGGTGGAACATGTGCCAGGGACTGAAGGTCCGGAAACCAGGGCTGGGCTGGCCATTTCGGCGCAATGAGAATCAGCTGTGGGCGTTCCTGGCTTTCTGTATCACCTTGGACTGAACTGGAAAGGGAGGAAACGCGTAGGCAATCAGACTGCTCCAGTCTAGAGAGGCATCCACTGCCCACGCTTTTGGGTCGTCGACTGGGAGAGACTTAAGTGGGAAGTCTCTTGCTGAACTTTGTGGCAAAAAGGTCCACCATCAGCTGAAACCACCGTTCCCACCCACCCTGAAGGGTGTCCTTGTCCAGGGTCCACTCTGTGTGGATGACCTCGGGGCCCTCGAGAGCATCTCCCAAGATGTTGGCTTTTCCCTGCTATGGTCCGCTGAAAGGCAATCCCCTTGCTGGGCACCAAGGGGAGGAGAGCCTGGGCCCCGCAGGGAGAGGTTGCCGAGGCGCCCCCCCCCTTTTTTAATAACATGCCCCGATTGCCCCAGAACAAGCGGATGTCTTGCCAGTGCCCCCCCCATGAAGTGCAGGAAAAAGCCCTGCAATGCCCCCCAGTTCCAAACATTGATGGGCAATGGCGCTCCCTGGGCCCAAACCCCCGGACATGGAGTGACCCATGGGGCTCCCCCCCCGGGGAGGAGGCGTCTGTGAAGATCCCCCTGAAGGTACGTGGGGTTTGGGGCCCCCCTGTTTTTAAGAGGGGGGTTTAAAACCCATCTGTTTACCTCGGGGAACCTTTTCCCCCAGACATATCTGGGTACCCGGGCTGAGTGCTCTGAGACCACCGAAACCCAAGTCCCCCTTAAAGAGGGCGTTGAGAACCCTCCCAGGGGAAGGGAGAGGTCCCATGCTCCTCAGCCCAAAAGGGGAAAAAAGTGCCCCGCGCGTTGTTGGGGGAACAGTGCATGGGGCTGGGGAGGCCTGAAAACGGTCCCAGCGATCGGCGTAGAGAGTTCATGGACCGCGTGTTGAATCTTCCCTAAAAGTTGAGGGACGACTTTGGGGCAGATGCTTTTCCCCGGGTTCTGATGAAGCCCATTGGGAGAAAGGTCAAAGTCGGCGTAGACGGGCACGGGGCCTGCGATGGGCCCCAGATAAGCCAGTCGCCCCAGTAACACAAGGAATGGATTCCGACCAGACGAGGACACCATTCCCCCCCCCAAACCTTGGTAAAAGGAAAGGGGAAAGGGGACGATCAAGGGGAGGGCTAAAAACTGGAACACCTTGCCCTCCACATGAACCTCAGGTACCGACGGGAGGGCCGGATGGTGAGGATAGAAAATAAGCATCTTTCAATCGAAAAGGGGTACCCCAATTCCCCTGTTGTGTCCATTTTGAATTTGTTTTTTGGGGGGAATCTGTTGGGGGGGGAAAAGCCCCAAGATGGTCCCCACCCCCCCGAGACCTTTGGAATCACAAAAACCCGGCCGAAAACCCCGGGGGCCGGGTCCGAGATTTGAGATATCCCCCCTATGAGGAGTGGGTGTGAATCTTTTTTTTCCCTAAGACGCTCTCCGCCTGTCGAGCTGGGCACTGGGGAGGAGGGGGGATTTGGGGGGGCGGGTCCCCCCCAAGGCAGCATGTCCCCCCCGACTCTCCCCGATAAAACCCCAGTTTTTTGAGTCCCAAGCAACCCATGTGTCCCCGGGGACAATTTTTTCCTACTTGGGGGGGCTGAACAATGGTGGTGCAAATTTGGGGCCAAGTCACGGGGGTGCTGCCTTCGGGCCCTTTGGGCATGGGGGGCGGTTGGAGGGACTGGGTGGTTATTCCTCTCCGATTTTCTGTGACCCGCTTTGTTTAGGAGGCGTGGCAATGGGGGGGCCTGGTGGGGGTCCTTAAATGGCATAAACCCCTGGCCCTTGGGGGGTGTGGGCTAAAATGAGGCCACCTCCTGTTTGTCTCTGCCTTGGCTGACAAAAGGGGGCGCATAGGCCCAAAAGGGGGAGGGCTGGCTGGGAGGAGCGGGCCACCCTCCCCCCTATGGAATTTTAGAGAGGGGGAGAACGCACACGCCGCGCTAGCCAGTATTGAAGGAAGGTGGTACTTTCGCAGCCCCCCTGAGCCCTAGCTACCTTTTTGAAAAAGTGTTAACCTCTGGTCGGTGAAGGGCCCGGGTGGACAGAGGAAGGAGCCCCTGTGCCCCGATTAACCAGCCTGTTCCCACGCTCTGGCATTGGGGAAACCATCAAAGAAGGTTTTAGGGCCGGGAAACCTCGGGAGGAAGCGGGGGCCCAATCTGCCCCATTGTAACTTTTAAAAAGGTAAGTAGCTGCAGTGGGGAAGGTGGGCCGGGGTAACCAACATCCTGCCTGGGGGAGGGCTCGCTTCCCTGTAAGCAGGGGGGCCGTGTGTACCGGGACACACCCCCCCCCTTGGAGGATCTTTAAGGAATTTGCCGGGGGAAAAAAGCCCCCGGGGCAGAGAGGGACTCCTGCCTGGGGAGGGGGGAAACAGCACCCTGACGGCGGGCTGGCTTTTTAACCTTCTGCGCCTTTTTTCGGGCATCTGAGTCGCCTTGGGGTTTTGGAGTTAGAGCCCAAGGGCCCAAAGGGAGGGTAAAGGGATAACAAAGTAGCCTGGGGCTGATTCGGATGCGTCCCCTTATTGGGAGGGTCATTTTGAGCTCGGAAAAGTCCGTTTTGGTTTGGGCTGGTCCCTAGGGGGCGGTAAATCTGCCCCCCGGGGAGGGGGGGAAAGGGTGCTCTTTGCTTGTTCTCCTCACCGAAGCGGGGGCTACACCTTTTTTCGCTCCATCCCCTGCTGGGGCCACCCCAAAGTGGGCGTCCGTGAGTTTATGGTCAGCCCAGGGGGATGACTGGGCGACCCCCGAGCAGGCCCGGGCCCGCAGCTGTTAAGTCCTTGACCCCGAAGGGGGTGGAGCGGTGGCCCGTAGCCCAACCATGTTTGGGGATGGTGGGTGCCACCCCTTTTTTCGGAGGGCCCCCTGGATGAAAAGGGGGACCCACAGTGTTTGGAGGGGACAAACCCCCACTATCTCCCGTAGGAGATGGGGGGAAAGGGGGAACGCAGGCCCCCCGGGTGGGCGGGGCCCCCTTGGGCACCGTCGGCCTGACAAGGAGGCCGTTGTGACCTGGGGGTCCCCGTGGGTTGCCCCCATTTTCGGGGGTGGTGACCCCCCCCGGAAAACCGCCTGACACGCGCGGCTTACCCGCACGCGCCCCAACCCCCTCCCGTGGGGAGACTGGGGGGGTTGGGCCCCGGGGGGGGAAAAGTAAGGCCCCCCCCGGAACCAAATTTTTCCCCCCTGAAGGAGGGGGGGGGGGGGGTCGACGAGGAGGGGGAGGGGGAACAGAAAGGGGGCCCCCTGAGGGCCTCCTAGGGGGGCCCCGGGAAACCGGGGCGCGGCCTCCCCTTGGGATTTCACGCCAGCCGCAGTCCCCTTCCACCCCCCCCTTTCCCCTGCCTCGGCGGGGCACCCGGGGAGGCGACGCTCGTACCCTTTCACCCCGGCCCCCTTCTGCCCGATTTAGGGTAGAGTGTCCCCTCTCGATCAGCGCAAAATCCCTCCCCGCGGTTGTATGGGGAGGAATCATGGTCCCGTGCCTGGGACAGTCTCTTCCCGGGTCTAATCCCGATCGTGTTTCCCTCCCTTTGTGGAGGATAGGAGGATGGTACTGCGCTTAGGCCCACAAAAATCCGATCCCCAAACAGAAAAAGGGAAAAAGACGGATTAACTTAGAGGTAGAAAAAATTGAACGAATCGGGGGGGCAAGTCGAAACCCGTACCGAAAGTAAGAAATACAATAAACACAAGCCCCATGCAGCAAAATAAGGCCAAATGAAACCTTAAAAATCAAAAAAAACGTAAGCAACAGAGGAAACCTGACAAGATGGTGTGGAGGCCTTGGCCAAAGGAAGTTAGCCTTATAGCTTTTAAAAAGTTTTTTGGCTAAGAGCGGGTGGGAAGACGCTCATCTTTTCCCGTTTGCCCCCCCCCCCAAAACCTAGGCCCCCCCCCCCCAAAAACCAGCTTTCCCCCTTTGGGAAAATTTGGAAACAAAACCGAACAAACATGTGATAACTTCCCAATTAAAAAAATAATATTCGACTGTAAAAATTTTCAATAAAAAATGTTGGAAATTTTTTTTTTTTTTTTTTTTTTTTTTTACACTGGTGTTTGTTTAAAAATATATGAACACTGCAGGTACACTTACCCTAGCAGCTTTCAGCTTCACTGGCTTCAAATATGTGGGCATCATACTCCTTGCGTTTTGTCTGCAAAGGTTTCACACGTTGGATAAATCAAGGGCTCACATTTTCTTTACTATTTAAAAAGAAGTCATTCAAATATGTTCATAATCACTTTACATAAAAATAAAAAAAAATTGTAACACATAAAGCACAGTATGGCTATTTTTTTTCCATTAATTCAGGATTTTAAATGTTTGACAAATGTTCTGCACAACACTTCATTGCAATCAATTCATTAGTTTTTCTCTTAGAAGCTAAAACGATTTGTTCTTCAATCTGTTACTTTCCCCATTGCATAAGCCTTACAGTCAGTCAGACCAGTCACAACATATTAATCTTGTTCGTTCATGCTAATGCCCAACATCACTGATAATGAAAGCTGTATTCCAGTGGCTGTACAACTACAGTTGGCAAACATTTAACTTAGTACTGCCAGTTAGCTCCCCTGACTTTCCCCACAGACAACCCATTTGTTAGAAATCATGAACTGAAAACTTCCAAACTGATCAGTACATGATGAGTTAGAAAAACTTCCTCCTTTCTTATGCTAACATACAGTGAGATGATGAAAGTATTCATATTCTTTGTTTGAAACTAGCCCACACTGATGACTTGTAAATGAATCTAGGAAAGCACATAGAGTTTGAAACAGATTAAATTCAGAACATTGTATAGCCATGACAGGGCCTCTTCATCTAATTCTGTTGTCTGGCTTGTGACTGAGACAAAACTGGGTCAGACGCCACTGTTGACGCGCACTGTTCACGTGAACCAGTCACCGCAAAAATAACTCTCCTGTTCTTGAGCACAGCAACACACACTGCACTGATTGGTCACAGTGGAGAGTGGAAAAGTTGGTTAAAATATTCAAAGGTTAGTTAAGATATTCTTAGCTTTTAATGTCATTATGGAAATTAGGTGCCATTCCAAAAATTCAAAGCTATATAAGACCCCGATTGGGGCCCTTTGTCTGAAACAGTTGTGAACATCCTGAGTGAGTTAAGCTGAGTTATATAAAATGAATAGAAACAACTTCAACAGATTTATGGTGATAAGAAGCAATTTTGTTCCTTACAAAAATTGCATAACATACTGACAGGCAACACGAAAAGAGAACTCTCTCAATAAAAAGTTACACAATTTCAAGTAAATGCTCCCTATGCTACAAATTCTGCTGGCAGGTACAATGGAACAACTCAGACACTTCCTCAAAAAAGGTAGTTCAGGACTTTCTATACCATCAGCAGCACTGACTTGAAAACGTGTACGTTTCATAAGAAGATAGTTCTCTTTTCAGTTGTTTAATAGTTTACTCTCCTGGCCTCATTGTTCTTTCAGTGACATTATGGCTTTAAAATGAACATCGTTCATTGTTCTTCAAACACTGACAACAGCAACTTCTCATCTAAGTAACTTTACTCACAGGTTCACCAATCATCTCAAAGGCATGTCCTAAAATCTTGAAGGCCTCTTCTGCACCAGGTTCCTGATTCTGAAAGAGAAAGGCGAAATCTGAACATCAACTCTCTTGTAATTAAATTCAGTCTGCCTGCAGTTGCTGAGAAAAACCAACATTATACACAGAAATACATATTAAAGATCTTGTAATCCATGTCAGTGTTCGGTGGGTTATGGAAACAAAAACATACCCAGCATGCACATCCCCGAAAACAGAATATGGCTGCACGTAAAAGACCATTCGTGTACATACGAGAGAATGTGGGAGTTGCAGCCCATGAACGACGAAGAATAATAATAAGAATATCATCATCCCCAGATAACAAAAAATCGTAAAAATGGAAAAAAAAAAAAAAAAAAAAAAAATACAATACTTCAAATCCAAACATAAAATACAAAAAAAAAAAAAAGAAAGAAAAAAAAAAAAAAAAGAAGAAAAAAAAAAAAGCCCTGCTGGCAAATAAAACTGCAGAATGGACAGCTAGTGCCCATCCCATTGTTTATAATCACACTACCTAATCGCCAGAGCGAAACAGCACAGATAGTACATCATTGACTGCGGAAAAGAGTAAAAAGTATGAAAGCTTGCTCGAAAAAAGAAGAAAGTGGAATAGACTGGGAAGACAGAAAAAGCAGACAACAGTGAGGGAAGAAAAAAGGCAGAAATAAAGAGAGCAATAGAAATGAGGTAATTCACAGCACATAATTTCCAGAAAGTGGGGATGCTATTCGTACTGAAAGACCCCTAGCATACCCACGGGGGGCTATGTTTACATGAGTCCATATATAACGACAGCGGTGTACTGGTTCCAAGAAGCCTGTGTGCACACACACAGCAGTTCAAAGACTTGCTTCAGAGCATAAGACAAGACCAACCTCCCACCCAGACAGACATCCTGGACTTGGGGAGCTTACAACCTCAGCAGGCTTCACCTGCCATTCATCCTGAGGAGCTTACAGCCTCAGCAGGCTTCACCTGCCATTCATCCTGGGGAGTTAAAACCTCTGCAGGCTTCACCTGCCATTCACCCTGGGGAGCTTACAGCCTCAGCAGGCTTCACCTGCCATTCATCCTGGGGAGCTTACAGCCTCAGCAGGCTTCACCTGCCATTCACCCTGGGAAGCTTACAGCCTCAGCAGGCTTCACCTGCCATTCACCCTGGGGAGCTTACAGCCTCAACAGGCTTCACCTGCCATTCATCCTGGGGAGCTTACAGCCTCAGCAGGCTTCACCTGCCATTCATCCTGGGGAACTTACAGCCTCAGCAGGCTTCACCTGCCATTCATCCTGGGGAGCTTACAGCCTGCTTACAGCCTCAGCAGGCTTCACCTGCCATCCACCTTACAGCATCAGCAGGCTTCACCTGCCATCCACCTTACAGCCTCAGCAGGCTTCACCTGCCATCCACCTTACAGCATCAGCAGGCTTCACCCGCCATACTGATGGGGGGGAAAAACAGGAAATATACTGAAATCAACCTTTTTTTCCTCCTCCAAATTGATGAGTGGACACAGCTGGAAATCCTGTGGAAGTTACTTCCCTTCCCTTTCAGTTTCTGCACATGTAAGACCATGGAAACATTGAAACAAAGTTTGATGCCAGCGCATTGCTTGGGAGCAGGGGTGAATAAGTTGAAGGCCTTTTCCAACAAGTCATTAAACTCCACTCCACAAGACAAGCACAGGCCACATGACCAGTGTTGCCGTCACCAGGCAGGCAGCTGTGTATTTACCTTGTCTGGGTGCACCAGCACAGCCTGCCGACGATAGTATCGCCGGATCTCGTCATCTGAAGCATCAGCTCTCAAGCCCAATATACTGCACACACAAACAATACACCACAATGACACAACAGCAATAAAAACAAAACAAAAATCAAGCAAGGAGGAAAAATTAAAAAAAAGAAGAAAGTAATGCTAAACAACTACTGTTTTGTGTCTTGTGCAATTCTCCATTCTTGGATTACAGTGAGGAATCACCTCAAACCAGAACTTCTCACCCACCACACCCGTCCCTTTGCTAACAAGGTTCTTGTCTTTGAAGGATTCAACACTGCTTCCACAATAGCATAAAAAAAACAAACAAGAGAGGCAAGGCCTTCAAGACTCACTTGTGATACACTTAAAAAAAAAAAAAAAAAATCTAATCGTTAAAATGTGTTCTGTATTTGTTATTATAAAGCTTCGGGTTAAAAGAAAAAAGAAAGAAAAAAAAAAAGTCCTAACAGCAGATTCGAACCCCGCGTGTTCAGATGAGAAGAAACTGTCTTATCCATTACACTATCGTGGCTCCTTAACTGACGTTCAAAAATACAATATTTAAACATGCTTTTTTTAAAGGGCGATAAATTGATTGCAGTATTCGCAGTGAGAACGCTGTTCAAATCATATTATTCTGGTGTATCTTGGGCATTCAAAAAATCTTTTAGGACAATTAAAAATTCTTTTTAAGTCCGCGGTAAAGGAGACATGGCTATCGCCGCAATCACACTGCAACATTTAGCCGTTTTCTCTGGATCTAGACAGGTGTACAAGTTTAGTTACCCGGTTGACACGGTTGATTCAATTTCACTTTTATGTTCATTCTAGTTTTAAAGCTGATATGAAAATTGAGTATTTTGTTAAACTAATAACATGTAGAGCCAAGTACAAGTAGTTCTAAATGTTGTATGAAGTGAAAAGGACTTCATTTTGAGAAAAGTCAAGACTGGAAATTTTTGCGTTTCATCAATTCAAAGGTATTAACTCTCATGGTTTATTATTTTTAACTGTGAATTCCGACTGATTCTATGGATATCTTTATGGCAGTTTGGGGCATAATCCAGTAAGTGATGAGGCGTTCACAAATCTTTCTCTGAATAAATATTTAATGGTCTCCTTCTCCAACTTTCCATCACATGTTATCGTGTATTGTCAATTGAATATAGAATTGAACGGGCAGGTCAACAACCTGAAACAAAATGGCGTCGTTCGTGTTCGCGAAGAATATGAGCACGCGCTTTGAATATGTATAAATATGTGTACGCAACTGATTTTTGCCTATGACCTTCAGGGTTCAGCCAAAAGATCTATAAAGTCCACTCGTTGTATTGATTTTAGTATTTTCCGAAAAAGACCACTTGGGGGAATGAACACAGTGAAAGCCCTGTCATCATCATCATCATGGCCTGGCTTCGCTGACGAAGATCTAGGAAGGGCGTTGTCCACGTCTGATGCAGGCACGCTCATGGCTGACAAGGCCAATGCGGGAAAAGCAGAGTCGGCCGCAGCGGTTGCAAGGGAAAGTCTGGTCTGGGTTCGCGGCTGCAGCGTCGTGGTTCTTCCTCCTTCTGCGTTTGTCCTCAAGGCTGGCCCTGCGGTTGTTTTCGAAGGAGGAGACAGCTTGGTGGATGGTGCGTCGCCAGGTCTCTCGATCAGCGGCTACTGCGGACCACTGGCGATGGTCAATGTGACAGGCACCGAGAGCTTTCTTCAAGGAGTCTTTGTATCTCTTCTTGGGTGCTCCTCTGTCACGGTGGCCAGTGGACAGTTCGCCATGCAGCGCGATCTTGGGCAGGCGGTGGTCCTCCATCCTGGACACGTGCCCTGCCCAACGTAGCTGGGTCTTTAGCAGCACTGCCTCGATGCTGATAGTCTTTGCCTGCTCCAGGACCTCGACATTTGTGATGTAGTCACTCCAGTGGATGCTGAGGATGGTGCGAAGGCAGCGCTGGTGAAAGCGATCAAGCAGTCGTATGTGGTGCCGGTAGGCGACCCAGGTTTCGGAGCCATACAACAGGGTGGGCAGTACAACAGCTCTGTACACGCTGATCTTTGTGTCTTTCTTCAGGTGTTTGTTGTTCCACACTCTCTTGTACAGCCTGCCGAATGCGCTGTTTGCCTTTGCAAGTCTGTTGTCGATCTCCTTGTCGATCTTGGCGTCAGACGAGATGGTGCAGCCTAGGTAGCTGAACTGGTGGACCGACTTCAGCTCTGTCTCACCGATGTTGATGTGAGGAGCGTGGAATTCTTCCCGTGGGGCAGGCTGGTGGAGAACTTCCGTCTTTTTCAGACTGACTTCTAGGCCGAAGAGCTGCGCAGCCTCTGCGAAGCAGGACGTTATACGCTGCAGGGCCGCTTCTGTATGGGCGACGAGGGCAGCATCGTCGGCAAACAGAAGCTCTCTGATGAGTTGCTCCAGTGTCTTGGTGTGGGCCTGTAGCCGCCTCAGGTTGAATAGGCTGCCATCAGTGTGGTATCTGATGAAGATACCGTCGTCGTCGCCAAGATCTTCAGTGGCCTGTTGGAGCATCATGCTGAAGAAGATCGTGAAGAGGGTCGGCGCGAGGACACAACCTTGTTTCACTCCATTTCCAATTGGGAAGGGCTCCGAAAGGTTGTTGCTGTGTCTGACCTGTCCACGCTGTTCCTCATGTAGTTGGATGACCATGCTGAGGAATTTTGGGGGGCATCCTAGACGTTTCATGATCTCCCACAGACCTTTTCTGCTCACGGTGTCGAAAGCTTTCGTGAGATCGACGAATGTCGCATACAGTCCTTTGTTCTGTTCCCGACATTTTTCTTGTAGCTGTCTGAGAACGAAGACCATGTCAGTGGTGCCTCTGTTGGCTCTAAAGCCACACTGACTCTCTGGGAGATGTTCTTCGGCGATAGTAGGCACCAGCCGATTTAGGAGGACTCTGGCGAGGATCTTGCCTGCGATGGAGAGCAGAGTTATCCCCCTGTAGTTGGAGCAGTCCGACTTTTCTCCCTTGTTTTTATACAGGGTGATGATGACTGCGTCACGGAGGTCCTGTGGTAGTTTGCCTTGCTCCCAGCAGCAGACAAAGAGGTTGTGGAGTTTGGAGTGTAGTGCTGGGCCTCCATTCTTCCACGCCTCCGGCGGAATTCCGTCAACCCCTGCTGCCTTGCCACATTTCAGCTGTTCAATGGCCTTGACAGTCTCTTCTAGGGTTGGTAGCTCGTCCAGTTGTAATTTCACTGGCTGTTGTGGGATGCGGAGAATTGCCGAGTCTTGAACCGTGCGGTTGGCTCTGAAGAGGGCCTGGAAATGTTCCGACCACCTGTTCAGGATCGACGTCTTGTCTGTGAAGAGCGCCTGGCCGTCTGCGCTGCGCAAAGGACTCTGGACCTGGTATGAGGGACCGTACACCGCCTTCAAGGCTTCGTATAAGCCCCGGTAGTCACCAGTGTCTGCACAAAGCCTGTACACTGAGAATAAAACACACAAGCTTTTTATGTACTGAGTGTAATTTCAAAATGTAATGTTTAAGATGAGAAAGATCAGTTTAAAGCAAATTAAGTCCCCTAGCATTAATTACAGATTAATTTCCCTTTTTTACTATCTGCACCAAAACGTTTTGCAAAATAAATATAACTTCCATGCTTAGCAAAAGAAGTTCCTGTTGGAACAAAAAATGATAAAAATGACTGCTCTTGTTGCTGTGTCAGAATATCAGATCAAAGCGCCAAGTTTAGAGAATAAAAAAAATATAACAGTAAATGCAGTTTGCATATAATTTGGCTTCTTTTTAAAAAATTTTGTGCCCATCCCAGAGGTGCAATATTGTTTTAAAAAAAGATGACTGGAAAGAACTGAATTTTTCCTATTTTTATGCCTAATTTGGTGTCAACTGACAAAGTATTTGCAGAGAAAATGTCAATGTTAAAGTTTACCATGGACACACAGACACACACACACACACAGACAACCGAACACCGGGTTAAATCATTGACTCACTTTGTTTACACAAGTGAGTCAAAAACCATCCCAAAACAATGATTTTACAGTAATTTCACAGAGATTCATTGAGTCAAAGAAAAGAAGAAAAAAGAATACCAAAACATCCAATGCTATAACTGATAACTGAACAAAAGAACATCTTTAAAGATTCTGATGATATGCAGGTAGTATTTTGCCCAGGAGGGGAATCAGACCCTGCCAGTGTCTGCACTGGTGGGTCACGGTAGAGTGTGTGTAGCTGAACATAATTATGTGACTGTCACCCATGACAATCAAAAGGATTGACCTGGCAATAATCAACATAATTGTACCGAGCCTCACAAAGATCAAAACTGGAGCTTTCCTGTGCCCAAAAGCTGCTTCTGCTGATCTATTTATAACCCTGCCTATTCACTTCGAACTTCACTGGATAATATTTATACTCAAACAGGCCAGTCACTCTACCTGTTTGAACACAAGATGCAACCTATCTTTGAACTGGTATTCTAGCATCTGACACACACAGTGAAGTGCTGTCTTAACTGGCAGCCTGTGCATTCCAATATCTGACACAGAGAAGCGCTGTCTTAAAACTGGAAATCTGTTCATTCTTATATCTGACACAGTGAAGCGCCATCCTAAAATTGGAAATCTGTGCATTCCAATATTTGACACAAACAGTGAAACGCTGTCTTAAAACTGGCAGTCTGTGCATTCCAGTGTTTGGCACAAACTGTGAAGTGCTGTCTTAAAACTGGAAATCTGTGCATTCCAATATTTGACACAAACAGTGAAGTGCTGTCTTAAAACTGGCAGTCTGGGCATTCCACTATTTGACACAGTGAAGTGCTGTCTTAAAACTGACGGTCTGTGCATTCCACTATTTGACACAAACAGTGAAGTGCTGTCTTAAAACTGGCAGTCTGTGCATTCCACTATTTCACACAAACAGTGAAGTGCTGTCTTAAAACTGGAGATCTGTGCATTCCAATATTTGACACAAACTGTGAAGTGCTGTCTTAAAACTGGCAGCCTATGCATTCCAATATTTGACACAAACTGTGAAGTGCCAAGTTTGTTTAAAACAAAAGCATCTCTCACCTGTATGGATCTTTCCCTTTGCAGGCCAGCAGTCTCTTCATGGCCTCCTCCCCTGAAAACAACACTCATGTAGTCTACATGATGCTAAATATGACATGTAGTCTTATCATATAACAGCAAAAATAACATTCACTTGTTTTATATGACAGTAAAAATAACTCAGGTTCATGTGATAGTAAAAATAAACACTTTCTCATGTTATTTGACATTAATATGAACACTAACTTATTTCATATGGCGGTAAAAATAACACTCATTCAATATGATGATTAAAAAAACAACAAAAAACCACTGTCAAAGAATACAAGGTAGGCAAGGCAAGACTTCTCAGCATGCTCGAAGACTCAGGAGAGCCTTGGCCAAAGGAATGATTAAGCGCTTATAGTTTTTAGAGGCGTTTGATTGGCTGAGAGCGGTGGGCCCATCTTTTCACTGTTAGCCGCGCGAAATTTGGCCAAGCAGAGCAAACCAATAGGCCTAGTTTGCATCAGTTTGACATGGTACAGTATATGACACCAAATGGAAAGTCAGGGAGGTAGTCAGTGCAGCGAAAGAAAGTCTCTCAAGACAAAGGAAATAATAGGACATATCTAAACCAACAGACAGGGCCTGGATTAACAAAGATGGAATGGTGGTCCAAGACAAAGTGGAAAGCAAAAAGAGACATGATCATACAGAACAAGAAGGAAGAGAATGATAAAAGAGTCCAGTCCACAAAATTGATGAAATGGGGGAAAGCAGAGGACCCTGCTTGCCCACTCTGCCATGGCAAACAAACAGTGGAACATGTTCTCAGCTCATGCAAAGCGGTGTCAAGCCAAGGATGGTACACATGGAGGCACAACCAAGTGCTAAAAGAAATTGCCCAAGGAGCACCCACACCACCAGAAGTTCCAGTAGAATTCCTCTCTGCAGAAGGCAAAAAAGTCTGGCCAGGAACAGCTGTAACATCCAAAACATGGAAATGTGGAAATCATCAGCAAGAGTGGCATGAGACCTGAGATAGTACTCCACTCCAAGGCAATGAAACAAGCGATTCTGATTGAGCTCACTGTACAAAAGCAGAATCGAAGAAGCCCACATCAACAAGGCCGAGAAGTATGCTAGTCAAGCTAGCAGTCTGACAGAATCTGGCTTCCAAGCCGAAGTCTTTGCCATAGAGATTGGTGCAAGAGGGTTGTTTACAGCCCCATGAAACAGCTGTTGATTTCTGGCAGAGAGAGGACAAGGGCTCTCAAGGCAATGGCAGAAGCAGCAGAAAATAGTTCCAGCTGGATCTGGTCGAGGAGGAATGAAATTAAACTTCATAAGGATTAAATTTTCCTACTCAAACTAGGCGTATGATGGCTCAGTGGTTAAAACGTCTGCCAGAAAGGTGACTCAGTTCTGAAGTGGTGACCACCCTGGACGCACGGGTTCAAACCTGTTAAGGACCAGGTTGGAAAAAAAGGCAGCAATACAATGGCATCCAGTAATCATGACCTGGATGCAGCCCAACACCCTTAGAGCATAAGGAGTTAAGGGCTGAAACACTTGACTTAGGGGGGATTTTTCTCTGAAGACACTGTATTGTCCAGCTCTCCCTAGAGTTTCTTATCATTATCACTTACTCATTCTTTTTGACAGTAAAAATAAATCATAGGACGGTAAAAATTACACACACTTATTTCATGTGTCAGTAAAGCTAACTTGTATGATGGTAAACATGACACTCACCTATTTCGTACGACAAAAGAAATAACACTCACTTATTTTATGCAATGGTAAAAATAACACTTATTTTATATGATGGTGAAAATAAACACTCCCTTATTTCATATGACCGTAAAAAAAAAACCCCACACATTTCACAAGACGGTAAAAATAACACTCAATTTATCACAGTAAAAACTACACTTACTTATTCTGTCTGATGGTAAAAATAACACTTACTTCATTTGATGGTAAAAATAACAATTACTGCTTAATGTGACACAAAAATAATGCTCATTTTTTTACAAGAAAAATAACACTCACTCATTCTATATAATGGTAAACATAGCACTCATTTATTCAATTTGTCAATGAAAATAACTCACTTGTTTTATATGACAGTTAAAATAACACTAACTTATTTCATGTGATGGTAAAAACATAAATTCAACACTTTCACAGGAAACAAATGATGAGCGCCCAAAAGCAGCTCTCAGTAGGCTCTACCCAGGTAGGCAGCCTGTTGTGCAAATGACCCAGTGTTTGTAAAGTGCTTAGAGCTTGGTCTTTGACTGACTGAGGATAGGCACTACGTAAGTATCCATATCATCACTGAAGCTGCAAAATTAAAACAGAATGATATGGTTTAATCTTCACTTGTCAATTTATTCTTTTAATTACAGTGCTCAGTCTCCAGGGAAAAAATATCAACAGTCTGTACTGACAAGGTGTCTAAAGAAAGCAAGTTCAATGTTTAATGTCAACCAGAAAAGGACACTGTTACAAATGTATATCTTCTCACATGATTTGAACATTCATATTCAATTCTGACAAGTCGAACTATGCATGCATCAGTTTACCATAACACTTATAATTTCTTGTGTGCACCCATCTATCAAAATTATATGCAAACACACATTTCTTACCCTTTTCATGTATACATCTACTCTTTTTTCAAAAGCCCATTATCACAACCATATAAACATTCCATTTCAAGAACAGTATCTTACCTGTTGCCGGTAAAGTAATATTTTCCTCCACACCAAAGCGTTTGCGCGCGTTTTCCGAGGCCCCTGAGAGACCGGACCATGATCCTGACGCCTGGTCTTTGAAAATGCGACTCTTCACCATGGCCCACAGCTTGCTGATGCCCACAGCAATCAGGTGTATGGCCCCCATGGCTCTGTCAACATGCACCACCATTACACCATTATCAATATTCACACTGTATGGCCCCCATGGCTCTGTCAACATGCACCACCATTACACCATTATCAATATTCATACTGAATGGCTCAGATGGCTCTGTCAACATGCACCACCATTACACCACTGTCAATATTCATACTGAATGGCTCACATGGCTCTGTCAACATGCACCACCATTACACCACTGTCAATATTCATACTGAATGGCTCACATGGCTCTGTCAACATGCACCACCATTACACCACTGTCAATATTCATACTGAATGGCCCCCATGGCTCTGTCAATATGCACCACCATTACACCATTATCAATATTCACACTGAATGGCTCACATGGCTCTGTCAACATGCACCACCATTACACCATTATCAATATCCACACTGAATGGCTCACATGGCTCTGTCAACATGCACCACCATTACACCACTGTCAATATTCATACTGAATGGCTCACATGGCTCTGTCAACATGCACCACCATTACACCACTGTCAATATTCATACTGAATGGCTCACATGGCTCTGTCAACATGCACCACCATTACACCACTGTCAATATTCATACTGAATGGCTCACATGGCTCTGTCAACATGCACCACCGTTACAACATTGTCAATATTCATACTGAATGGCTCACATGGCTCTGTCAATATGCACCGTCATTACACCATTATCAATATTCATACTGAACGGCTCACATGGCTCTGTCAACATGCACCACCATTACACCATTAGCAATATTCATACTGAATGGCCCCCATGTCTTTGTCAGAACACATTACAAAACCATTATTATCATTATCATCATTGTTGCTTTTAGCCAAGCTGACCATGCAGGGACATATCACATCTGAAAACACCAGCAGTATCCACCCTGTAGA
Source organism: Babylonia areolata (assembly GCF_041734735.1). Lineage (NCBI taxonomy): Eukaryota > Metazoa > Mollusca > Gastropoda > Neogastropoda > Buccinidae > Babylonia > Babylonia areolata. The sequence goes on from NC_134895.1 coordinate 25,666,797, forward strand.
ACCTGAAATGAAAGAAACCTGGCAAAAAGAAAATTAAGTACAGTCACATTCAAGCACATTAGGTTAAGACACCCATCAAATGTTAACCATTCCTTCTTTTTTCTTTTGCCAGATTAAAACTCTCTACACACACACACACACACACACACATACATATATATATATATATATATATATATATATATATATATATATAAAAAAGAAAGAGAGAGAGAGAGAGATAAGAAAAAAAGAAAAAAGAAATCAAGAATATGAGTTTACAAAGATAACCAACAAGATAACTATAAACTAAGCAGATACTGCTGCAATGTGAGAACCAATTGTGGGTTCAGGTACTTCCTGTGACCCAGATCAATTAATTACTTGTACTGTAGCTTGCTTTTGGACCTTGAGGCTCTGCAACGCACTCAAAGTTGGATTGATTAAAGTCCTTTAAATCCCAGACATAGACACAAGACAACAACAGATGCTAAACTGCAACTTTCTACACCGAGGCAACTGTTCTCTGACCAAACTGAATGATGTAACTTCTAGGAAACTGCCATTACAGTTCAAAGAATCACCCCTTGAGCACTGCATGTGCCAAGCAATTTTCTTAACACGAGAGGGTTCCAAAGCTAAACAATTACACCTTTCACAATCACAGACAATGGATATGTTCACGTGTTCCCATGTTTTATTCTGTCACAGCTGCCTTTAACACCAGCATGACTGTACATTTCCACAATGAATGGAAAATAACATGCTCTTGGAAAATGGCAGGTTGAAAAAAATAACCATAAAACAACTGGCAACAATATCGTATTCACAAAAGTGATCATACCTCTTAACATCCAGAAGATAAGACTCAATGGTGGAAAATTACTACCAACAACATACACTCAAACTGTGATTACGAGATGGTGCCCTCTTGTTGGGTCGAACGAAGAACGGCCTCTTCTTAGCCAGAGTAAATCGCTCAGTAATGAACAATTACCAGCAACAACACACACCTGACACCTACCAGGAAATAAATTGCTACTTTTAAAAGGGCGATCACAACCTCTGTTTCTGAGGAAAGGGCGAATTTGTGTGTTTATCTGTTGGGGGGAGGAGCTGCATCAGGAAACTCTGGACACACTGACACTGCTTCATCATCCGGTTGTCATTTGTGGTAAACAGTATAAACAATAATTATGTTCCTCGATTTCACTGTGACCATGAACAGCATATTTCCATGATAAAGGACTACCTCAGTGTCATCAACAGTCTATCTCCATGATAAAGGACAGTCTCAACAGTCTCCATGATAAAGGACTGCCTCAACAGTCTCTCCATGATAAAGGACTGCCTCAACAGTCTATCTCCATGATAAAGGCCTGCCTCGGTGTCATGAACAGTCTATCTCTATGATAAAGGACTGCCTCAGCATCAACAGTCTATCTCCATGATAAAGGACTGCCACAGTGTCAACAGTTGATCTCCATGATAAAAGAAAGCCTCAGTGTCAGTCTATCTCCATGATAAAGGACTGCCTCAGTGCCAACAACAGTCTATTGCCATGATAAAGAACTGCCTCAGTGTCATTAACAGTCTATCTCCATGACAAAGGACTGCATCAGTGTCATCAACAATCTATCTTCATGATAAAGGACTGCCTCAGTGCCAACAACAGTCTATTGCCATGATAAAGAACTGCCTCAGTGTCATTAACAGTCTATCTCCATGGTAAATGACTGCATCAGTGTCATCAACAGTCTATTTCCATGATAAAGGACTGCCTCAGTGTCATCAACAGTCTATTTCCATGATAAAGGACTGCCTCAGTGTCATCAACAGTCTATTTCCATGATAAAGGACTGCATCAGTGTCAACAGTTTATCTCCATGATAAAGGACTGCATCAGTGTCAACAGTTTATCTCCATGATAAAGGACTGCATCAGTGTCATGAGAAATGTTGAGAGGAACCAAAATAAAAGTTCAAATTCAATCACTGGATGCTGCACAGGAAGGGATATATATATAACATCCACACACCAGTGATGGAATGGCTTTTTTAAAATTTATTTAATATTATGCATCGTCTTTTTTATTCAGAATATACATCACAAGTCTAGTTATTTATAAAAACAAAACAAAACAAAAAACACACCTCTCTCCCCCTACCAAAAAGTCTCCCTGCCTACAGTTTAGTTTTTCAAAACTTGTTGACAAAACCCAACAATAACAAAGGAACAGAAGCACACACACACACACACACACACACACACACACACACACTTCTAAACAGAAAACACACCATATCAACTGAAATGTCCGGGGAAGCAATGGTGGAAGGGGTGTTAACAACTTGGATAATGTTTCCCCAAATGAACTAATTATCCTCCTGCTGTCTGTTCCAGTAGTTTCTCAACAGTGGAGCTGATAAACGGTATAAGGTAAGAACAAATGGAACAGAAGATGCAGGAGGTTAGTTCATTATTACTATGATTTATATTGTTATTATCATTATCATCATCATCATTACTTTATATTGGCCAGCTGAGAATACAGGGCTTTATCAGGACTGAAAATGTCAACACTGATCCCATAGAATCTTAAAAGAAACCAGTCTGGAAAAGAAAATTAGGCACAAGAAGTCATATTCATGCATATAAACCAAGGTCTTGGCAATGATGTAGACTGTTCCATCAATTTTTCACCACAGGATTATCCACCCCCCCCCCCCCCCAAAAAAAGAGAGAGAGAGAGAGAAATCAAACACAACCATCATTATACATAAAGCACAAAATATAAAAACAGGTGTACAAAACCAAAAAATACCAGTGGGCAACTAGTACATGTATCCAAGGCACAAATTAGAACAGAACAGAATATATCAAAATATACCTACACTGCAGGGAAAGGGCTGGAGGAGAGGGTGTAGAAGGCACAAAGCAACAGCACATACAAACATCTTGTGACACAGACCATGAAAAAAAGAGCACATACAAATACATGGTGACTCCCAGAATGTAGACCAACAAGGTGACAACATTAACATGTACATGACGACTCCCAGAGTGTAGACCAACAAGGTGACAACATTAACATGTACATGACGACTCCCAGAGTGTAGACCAACAAGGTGACAACATTAACATGTACATGATGACTCCCAGAGTGTAGACCAACAAGGCGACAACATTAACAGGGACATGACTCCCAGAATGTAGACCAAAAAAGTCAACACTTACAGGTACATGATGACTCGCAAAACAAGGACCAGAATGGAGGCACATAAAATAAAGAGTAAAACTACACCAAAACCTACATAAGAAATTATACTCCTGACTGGTGATCACACTGCAAAATATAATCTATTCTGGATCACAGTCCCCTTTCATAACATTACACATCACAGCTTTCAGGATTCTGTCTTGTAAACATGTAGGTCTGTACCATGACACACATGGGCCACTCTGGGTATGGGACACAAGACAAATGGTATATATACCAATATGGCCCAATCAGAAAGTGAAAGTAGAAGTTAAACTGAAGTCAACAGAAACTGAAAGTAGAAGTTAAACTGAAGTCAACATGAACTGAAAAGTTGTCAATCTCACTCAGTTTCAATCAGTACCCATTTTCAACAGTATGGCTTTACATACACACACACACACAGTTTTTTTTTCCACCTACAGCATTCGTTCACGTGCGCGCATGTGTGTGTGTGTGTGCATTTCATTTTTAGTTAGTTATATTTACCATTTATTTGTTGGATGTTTATTATTTGTAAATACTGTTGTGCTATACCCTATTGTTTTAATGTGTGTATGTGTGCATATTGGGGTTGGCGGGGGTTGGGGGTGGGGTGAGGCTTGTTTTAGTCTGTCCTCAGCTACTGGAATTCGTATTCAACTACTTGTAATCTATTTTTATGTTGCACATGATCATTTTATGCTGGTGTTTACAATGAGTCTGTGATTGCACAAGTTAATTTCCAAGTTGATTAATAAAGTGTTTCTGATTTGATCTGAAAATAGTGGTAAAGGTCAGGCAACTGTTCCACCCACCTCTCTTTGTTTTGTTTTGTTTACCAAATGTAGCACATTATATATATGCAATAACAGAGCACATTCGAAGAGCTTGTTACCCTGAACAAGTTCCGGCGCATCTTCAATGAGCTAACAGGGACATGATGAGTCCCAGAATGTAGACCAACAAGGTGACAACACTTAAGGCCTGTACATATGAGTCCCAGAATGTAGACCAACAAGGTGACAACACTTAAGACCTGTACATACGAGTCCCAGAATGTAGACCAACAAGGTACAACACTGACAGACCTGTACATATGAGTCCCAGAATGTAGACCAACAAGGTACAACACTGACAGACCTGTACATATGAGTCCCAGAATGTAGACCAACAAGGTGACACACAAGAAGAAAGAGCACTTACATGTATATGACGATCTATAGAATGTAGACTAACAAGGCGACAACACTTACAGGTACATGATGACTCCCAGAATGTAGACAAACAAGGTGACAACATTAACAGGTACATGAGTCCCAGAATGTAGACCAACAAGGTGACAACACTTATAGGTACAGGAGGAGGAAGAAGAGGAGGAGGAGGAAGAGGAGGAAGAGGAGGAGAAGGAAGAGGGGGAAGAGGAGGAGGAGGAGAGTTTCCGGAATGGAGAAACATGGGTGTTGTACACTTCAGACTTTGGACTCCCACAAAATTGTCTGTGAGGCAATCTTACCGCATGATCCGATTCTATCAAAGTTTTTTTTAAACGCCGCAATACTCCAGTCGCGTGAATCTCGTAACGGCATTGCGTACACACATATTGCTTACACACACACACACACACATTGCTTACACACACATAAACACACACACACACAATCTCTCTCTCTTTCTCTCTCTCTCACGCACATTGCTTACACACACACATCTCTCTCTCTCTCACGCACATACATATTCTCTTTATATATAACATATAAACATTTCTATATGGGCACAACACACACACACACGCACACGCACACATATGTATTTATGCGCGCGCGTGCGCACACACACACACACAAACACACACACGAACACACATCTATCTACGAGCGTATATTTTCACCAGTCACATTGCATTCTGGTCAGAATGTACCTTAACAGGTACATGATGATTCCCAGAATGTAGACAAACAAGGTGACAACATTAACAGGTACATGATGATTCCCAGAATGTAGACAAACAAGGTGACAACATTAACAGGTACATAATTAGTCCCAGAATGTAGACCAACAAGGTGACAACACTAACAGGTACATGATGAATCCCAGAATGTAGACCAACAAGGTGACAACCTTAACAGGTACATGATGAGTCCCAGAATGTAGACCAACAAGGTGACAACATTAACAGGTACATGATGAGTCCCAGAATGTAGACCAACAAGGTGACAACATTAACAGGTACATGATGAGTCCCAGAATGTAGACCAACAAGGTGACAACATTAACAGGTACATGATTAGTCCCAGAATGTAGACCAACAAGGTGACAACACTTACAGGTACATGACGACTCCCAGAATTTAGACAAACAAGGTGACAACACTTACAGACTTGTACATGATGAGTCCCAGAACATAGACTAAAAGATGACACTTACAGGTACACGAGTTTCAGAATGTAGACCAACAAGGTGACAACACTTACAGACCTATACATATGAGTCACAGAATGTAGACTAACAAGGTTAAAACACTTACAGGTACATGATAATTCCCAGAATATAACAAACAAGATGACAACACTTACAGACCTGTACATATGGGTACCAGAATGTAGACTAACAAGGTTAAAACACTTACAGGTACATGATAATTCCCAGAATATAACAAACAAGATGACAACACTTACAGACCTGCACATATGGGTACCAGAATGTAGACTAACAAGGTTAAAACACTTACAGGTACATGATGATTCCCAGAATATAACAAACAAGATGACAACACTTACAGCCCTGCACATATGGGTACCAGAATGTAGACTAACAACATGACAACATTTATAGGTACATGATGAGTCCCTACATGATGAGTCCCAGAAGGTAGACCAACAATTGACAACACTTACAGGTACATGATGACTCCCAGAATGTAGACCAACAAGGTGAGGATAGCGGAAAAGGAGTTTCGGGCAAAAGTCATGCTACAGTCCGAGATGTACTTCATCCACTCATCTGAAACACACCAGTTCAATCTCACATTATGTATCACCTGGATAAGTATATATCATAAACAAAGTGCTGTGACTCATTTTTGTAATACACAAAAAAATTGCAGCCATGGTTCATGGGTGTCTTAACTGCAGTGCATGTTTTGGGGGGTGGGGGTGGGGGTGGGGGGATCACCAAAATGCTGATACAGAAATCTGTGTATAACAGGGTAATACTCTCACCCTTGCCCTTGACTCACCATCAGACAGCAAATATAATCAATACTGGATCACAGTCTATCTTCATAGAGTGTCCATGTCACAACTTTCACGATTCTAAGAAAATCACACTGCAAATATGTTCACACATTCTCTCTCTCCCTTATCTGCAGATCAATATTATAACACAGATGGGCCACTACTGGCATATGATGCAAAACAGATGGGATCAATCATGGGATGGACAAATCAGAAAGTGAAAGTAGATGTTGAAGTGGAGTGAACGAGAACTGCAAGTTCTCTTTCTCACGTACACGCTTTCCCTAAATGCATACTGCTACACATTCATTTTCAAATACAAGGCTGCACACACAAGAAAACACATAACCCACACCACATACATAATTTATTCATTTATATGTACATACACCTCCCCCCCCCCCCCTCCAGCATTTGGTAGGCCCTCAAGGCCTGATCAGTGTGTTGTCTATATGTGGGTCAGACATCTGCTTATCCTACCCCCTCCCCTTCCCACCCCCCTCTTTTTTGTGCCTGTTTTGTTTAGATGTGGTGTAGCATATATGGATCAGTCTGCACGCATTGACACCTCCTTGAAACTGAAATGGTAACTGCAAGACTGCTCACTTATCATGCTACTGTTACAGGAAGAAGGAAACCAACAGCAAGCATCCCATTCTTTACTCGTTTGTTGGAAATTCTGTTCTGTCAAATGTGTTCTCTTCATGACCAGCTGTATGACAAAAACAGTAATTACAATAACTGAATAAGTACACTGGAGTCATCACACACTGCAGACCAGTTTTTAAGATGACGACACTACCAGTACTTCCAATGAGAACTAATGAATGACACTTCGCGCAATTTGACGGGCGCAATAGCTGAGTGGTCAAAGCATTGGACTTTCAATCTGAGGGTCCTGGGTTTGAATCTTGGTAATGGTGCCTGGCGGGTAAAAGGGTGGAGATTTTTCCGATCTCCCAGGTCAACATATGTGCAGACCTGCTTGTGCCTGAACCCCCTTTGTGTGCAAATGCAAGCAGAAGATCAAATACACATGTTAAAGATCCTGTAATCCATGTCAGCGTTCGGTGGGTTATGGAAACATACCCAGCATGCGCACCCCCGAAAACGTTGTATGGCTGCCTACATGGCAGGACAAAAACAGTCACACACCTAAAAGCCCACTCGTGTGCATATGAGTATACGTGGGAGTTGTAGCACGAATGAAGAAATGAGAATGACACTTCAAGCTAATTACTACACTGTGCAATTGACCATAAATATGTTGGTTATTTCATGAACAATCTAGGCAGATACACAAAAGAGACAGAGAGAATACATGTGGTGAGGTCATGAACAGTGTTGCATAAGCGATCTTCACAAAACTAAGTTTGCTTAGTGCTAAGAATTTGCTAAGAAAGTTCTTAAAACTGTGCAAATATAGCGCTGCTAGGATCGCTTGTGCAACACAAAACAAGAGTCCAAAATGCACCCAAAATGTCAGGGAGGTAGGTGATGGGATGGGGGTGGGGGTGCAATGTAAGATCTGAAACCTGTGAAAGTGAAACCTTATCATTATTGGAATGGCAAGCAGAATTATCCATGTTCAAATTAAACAGCCAGTTCCTACCAGGAACCTGACACTCCCTGATTGAATCTGCACCACCTCTTTGGTCTTAACATCAGTAGGGAGCACAGATATATATATATATATATATATATATAAACAAACATGCTGATTCCATGTCCACTCAAAAGATCTCTGTAGGAGTCAGAACTGGCTTTACCTGACATCACACCAGATGGGTTTCAAGGTGGAGATTTTTCTGACCTCCTGTGTCAATATATGCACAGTTCTGGTTGTGCCTGAATCCGCTTCATATGAATAAAAGTACACAGATGATGAAATATGCATACTGAGGATCAAGTAATGAATAATCCATATCAGCACCTGGCAGGTTTTCAGAAAGCAAGCAAAACCAGCGTGCATCAAAAAAACAGAGCATGGCTACCTGAAAAGCAAGGTCAAGCCAGCCATATCCTAAACCCTCACTCACCGAATAGAATGAACTGAAGCTCATGAACTAAGAAGAAGAATCCTTATTATGAGATCCATGAGCCAAATGCTTTTTAATTTCCCTTATACTCCCATCCAGACCCCTAAAACCAGCAATGGAGCAACTTCTACCTCTTGCCGTATGGATTTGCCGAACTCAATTTATCCCCAGTAAAGCTAAGTAATTTCATGACTCCAGACAAAGTCATTTTCAAGCAGTTAAGGCTGACATAAGAAAAACAGTAAGTAATATTTTGTTTCTGAATGGGCCCTCCGACCTCTTGCACTGAAAGTTATCATTTTCACTTTAAAGTTAACATCATTCTAACAGTTCCACTCTGCACACTGGTTAGGTTACACTGTGACAAAACAAAACGAACAAAACAGAACTGAAACTGTGGCAGCAAGCTTGGAAACAGAAGTTCCTTGTTCTGCACTGTCTCAGTGAGTGCACAAACTTGTGTCAAGGATACTACTTGTGAGTCAAGGGACACTGGCAGATTTATCTCCCTTTGATAAAAGAAGGTAACAAGAGACACTGATTTCGGTGCACTGAAACTGAAATAAGGTTCCTCATTCTCCATTTCACAAGTACAAACTCGTGTCACCACGGACTCATGCGTAACGAAATGTGGTAACTGTCATCCCAGGAGTATACCCAGTCACACAAACTTGTGACTGCATGCAATGAGACCTTTGTGCAAACAATGTATGCTAAAATAGTCCTCTGCAAAACAATGCCTGGTGGGGTTCATGTCTCATGTTAGCACTTAATTAAGTCCTCTGCAAAACATTGGCTGGTGGGGTTCATGTCTCATGTTAGCGCTTAATTAAGTCCTCTACAAAACAAAGGCTGGTGGGGCTCATGTCTCATCATGTTAGCGCTTAATTAAGTCCTCTACAAAACAAAGGCTGGTGGGGTTCATGTCTCATCATGTTAGCGCTTAATTAAGTCCTCTACAAAACAAAGACTGATTGGGTTCATGTCTCATCATGTTATTGCTGCAACAGAGGTGGGGCAACTTTATTCAACAAGACAAGTCAACATGGAAGGGTTTTCAATGTTTCCTATTTCTCTTCTCATAGCATTTCTGTTGGCAGGATCCCTTTTCTTTATCAAGAGACTGCCTTGTCCTCCCCAAAGACAGAGAGGGAGGGAGAGGCAGAGAAAGAGATAAACGGATGGCGGTGGGAGAGAGAATAAAATAGAGAGGGAGGGGAGAGATCACACACAGATGGGGTTGTCAGACAGATGCAAATGGGAATATGGAAACTGTGTGTATATGTGTGTGCACAAGCATGGAAGAGTGCATTCTTCCAATCTGAGAGAGAGAGAGAGAGAGAGAGAGAGAGAGAGGGAGAGAGAGAGGAGGGGGGGGGGAGGGAGGAGAGAGATAAGATATTATAAAACTTATCAGATGACAAAAAACTTATCAGATGACAACACAAGCTAACCAGCATGAAAACTGAGGCAAAAGAGAAAAAGGGAAACAGGCAGCGGCAAGTTTCATTTCAGCTACCCACCCTTTAACAAGAAAACACAGTGAACTAAACACTACTACAATATAGCGCACTTAATTCTTACTAGTAAGATAGCAGTCGACAGTATATACACCAATATCAAAGTCCCCACCATCAATCACCCAGTCTCACACTGGATCCAAACCAAACAGGCAGAAAACCAGTTTACCTTCCTGCTACCAACTCCCTGTCTGTCTGCAGCCATAGTTCAAGCTCCAATCTCTTTGATTCAGGAAACAACCTTTAGAGAAATAAGTTGGCAGCTGAGCGCCGGATCGTTTAACCCCAGCCTTGGGAGGAGGCTTGTCTCTCGCTCAGTTTATAGCGCAGGCTGTGATCAATATCCATGGATATAACTTAAGTCTGCTGGCTGACAGATCATGACTTGTCCTCTCCTCTCCTCTCAGGGCCTCATCTGAACCTTGCTGCCTCGCACAGTCACTTCATCATCATCATCTCCCAGTGGTGTACACAAACCACTTACATCAGAGTCATTATCACTTTCACAAACCTCTTATATAAACACAAAGATATATATATCTCTATGCATAGACATTCATGCTTTTGACTTTAAAAAGTTAGCATAATTCTCCAACTGAAGTGATGTTTGGACTGTCTGAAAACCATTATACACTTTGATCTATTGCTTTCACTTGTTTCAGTATGACTCAGTGGATGAAATCGAGCTTCAGCACAGAAAAATTAAAATGTCAAGTGCTTGCAAAATTCAGATCTCAATTTACTGGTGCACTTGAACTCTTGTTTTTATGTAAGTCTCAACAGTTTCAAGCTACCTGTTGCACAAAGATATATTTCATTCTGTGCAAAGAATTATAAACCCATATGTTTGTTTTTGAGTTCTGTCAGTGTTTACAATGTTCAATTTTTATTCGTTCTCATTTTAACACTGTGTGCAAACTATTAAGATAATAAGACACTCATGCCCTTGGTTTTTCATTAACAGCTCTTGGTGTACATAAAGGAATGCAAATCAAGGCGTGCTGTTTTAACGGTTCATGGGTCACAGCATAGAATTTCTAAATGTTTCAAGAGCTTATAATTTAACTTAAAACTTTAAATAAAGTTTTTGTGAACATCATCTGACTTTTATTTGTTTTCTGAATAATGTTTAATACACTACATGACTGAAAATAGAAATTTTCCAATACTGAAAAAAACAATTTAAGACTGGGTGAGGTTATTACTTAACACTATGCTGGATGGAAAGAAAAGGTACTGAACAATCCAAACAAGCCATTAAAAATAATAATAAATGAAATATAATTACAATGTTAATCAGCATTCTTATCTTTTTGTTTGTGGGATGCAATGCCCTTGATTTCTCATATCTGTGGGTGGGCTTAAAAAGTGTGTTAACAACTGTATTTCTTCTCCCTTAATTTCCTGGGAAGTTTTAGTACTTTCATGCTGGGTTATGTTCCACTTCCAGTTTCAATAAATATCAAAATAAAAACCACTGACATGGAATACAGGCTTTCCTTCTTCTGCAACTGTGGGATACAACTCCAATATTCATTTGAGTGGACTTTTACATGCATGACTGTTCTTGTCACCCTTTTTTCGGCAGCTGTTCTGTTTACGGGGGAACATAATCTTTAACATTCTTGATCTTGTGCACATGTTGAAGGGGATTAATGTTGTTTTCTTTAAGGTGCTAACAGGTATGTGCAGGTGAAACATGAGCAGTGTATACAATTAGAAACTCTTGACATATTTCTCTAGAACTTTCCTTGCTCTTACAGCTGAAATATCAGACAATAGGAACAGAAATGACCAGTCATGCCAGGTGATAACAAAACTGCAAAGAAAGCATTTAAGATAACAGGATCGAGTTTATAAACATCAGCATTGCTAAAAAAAAAAACAAAACAAAACAAAAAAACCTTGTCTGTTTCTTATGTGGTTTATGTGATTTGCATTTCAAACAGTTCTTTGCTCTGAGTGGTATTTTCCATGAATGCTGCAGCCATCTATAACTGACACAACAATTAAAAAAAAAAAGAATCTGTGCTGACATCATTATCAAGTTGAATGGCTTAAGAAAAGATAGCAGTTCATGTAATTTTGATAACCTATCAAAAAGATTACATTCCATAAAAGAATATCCACTTTTATTTAATAGTCCTGATTTTTTTTGTGAAGTCTGTAGGTATGTATACATCACACAGTGATAAGGGCCTTGTGATTATATAAATGTTATTTATTTTCTCTTTCTCTTTTCTAGAAAGAATATCGCTTCAGCCAAGTGGATCACTTGCTTGATGATGTACAGAATTTATCATGCACATCGCTATCACACAGACTAGGCGAGTTCATGTTACAGCTGACATAATGCTACATGAGCACATCCTTGTAACTCATTTTCACCACCCTTGGATTGTTGGAGGTAGACCAGCAAACAACAGCAAAGGCCATACTGTTTCACGCTGTGACCCAAGATTTGTCATTAAATGTTAAGACTTGTGATTGTACCTGTTTACATGTTTGAGGCATGTTGGGGGGGGGGATCCATGAGGCACTTGTGTGGCCTTTCTCGAACAACAAAAACAACACAGGTTCAGCTGGTCTAAAAGTAAAATATTTAAAGATGGGTGCTGATAGCACAGCTGATACGCTGCAACAGACTGCACACACACAACATACATAGAGAAAACAGAACAATATGAAAAATGCTTCATAGTAAGTTGCACATCAGGTTCAAACTATATAACACTATCAGGGATCCAGCAATTAAGAGAGAGAGAGACAGGGAGAGAGAGAGAGAGAGAGAGAGAGAGAGAGAGAGAGAGAGAGAGAGAGTGTGTGTGTGTGTGTGTGTGTGTTTATGTAACCCATGATATGCTGTGCATCTCGACAGCATGAAACAGAAAACAAAGGGATAATTCATGAAATGATAAAATGCAAAATACCATGCACATATTGTGAATGAAATATTCAGTTTGATACATATATATATATCTAAGACACGCATTCTCACATACACACACAAATAAAGGTGAGTACACAAAATATATATCAAAGAATAAGATACTAAGTATGATGTGTATATTAACAATAAAATATTCAATATTTTGTAATCATATATACCTAAGACAATAAGTAATACATTCATCTCAGTCATGAAATGTAGTACCCTGAAGTGGAAACATTTGAGTAAATAATCGCATGCAACAAAGACACATAAGATGAACAGTACATGTAGATGGCAAAGTTCTTGTCAGCAATTGGAAAGGACAGACCCCCAAAACTTCAGCCTCAGTTGTCAAAGCATGAGTGGTTGCAGCAATCCGAGTTATTGTGTGAAAGGTAAATGCAGCCAAATAATTCAGTGCAGTGAATTTTGTGTTGCTGTTAAATGAATACTTACCTGTTAGTATGCCATTTTTATAATTCTGTTATCACAGTGTTTTCCTCCCACTCAAAACACACTGAAAGTGACAAAATCCTAAACACATATTAAACTGAAAGCTCTTATGTTTTAAATTGAATACATGTATAACATTTGTTCTTTCTTATGAGCTGATCTCTGTATCTAACATGCTGCAGAAATGGCAGCGCATTCATTCATTCATTCATTATGCCCATTGCTCCTGGTGGAGCAAAGGCCATAGATGACCCCTCGCCATTGCACTCTGTTCTGGCCATTCCAGTCCAGTTGGTCCCTTGCTGCTTCAGCTCTGCCTCGGTATCTCGCCTCCAGCTGTTGCGAGGCTGGCTTCTCTTCCTCTTTCCCTGCGGGTTCCAGGTCAGGGCTTGGCGTGCGATCTGGACGCTGGCTTCCTGAGGGTATGTTTGATCCAGCCCCACTTCCTCCGCAGTATCTGCTTGGCCACTGGTTCCTGTCCCGCTCACTCCCACAGATCTTCGTTTCGGATCTTCTCCTGCCATCGGATCTTGTAGATGCGCCTGAGACAGGTGTTGAAGAATGTCTGAATCTTCTGCTGCATCGTCTGTGTTGTCCGCCATGTCTCGCATCCATAGAGCAGAACTGACTTCACACTGGAGTTGAAAATGCGGAGTTTGGTTTTCATCATGGCAGGGCATGCAAGACCTATTCAATGATCCAAAAAGGCCAGTATGAACATCTCAGGTAGCGAGCAGCATGTTACTGCTGATGCCAGAAAACCTGTGAGTGCCAAAAAAGAGATTTTTTGGTGTGCACTTTCTCTCTTGTGAATACCATTTTGTGAAGAAATAAAGATGCATCATCCACCTTTTATTATCTATTGTGGTTCTTCTATAATGAAATGCATAACTGAGTTCATGGATGGAAGAAAAAGCTAGAGAGCTGAAAGAAAACAGGTTCATATATCTGTCATTTTTGCTAGCAACTTAAGTAATATTTGCTCCCTACTGGGAACCTTTGTCGTTGAATGCCCCATCAACCTACCCATTCTGTATAATGCTCTCAAGTTACATTTGTTTAAAAATTTGCAGTAATTTTGCAGAAGCTGATCAGCCAAGACCACTGGTAACTTATTGTGGCTGTAACTTCAATATTTTTTCAAAAACAAAAATTTTGAAGAAGTCTCATCCACAATGTGCACCCCCTTTTTTTTTTCTTTTTTTTTTTTTAATGAGAAAATCAGGTATCATTCCTTTTCTGCCAACTTTAGAGGGAAGTTTTAAGGTTGATTTTAATTTATTTTGAAAGTTGAAATTTCACTTAATACACACACAAAATTTCCTGGTCCTACTTGTGACAGTTACTGAAATATTCATCTTTGCAGCATGCTACCCCAATAAACAGTATTTTTTCCACTGGTCAAATTGAAGATTTTTCAAAGTTTGAGACTGATACTTAAAATTCAGTTAACTATCCTGCCTGAATTCAGTGCACTTTTTGTGATGTATTCTGCAAGATAATTTATTATGAAATGCAACTGTCTATTCTTTTCAGTGCTGTAGACCTTCAAAGTTGCTATTCTGTGCAGACTGACACGTCTTGATTTTCTATTTCCCCCTACTTTGACAGGCATATTTTCCAATTTCTTTGCTGCTGAAGTGTTATTGTTTTCTTGTGCAATATGCCATTATCATATGGTTTTTAAAAGTATGTGAGTTTTTATAACAGTACCCTCATGGACAGTACAGTATGACTGAAAATATTAAGTACTAACAGCATGTATGCATCGTCACATCTTTAAAATGGAATATCTTCAGAACCAATCAAGATATTCACTTACTCTTTTTTTTGTTTTTGTTTTTCTTATATTGTCATGTTGTTTGCCAAATACCACATTTCAGTCATTGTGATGAATAATTAAATTTTCACTGCCGCCACCTACTTCATTGTTGGAATTTCATTGTGGTGACAGTATTTGAGAGAAAGAAACGAAGTGTGGAATGAGTCAAACAATGACTGAAGCTTTGTAAATTTACAATCAAATTTATGATCTTGAAATCGTATGTTTGTTGCTGTTATTTAATCTGTTTCCTTCCATACCAGGAGCAGCTGACAGTAACATTATTCCCTGCTGTAAGATATATGTTGAATTAGGAGTTTGTAGCCCTGTCACAACCCATAAGGGGTTGCCCATGAACCCCCGCACCTTCCCAGACTAACACACAACCCGACAACACAGACATAGAAAGTTCAGATCAGTTCTTTACTGTTGTTCCGTCTGAAACACAAGTCAGACACAAAAATTTAACCCCTTAAACGCAGTACCAATCTCATTCAGTCACATAATACCACAACATAGTTAACTCAAATTTAGAATTTCTGGCACCAGTTCTGTTGGCTAATGACAGTTCACTTGAAATGGAACCAAAAATCAAGACCATCCATGGACGACGAGTGTCAAAGAGCCAGCTAAAGCCACAGGCCTGCAGAGTTGAAGAAGGTAGCATGGGATGAGGGCAATGGGTGAGGGCGTTCGAAGTAGGGAGGTCAGGGGAAGGAGTGGGTGTGAGGGAATTTGGGTGGACAGGGCAGAAGGGGAGTGAGGACCACTGCAGAGACGAATCCTGGAGTTCCACTGGGGTGATGGCAGACGGGAAAACCCACAGGAAAAACCACAGGAAAAATCTGTCACCAGGAATCAGGCACACCACTGGCCCAGGAGAAAACACAGAACACAGACCCACACAGAGGAGGAAGGGGATCACACAGGAATTGAACCCCACAACTCCAGTGAAGGGGGCACCCAACAGCTCACTTGCTGGCTCGGCGACCCGTGTCCAACCAATGCTTGGCTCCAAAAGCAAAGCATTATCCTTCCTTCCAAATGATGTTACTTCCGAACTCACTCAGGAGTTCAGAATGAGAAGGAATAAGACATGCCAGATATATATATCTCAAGAATTTCACGTGCATCAGTTCAGCATTGAACTGAGCACACCAAAAACTTTGGAGCAAAGACGGGGAGAGAGAAGGAGGGAGAAAGGGAGAGGGGAAAGGGAGAGGAGGGGAAGGGAGACGAACACATGAACACGTGCACAAGTGAATGCCACGAGCCGTGACAGGCCCATTAGTTGTCAAATGGCAACATGATGTCCATCTTGGAAGCGAGACCAAATCCCACATTCACCAGCATTTTCTCCCCCTCCACCAGACCTTGAATAGTGGTCTGGATGCTAGTCAAATACCCGCTATTTTGATGATATAAAAAACCTGAGGTTCCATATGCAGTATGTACTTAGTGCTAAAAAAACAAACATGGCAATAAACTATACTAAACTAGGGTTGTCCCTGTTAAAACTGAAGTAGAATCCACTCAAATAACAAACTTGCTACGATGGAGTCTCCCGTCGGACCGACGGATGAGTTGGCAAGCAGGCTTATCTGTCGGTGTGTGTCCTCATATGGGAGAAGAGGCCGATTCTGGATGCGCAGCACTTCCCACAGGTGTTGCAAGGGAAAACGTCTCCAGAAGTTGAGCCCTGCTTCCTTCGCTCACACTTCTCCTTAATGGCCAGCATTCTCTTGTTTTCAAACGTTTTTATACCACTAGAGCACAGCATCCTCCAGCAAGAGCGGTCAAGGGCATCAGTTTCCAAGGAAGCGATGTCTATGTCACAGGTTTTAAGGTTTGTCTTCACGATGTTCTTGAAGCACTTGCAGGGTCTTCTGAGTTCACAGTGGCCTTCCTTCAGCTGGCCATACGAAAGCATCTTCGGGATCCTGCTGTGTGTCATGCAGACATGTCCTGTCCAGCATAGCTGGCACTGGATCAGCAGGCTTTCGATGCTGGGCAGGCCACTCCTCTCTAGGACCTGGGGGTTGGAGACCCTGTCTTGCCACTTTATGCCAAGGATCTTTCGTAGGCATCTCTGGTGAAACTGCTCAAGTTGTTGAATGTGATGGCAATACGTCCTCCATGTTTCACAGCAGTACAACAAGGTGGTCAACACAACAGCTCTGTAGGTTTTGATTTTGGTGCTGAGCCCGATGCCTTTGTTATTCCACAGCCTGTTGTTGAGTCTGCAAAAGGCAGAGCTGGCCTTGGTGATGCGCAGCATCACTTCTGCATCAAGGGCTACGTTGCTGCATCGTGTGCTGCCCAGGTAGCAAAACTTGTCGACTGACTTGATCTCTGTGTCATCGATCTTGAGGCACTGGCGTTATGTGAGCTAGCTGGTTGGTACATGGACTCGGTCTTGCAGAGGCTAATGGTGAATCCAAAGCGCCTGCAGGAGGCGGAGAACCTGTCCATAATGAACTGCATGTCCTCATGGGTGTGTGCAGCAAGCATACAGTCATCAGCGAAGAGGAATTCTCTCATCAGTGCCTCAAACACCCTGGACCTAGCGTGGAGTCGCTGCACGTTGAAAAGTTTGCCATCTGTGCGAAACTGAATGTAGATGCCCCAGTCAGTCTTGGAAGGCTCAATCAGCATGGCAGAGAAGAGAATGGAGAACAGTGTTGGTGCCAGGACGCAGCCCTGCTTCACTCCATTTACCACAGGGAACAGATCTGAATGGATCTTACCTTTAGTTTAACTCTATTTTTCATTTTATCATTTCTCTGTATGGAAGATGCACACATGCCTAGGAGCCCTGTTCAATGTTAGTTTTAGATGCCACTGTTATTTAGACGAAAGACATACACACAAACTGACAAAGACTAAAAAAAAAAAAAATAATAATAATAAAAAATTATTAAAAAAAAAAAAAGAACAAAGTTTTATTCTTTTCAAATTCTTATACCTTGGGTAAACCACATGCTCCATTATTACTGCTGCTGGAAAAGAACACCATGCAGCCATTTCGCCATGAAGAAAGATTAGTTTTTCCCCAAATTAGTTTTTCTTCCTCTCATAACCTTTGGCAAGTTTTATTATATAACACTGGCGAGTTTTTATAAAACTAAAGATTTTTTTTTTAAATACATGCTTTTTGTACATAAAACAGGTCCTATTTTCATCTTTCTGAAATAATAACAACTAAAGAGCTCTACAGTAATAATTTATCAATATTACCCCTGCAAAGCGCATTGTTCACTCACCTACAAGCGCCCAGTCAATGTTGCGGATGAAGGAGTTGTCCTCATTTTCATGTTCCTGCCGTCTGCCTCTGGCGTCGCCTCCCCTGGCCCTGTCGGAACCTGGTCCGTTCTGCGGCTGGCTGTCTTTGCCACTGTTCTTGCGTGAGCTGTGGGCATGGCGATTGAATGCTGCTGTCTGGTTGGTGCGCTTGCTTCCACCTCCACTGCCGCCACTTGCTGCACTGGTGCTGCTCCCTTCCCGCAAGTCGTTGTTGATGTAGTCCGCTTTACGGTGAGAGGCAGCAGAGGCCTTGCTGGAGGTGTTGTTGGGTTTGCCGTTGTTGAGGACCGTCTCCTCCTTGCTGCTGCCCTCTTTCTCACCACGTCCTTTCTCATCACAGCTTTTGCTCTTGTCTGCTAGGTTGGTTTGCACTTTGGAGCTGGTCTTCCCCTGAAAGATTCTCTTGGGGTCAAAGAACAGTTTTTCGTTCTTCAGGGTCTGAGCTGTGGAGGCTGGTGGTGATGGGTTGGCAGGGGGTTTGTGTGACCCTTGGCCTGCAGTGCCCGGGGCGGAGACATGGCTGTTGTTGTATATCCGGTCCTGAGGGATGTCCTTGCCACTCATGCTGTAGAAACTTCCCGCTGTGACCGAAGGCATTGCTGCAGAACTGGTGGCAGGAGGTCTGGTGGCGTGGTTCTCCTCCACCACGCTGGTGCCGCTGCTGATGCTGCTATTGCTGTTCCTTCTCAGTGTTCCCTGCTGCAACTGACAATTCAGGCTCTCCACACTACTGCTGCGCTGCTCAGCGCCCACATAGTCTGACAGCTCTTCAAACTGGTCCAAACCGTAGCGCGAGTTGGGCTGCACATAGGTGCTGTGGCTGCCCTCAGGAAGGTTTGTTTTGGAACGCTGGTTGACGATTCGGGTGTGAGAGAACGGACGCCGTGTGGCAGGATGACGATGTGGTTTGGACTGAGGTGGTTCAGAACTCACTTTCGATAGCATTTCTGGCTCAGTTTTCTCATTTCCAACAGCATCAGTCTGTGGATGTGAAGGCTTGCCTTTGTGGGCTTTTGCCACATCTGAATAGGATGGTCGTTGAGGCTCTTTTTTGACTGGTTCCTTGGCCTTGGCTGGTTTACTAATATGTGCAGAGGAGTCTTCAACAGGTGTGTGAGGAGGATCTGTGTCCTGTGGCTGAGGTGAAGACCCAAACGGCTCATATGACTGTCCAAATGAGTTCAAACGTCTCAGCGTATCAACATACATAGCCTTCCCTTCTTCAGCTGCAGTACCACCGTACAAAGGCTCAGAGTTCTGTCGCTGTATTCTCCTCTGCACTGGTGTCACTTTCTCAAAACCGGGGACACTGTTCTGACTTGAAGTTTCAGTGTCAACAGGATCTTGGAAAAGGATGTCATCGGCGATGGTAGAAAACGCTGTGAATGCAGGGGCTGGCAAGGAGACATCCACATGAGTGGACCTAGTGCTGTGGTGTCTGGGCACCGCTGGATTTGACAGACCTGCTGTATCAAACGCATGCAGACTGGAACCAAGCTGTCCTTCCACAATAGGTGTTTCCCGGGGAGAGTAACTTGAAGTAGAGTGTGCAGCCAAATACTCTGTGAAATTCTGGTGTGGGTCAGCAGTAGGACTGAGAGGACGCAGGTCAGGTAAAAATGATGGGGGTGGGTGGGAAAAATCAGGGTGTGTTTGGAAGGAAAAGTCTGGCGGGGGTTGAGTAAAGTCAGCAGGAGGCAACCCAGTCATGTCAGCAGACAATGGAGACATACGATTGCCTGGGCTGTGAGTAAACTGAAGGGAATGCAGATTTCCAAAATCAGCAGGCGAGCCAAAATCTGGAGAAGATTCAAATCTAGATGAACCAAAACTGAAACGGTGTCCCATATTTCCAGATGAAGAAGTCATGGACCTGTCTGGACAAATCCCAGCGCTCAGAAAATCGGCAGCAGTGAAAGAGTCCATGGAGCTGTTTCTTGAACTGGCAGCAGAGGAGGATGAGGCGGGAAAGGCCCTGGCTCCAGAGCCAGCATCTGCTGCCAGGACAGCATCATCCACCGACTGCAGCCACTCATGCAGGGAGGTGGGGGAGCCGGGCTGGTTGGGCATGCCACTGAACTGCGTCCACAGGCCGGGCGTGCTCTCAGCAGTCTGTGGAGGTGCAGAGAACAAGCGGTGTTCTCGTCTCCGAGCCTGGCGAAGAGCGGCTCCTCCTAGTGGGCTGGGGGGGTTGGGAAGCCCACGGTCATCTGCCATGGTGCACACTGTCACAGGACACTACCATCCCACAAAAAAAACCAAGGCACAGGTCTGAAAAAAAAAGAAAAGAATCATCACTTAGTAATTAGCTGAGATGGGGAAGTTCTGACCTTGTGATTTAAGCTTCAATTGTTGAAGACAAAAATCCATTCATTTTGTGTATACACAATACATAGAACTGTTAGTAAGGTTTAAAAGAACTTGTGTAACTTTATAAGAAATGAGTATGTGTAATTAAATGGAAGATTTCAGTATAAAATGGATTCTGGAGGAACAATATGGATTTTGGAGAAACAATGTTTTGTACCTGAATGTCAAGAATGTGAGGAAAACTTTTGATTCTGTTCCACACCAGAGATTAATTCAACAAGTAGAAAACAGTGTAGATTAGATGGCAAACTACTGACTGGATATATAAGGTTTTCTTTATTGGAAACACCAGTTTTTACTGCTCCCCCCACTAGACCTGAAGTGGTGGTCTGGTTGCTATCTTATGAATGAGATGACAAAACAAGGTCCTGCAGGGTATAGGTTTCTTGCAGTCATAGGTAATTGACACTTACAACTTTGAAATGGCCCAATAAAGTGGCAGCCAGTTGGTCACTTGATTTATCAATTTTTGTTGTTGTAAAATCGGCTAAGCTAAAAGGGATTTAGCAGATTTCTCTTATTTTCCAGCAGAACAATCATGACTGCTTTTTCAGACTCTGAAAAATGTACATATATATATAATCATTACAGTTGTTGCTCTGCAGTTTGACATCAAGCAGAGGGACACTGTTTAAACAAATCATAACTTTTACCGAGCCAGGATACAAAATAAGGTACTTTTATATTATCATTACTATCATGTGCATTTACGCCTTATCTTGAAAAGAAGCCCTAGGCATTTACAAATAGAAAAAAAGAACAAAAACCATCAATATCAAAAAGAAAAAAAAAGAAAACAAGGTACATAACACTACTAAATTATTCATCACCCCCCCCCCCCTCCCCAACACCCAAACACACACACAAACACTCGCACACACACATCATAGTACACAATCAAAACAGTACACAATAAAAAATACAACCTACAAATTCCAAAACTCTCAAACTCACTCACTTTGGTAGTCTTTTTAGTTCATACTGGAGAGGGATAAACTGTTGAGAATTATTCAGGAGGGGAAAAGGTGGGTCTTCAAACTGGATTTGAAAGGCTGCAGCAAAGAAGAATGAAGGAAAGGCTGAGGAAGTTGATTCCAAAAAATGGGGGCTTGGCATAAAAAACTGTGTTGGCCATACATTTTGGTTCATTTTGGATCCTAAGCAGGTGGGTGTCACAAGAAGAGCAGAGTTGGCACACAGGAGGAAAGATGTGCTGCACTGTGATAACACACTATTCCCAGGGAGAAAAGCCTCAATTTCACAGAGAAATCTATCATGACAACAAATTACCATAGTTACACAGAACATGAAGAGTGAGAAAAGGGAATTTCTAATCGTGAGAAGTGAAGGTTCGGAGTGGTATTCTTTACAGTACTTTATATATACTGGGTCAACGGTTTAAAAAAAAAAAAAAATCTTTTTTCCCCATTTTCTTTTATAGATTAAAAAAAAAAAAAAAAAAAAGTTTTACATGATAATCATCATAATGTTAATCCTTGTATATGATGATTCCTTGTATATGATGGTTTATAACAGATCATGAGCTTGGTGTTTTATCATTTTCTGAGACTGACTAAATCAAGGCTAGGGTCGGTTTTGAACCCTTTTATAACTTCCTGGGGATCACATGGTCTTTCCAACCAATCTGTGGGCTAATGTTACCTTTTCTTTCATATCTAAGAAGAAAACCAAATTTCATATCAAGATGAAAAAGCAATCAAGAAATCATATTCTCTCAGGATATATCATTATCACTTTAAATGCCAGGTGAGAATGATGGAGGGAAAATGGCGAACAGTAGTATCTGGTTTTATACTTGGATGGAAAGTCCTCCTTAGCACACTCACCTAATTCTGCAGAAATGAGAACATTCTTTAGAACGAATGGTGGGAACTCAAACAATGTTGACAATGTACAATGGAGCAACAAAAACAAAATGAAACTATATAAACATATCACACAATATTTCAAATCAAAATCTGCAATGGAGTAAAAAAAAAAAAAAAAAAAAAAGGGGGGGGGGGGGGGCACAAAATGGAAATATATGCATTTTCCGGGGGTTGTATTTTACAATTAGATTGCATCGTCAGTCACTAACACGCTGGTATTTAAGTTCAGCATCCAGTCACTGTAATATTTCCCCTTTCTGTACATATTTGGAACATCTGTTCATATCCACCAAACTTTCGGTTTCGCTGCGGCCGTGAATGCCGACAGAGATGATTCATTCTCCCAGACTGCCATAAAAAAGCAAACCATATGAAGGCAATTTGTAACCCTGTCAAAGCACAGCTATGCAAAGTGATTATACCATAATTTTACAATACTTAAAACAAATATCCAATGATAAAAATAGCTAACAAGAAGCTAACTACAGATGAAACAAGCTCATTATGGAGCCAAGACGAGATCGTCCCGAAACTAGGAACATGTCTTAAAAACACATACACTCCAAATGCAAGTACTACACTGAGAAAGCATTCAATGTTTACACACACAGTCATTTATATAAAAAAGGAAAATATTAAAATGACGCACAGAAGTAATTACATATCATCTGAGCTATAAAGGGAATCTTAGGGTCAATAAATTAGCAACGTACTATTTCCAGACACCCAAAGCAGTTGTCAACTCGAAAATCTCGCGCGCCCCACGTGACCCCCGCTTCCGCGGGCAGATTCACGAGAATTCGGTCTCGGCAAAGGTTTTCCGAAACAGCAGATTGCCTTCGTTTCTGACCTCCCGGCCTGTCCTCTCTCTCTCAGTCTCTCTCTGCATATTGATCACCACCGGACAAAAGAGGCTAAACACCATCGATAGATTTCCCTCCATCCAACTTAAAAATTTAAACAAAGTGCAGCATATCATGCATGCACTTTCACACGTACCCGTATGCAAGCACAGGCACGCGCGCGCGCGCGCGCGGCGCACGGCACCGCACACACACACACACACACACACACACACTGACACACACATACACACACTGACACGCGCGCGCGCGCACACACACACACACACACACACACACTGACACGCGCGCGCGCGCATACACCGCACACACACACACACACTGGCACTGACACACACACACACACACACCGTGCACACACACACACACACACACACACACACACACACACACACACACACACATTTTGACACACACACGCGTACATTCATTCAGATTGGCCACAGCGGCCCCTACTGAAGGGGTGAAAACAAAGTACAGTAGTCAATGAACCCTTATGTCTGAAGAAAAGCAAGTAATATTGTCTACTTAACGGTACTGATGAACACATTAACAATAAATCTATAGTTTGTGTAACATCTCTAACCCGTTGGAGAGATTTATACAGAAATAATATTGCTAAATGTTATCATTGTTAGTATAATAATCATTATTATCTTTTTTCCCTTTTTTATTCTTATTTATTTATTTTATTTTATTTTATTTTTTTAATCTAAATACTCATTTACTTCTCTTTTCAAGTTTCTCCTTTTCTTTTTTTTTCTTCTCAAGGCCTGACTAAGCGTGTTGGGTTACCGCTGCTGGTCAGGCATCTGCTCAGTGGCAGATGTGGTGCAGCTTATATGGATTTGTCCGAACGCACTGTGACTGACGCCTTCTTGAGCGCGGCTCAGTACTGATACCGATACCGATACTGATACTGATACTGTGATCTTGACCAAAGCGTGTCACACTGCACAACACCGTGCACTACAATACTGCGTTCAACACGATACTACACTTGAAATAACCATCTTTTAATACTTGAAATAAACAACAACCTCCCCCCCAACCCCCTCTTCTGACGCCGGAATACAAAGAAACGACGAAGTTCCAAATATATGAATTGTTAATGCGCAGATTAACCTTCGCTGGCTATCGTGGGTCGTACACGACCCAGAAGGGTACAAAAACGCAAATATCTCAGCCAATTCTTAATATTTTTCTACGAAATTTCAGAAATGCTTCCTACACCTAAAAGGCCAACTTTTGCACACACACACACACAAAAGGAAAAAAAATCATTAATTAGTTAATGAGTAATTAAATGTGGCGTTTTAACTACACACTGCCGCTTGTGTGGGTCGTGTATGACCCATACTTTTTAAAGAGTAAAAAACGTGGTCACCCCTCGAAAGCTCGTGTGGGTCATGCACGACCCATATCTTTTTAATAGTGATTTCAGAAGGTTTAATTTGCAATTAGTGAAGGAAAATAAAGAAGTTTTACTTTCAATAGCCTCACTACCCCACTACTCTCCCACTACCCCCCCCCTCCCGCCCCAGCCCCGCCCCTTTCGCCTGTCTTCAGCTATAACTGACCCCCTTCCATCCCAGCACGTACCTGTGTGGCTGAATATCTTAGATTGTGCGTGTTTTGGATGCTATGAGTCATCTCTCTCTCTGTCTCGCTGTCTGTCTGTCTGTCTCTCTCTCTCTCTCTGTCTCACGGTCTCTCTCTCTCTCTTTCTCTGTGTGTGTGTGTCTCTCTTTATCTATCTCTGTGTGAATAAGTAGGGTATGTATGTATGTGCATGTGGTGTTATGCGTTTGTCTGTGTGATCAGTTGTGCGGGTGCGCGCACGCGCGCGCGTGTGTATATGTGTATGTGTGTGTCAGTGTGTGTGTCACGGTGTCGGTGCGTACCGTGCGTGCGTGTGTGTGCGTGTGTGTGAATGCGTGAGCATGTGTTTCTTTTGAGTGTATGTGTTTGTGTGAGTGTGTGTGCGTGTGCCGCGAGCGCATGTGTGTGTAACTGATCAGTTGTTACGCCATCAGTGTTTTCCTTTTCGATATTTTGTTATAAGCTTTGGAGGAATATACAGGTTTTTGTCTCTTTACAAAGTATGGGTCGTGCACGACCCACACAAGCTTTGGAGGAATATACAGGTTTTTGTCTCTTTAAAGGTATGCCGGGTCGTGGACGACCCACATGACTGCTTCCGTGTGTAGTCAAAAGCGACAGGCAGTGAATGTTAAGTACCTGATAACGAAAAAAAGATACGGTGCATGGTGCAGCGAATATGGGTTTATCTGCACGCTTAGACGTCCCCTTGAAACTAAAGTCATTCACAAGCAATGCCATGGAACTCTCCGTGCTCACAGCGCCGTCATGCAGTGCGACTGTGTCCCCAGTCAGTCGGACGTATGTAGGTTAGTGGCCAATGTGACTGCAAAAACTAGTCAACCCTGCAAAACCACTAACATCGACAACGACGATGATGATTATGACGATGACAACACAAACAACAAAATAACAACAGCAGCAACAAACAATAATAACCAACCAACCAAAAAATTAATATCCCCACAAGACTGAGCGATGTACTGGTTCAGGGGAGATAACTCGTATTTACTTGACAAAATTTTTAGTTGGCGACTGTCGATGCGATGTTATCGGAATTGATCATTAATTTTGTTGTCGATTGGAAAACACACACACACACACACACACACACACACACACACACACACACACACACACACACACACACACTGTATGAATGTATGTATGATAGTCAGTCGTGTTCGACAATGACCATCACTGAGAACAGCAGAGGAGTTAACTGCTGTCCCGACCATCTGGGCTAGGATTTGATAAAAATGGGGAGTGTCTTGCCCAAGTTACATCCCCACTCTCTCGGCCAAGGGGGTTTTAGGACAGTCTGCGTTGGGGATGGTTCCCAAAAGCCACCTAGCCCCCAAGGCTGCAGCACTAAGATTCAGTACAATTTTGCCTCCTAGTTTGAGTCCTTCAGAAAAGACTATGCTGTAAGTTATTTCCCATTGCAATGGAAAATCCATTGATAATACAGCTGGCGCAACCGTAAACATGCGCCACACACACACACACACACACACACACACACACACACACACACACTGACACACACACACACACAAGAGCATCAATACACCGTCTCTCTCTAGTCACGTGTGTATGTGTCAGTGTGTGTGTGTGTGTGTGTGTGTGTGTGTGTGTGTGTGTGTGTGAGTGTGTGTGTGTGTGTGTGTGTGTGTGTGTGCGTGTGCGTAGTGTGTGTGTGTGTGTGTGTGTGTGTGTGTGTGTGTGTTGTGTCCTTGAAACAGTGAAGTCATTCGCAAGCGATGCCATAGTGGAACTCTCCGTGCTCGTCAGCGGCCAATGTGACTGCAAAAACTAGTCAACCTAGCAACACCACTAACGTTGACGACGACTGACGATGATGATTATGACGACGGACTGATAACAACACAAACAACAAAACACTGACAACAGCAGCAACAACTGAACAATAATAACCGGCCAACCAACCAAACCAAAACATCCTCACCATATATCGCCATTCAGACCTTTGGAACTTCTTCGTTTCTTCGTGCTCGTTAGAAGTTTGTTTGTTTTTTCAGGTATCAAAAGCCGCGGGTGTTGGGGTCAGTTTTATTTCAGTCAAGTGTGGTATCAAGTTGAACGCCGTATTGTCAGTAGTGCACGGTGTTGTACAGTCACCGGCGGTGTGACAGGATGTTGTACTCTTCATTAAAAAAAAAAAAATCTGCATTTTGTTCTTTTGTTGTGTACATTAATCTTTAAGGATTTTATGACAATAAATTAACTGAGTCGAGTCGAGTCGAGTCACACACACGCACACACACACACACGCACACACCGACACACACACACGCACACACACACGCACGCACGCACACACACACACACACTACTCAGTGACTGGAGCGGACGCACACACCACTGGCACACTGACACACGCGCGCGCGCTGAGAGAGAGAGAGAGACGGCGGTGTATTGATACTCTTGTGTTTAAGTGGTATGTCAGTTCAAACCCCTATCATGGTTCAGAGAGAGAGAGAGAGAGAGAGAGAAGTAGGACTGAGGTCGAGGTACTGATATGGTATGGAGGAAGACAGGACAAAACGAGAGAGAAAGGGGGGATTTGAGAGGGGGGGGGGGGGGGGGAGGGTACTTTCGGGTTTGGCGGCATACTTCAATCATCAAATCTTAAAATTTTATAAGAAAAAAAATCATCGTTTTCATCACGACAGAAAAATACGTAACAGATAATGTGGTACGTAAATTGAAGGGCCGGGACTTAATGTACAGTGCCATCATCGAACACAGCAATGCCATCATCGAACACAGCAATGCCATCATCGAACACAGCAATGCCATCATCGAACACAGCAATGCCATCATCGAACACAGCAATGACGTTTATCAAAACGAAGTACTGTTGACTGGCACTTTATCGAGAGCACACTTTTAATCAAGCTTATTTCAGTTTATTATATCTCCAACTTCATTTTGATATCTCGCTGACATGACCCCACCCAGCCTCAGTAATAAAGCTGCAGAGCCCAACGGTATAATTTATCAGGAGTTGTCGAAGGCCACTCCAAACTGAAGGCCAGACAGGTACTGCAGGTGGGAAGGCCACGAGTCATAGTATGTTCATGGCCACACCACACGCAGAAACGTCAGGTGCTGATGTACTCTTCCGACGCCGTGTGACCGTGCACACTCAAGTTGGACGTGCTTGGATTAAACACACGTACGCACGCGCACACACACGCATGCACAAACGTCTGGTGTTGATGTTCTCTTCCACTGCTGTGTGACTGTGCACGCGCAAGTTGTTCGTGGTTGGATTAAACACACGCACGCGCGCGCGCGCACACACACACACACACACACACACAAGCGTGCGTGCGCACACGCGTGCGTGTACACAAAGTGGAAGGCGTGGACATGACATAAGTGTGAGGGCCAAAGTCAATCGATTTGCTCGCGGCGTCTTTCTTTCCCTTCTGCCACGGCACGCTCAGCTCGCTGCATTCGCTTGGTGGTGGCGAGAGACGATTCGTTTTATCTTACACACTCTCTCACACACACACACACACACAGGTGGAACGAGGTACATGCAAGATAAACTCCGCCTCCCAGCAGCCCACCACTACTACCACCAGACCCACCACCACCTCCTTCTCCTCCTCTTCCAGTCCTCCTCACCCCTCCTCTCCCCAACCCTCCATCCACTGCTACTTCCGCCTTGTTACCATCACCACCACAACAACCACACCATCGCCACGGACGTACACACACATACACACACACACACAACACATACAGAGCACACTAACAGTGAGTTTGCGAAGGGAGTAACATGAAATGCGAGGTGGGGGGCGTGAGGGGAGAGAGAGAGAAAGAGACAGGAAGAACACGCGTGTTGCTTGCCTTGGCTGTGCTTTATTAGTGTGGTGGAAGTGGTAGTGTTCGCCCGTCGTGCCGCTGTGAACTGAATCACTTCTCGCTTCTCCTTCTGCTGCTGGTGGTGGTAGTTGTTCTTCGCTTGATCCACATTTTCTTTCAGTTTTTTTTTCTTCTGCGTCAAGCAGTGACTGACACACACACACACACACACACACACACACACACACACACACACACACACACACACACACAGAGAAACACACATAGACACAGACACAGACACAGACACACACACACACTGCTGGCACACACACAACTCTCAGAAGCCAAAAAGAAACACACACACACACACACACACACACACACACACACACACACAGCGAAGGGTTGACATGCCGCCAGAACGACA